>NC_058132.1:67696830-67748929 GCF_016433145.1 Gracilinanus agilis
CAGATCCACCTCCAGGATCTTCCCGTAGCCCTTGAAAAACCGCTCCACGTCCCGCTCCCGAGCTTGGTAGCTCAGGCGCCCAATGTAGACCCGCGGCATCCCGGCGGTGGCGGCGGCTGATTCACCCACCCCCACCCCTCAGGCGGCGGCCGGCTGGCAGTCCGCGACGAGGCTGGAGCGCGGCGACGGCGACGGCTACGGCGGGGCGACGGCAACGGGCGGGCGGGAGGACGCAGCCGAATCCGGGCGACGTACGCGAGCACGCAGCACGCGCGCGCGCGCCGCCGCCACCGCCGCCGCGAGCCGTTTTCCGCTCCCTCCCGCTTTGCCCCGCCTCTCGCCATTTCCGAAGAGTTACGGAGAGGGGTTGGGGACAGAGGGCAGGAAAAGACGCGTGCGCGCGCCCGCGTCAACCTTCGGCTCGGGACTGAGAGCAGAGGGAGGGACGGAGGCGAGGCCAGGGAGTCCACGTGACTGTCAGTGCTATCCTTCTCCCGGGGAGTTTCCTGAGTGGGCTTCCGCTCTTCAGGGAAGCAAACCGTCCCTCGTGCCGCTCCTCCTTAGCTTCTAATGTTTCTTTCAACCGTTTGGTTCAGTTTCCAACCTAGAGCATGGATTCTCACAACTGCATCCATGGCGCCTGCCATCCAGGCTCTCCCCTGTTGGGGAGCTCGCTGCTGCGCAAGGCGCCCGCTTTTTTGCCGTGTTCTTGGACCCTCTAGTCTGGCATCAATTCAGATTCCACTCTATTCCACGTAACTTATTTAAGGATTAATTGTAGAAAATGGGGATGGTTCATTTGGAGGAGAGTCAATGGGATATAGTGGGGAAAAAAACATTGCTCCAGCTACAGTTAGAGGCGGAATTGGAACCCAGATCTGATGAACCACCTTGGGCAGCTGGAAGTGACCTCCCGGGCCCTCAGTTTCCTTTGCCACAAAATGAGAGTTATTTTGGATGCCCCTTAAGGGTCCTTCGTCTCCAGATTTGTGGTTTCTAAATTTAGGGGGAGTCAAGAGAGCTTGAATGTTCCACAGTTTGGGGGGGGGCAGCAGTACAGTGGTCAGAGACCAGTGAACCTGGCCTCAAATGTGACCTCAGACACTACTTAGCTGTGTGACCTTGGGCAAGTCACTTGACCCCAATTGCCTAGCCCTTACTGTTTTTCTGCCTTGGAACCCATAGTATCCATTCTAAGACAGTAGGTAAGGATTCTTTTTTTTTTTAAATGCCCCATACTAAGGAGATAAGAGTCCTGTATACTACTAATACTAATTAGCCTTATAAGCACTTTGAGAACTTAAGAAGCAGAGTGGATAGAACCCAGGATCTGGCCTCAGGAAGACCCAAGTTAAAACCCGATCTGAGGCACTTCCTAGCTATGGAGCCCTGCCTGCCTCAGTTTCCTCATCTATAAAATAGGAATAATAATAGCAGCTAGATGGTACAGTGAATAGAGGGCCCAGCCTGGAATCAGGAAGACATCTTCCTGGGTTCAAATATGGCTTTACTATTTGTGTGACTCTGAGCAAGTCACCTGTTTGTTTTGTTTTGTTTTTGCCACAATTTCCTCATCTGTCAAATGAGCTGGAGAAGAAAATGGCAAACCATTCCAGGATCTTTCCTAAGCAAACCCCAAATGGGGCCATAAAGGGTTGCACACAACTAAAAAAATAGCACCTACTTCCTGAACTATACTTTACAAGCCTTAAAATGCCATGTAAATGCTAGCTATTATTTAAAGTTTGCAAAGTACTTTACAAACATCTAATTTTATCTTCAGAGCAATCCTGAGAGGTCTGTCCCTCTATTTTACAGATGAGGAAACTGAGGCAGAGATTAAGTGACTTGCCAATGGTCACCACACTAATTGTTGGGCTGGATTTGAACTCTGGTCTTCCTAACTCCAAGTCCAGTAAGTATCCTATCATGCCACCTAATTTTCCCCAAGTCAGTCTCTCTGGAGTATTGTCTTCAGTTTGTGCCATTACATTGATAAACTGAATGGTATGATGACCATAGAGCTCAGTATATATAGCGCTAAACTTGGGGTCATTGATTCTTTTAAAAAATTAATTAAGAATATTTTCCCATGGTTACATGATTCATATTTTTTCCCTGTCCCCTCCCTCCCTGAGCTGACGAGCAATTCCACAGGATTATACATGTTACTGGCTCTTAGTTTGAATCCCAATTCTGCCACTTAACTGGTTGTTTGGGTCCTTGGGCAAGGTCTTGACTTCTCTGGGCCTTAGTTTCCTAATCTGTCAAGTGAAGATTTTGTTTTAGTTGACCTTTAAGATTGATCAAGGCAGCTAAATGGTACAGCGTCTAAGAAGGATGGGTCTGGAGTCAGGAAGACATGAATTCAAATCCTAGCCTTAGACATTTACCAGCTGTGTGACCCTGGGCAAGTAACTTTATTTCTGCCTGCCTCAGTTTCTCTTAATTGTAAAATGGGGAAAATATCATCTACCTTAGAAGGTTGTTGTGAGGATCAAATAAGGTAATATTTATAAAGTGCCAGGCACATTGTAGACACTTAATAAATCCATATTTCTTTCCTTCCAGCTCTAAATCTATTATCCTATAACCAGAATGATTTTTTTCAGAATCTCAAGTTCATGCCATGAGTAAAGGACTGGGGATGTTTAGCCTTGAGACTAAAAGACTGAGTGGGGACATGATAACTGTCTTCAGTATTTGAAAGGCTGTCACTCGAAAGAGGGTTTTTTGTTCTTAAGTTTGTCATGTCCAACTTTTCCTGACCCCATTTGGGATTTTCTTGGCAAAAATACTGGAGTGGTTTGTCATTTCCCTTTTTAGCTCCTTTAACAGGTGAGGAAGGGGGCAGCTAGGTAGCTCAGTGGATTGAGAGTCAGGCCTAGGGACGGGACCTAGGTTCAAATCTGGCCTCAGACACTTCCCAGCTGTGTGACCCTGGGCAAGTCACTTGACCCCCATTGCCCACCCTTACCACTCTTCCACCAAGGAGCCAATACACAGAAGTTAAGGGTTTTAAAAAAAAAAACTGGTGAGGAAACTGAGGCAAACTGGGTGAAGTGACTTGTTCAGAGTCACACAGCTAGTGTCTGAGGTCATATTTGAACTTCTCTTCCTATGGGCCGACCACTTTATACACTGTGGTGCCACCTAACTGCCCCCAAAAAGGAATTACACTTATTCCATTTGGCCCCAGGAGGCAGGACTATAACCAACAAATGGGAGGCAGTTGTCAAGGCTACAGATTTTTCCTTGATGTATATATAGGATAGCTTCCTAGCACCTGGTGGTTTTCTAGCAGAGGCTAGACACTTATCTATATGTGAATCTTTGTCTTGGTGAGTGGATTAGATACCCAACTTTGAGACCCTGACACACCATTCACCAGGGACCTTCGTCTTCCCCCTATACCAATGTGAGTCCCCCTCACTTCTCTCACACGTCCTTTTCAACCTTCAAAAACCCTGTTCTCTCTTCACCTCCAGGAAGCATTTCTTGATTAGCCAGTGTGGGTTCCATCACCTTAGCCTCTTTTTTCATTGTCGTTGCCCGCCTTCCGAATTGCCCACTTTTTCCTACTTTAGTGTAGGTTTGGTGAATATGTACACGCAGAAACTTGTCTTCAGCCTTATGAAGCAACCCTGGGACAGAGGTGGCGTGGCTCGTGCCTTCCGTCACTCCCCACATGAACTAGTTTCATGTTCTTTTCACAGATGCTTTTGGTGACCTGCCTACCAGGATCCACCCTAGCATCTCCTCCTGGTTAGACTTGAAGAGAAAAATCTAGTTAAGGTTCTGTATTCTGTGTATGTGTGCTTGTCCCCAAGGAGGCTCCATGTGAGAATGGACTGTTTCATTCATTCTGTTCGCAAGTGCAGCACCTGACATGTAATAGGTGTTTAACAGAAATACTTGTCAACTGATAGACTTGCCCAAGGTCACCCAGAAAGTAGTAGATTGATGATTCACTCAGGTCCTTTGACTTTGAATCCAGGACTATTTTCTTTCTACCCCAAGGTAGGACTGTGGGACAGCCCTTACACAACTCATTGTCTATCAGAGTGGAACAGGAACTAGAAGCCCAGATTTTCTGCTTTAGGAAAAACTCAGTGGCCTTACTGCAGCCTTAGACACTGTCGACCACTCTCCTCCTGTCTTCTAGGTTTTTGTGATTTTCTCCTGGTTGTCGTCTTGTATCTCTGCTCTTTCTCAGTCTCTTTTGCTGGATCTCTGTCTAGGTCATGACCACTAACCATAGGGGTCCCCCAAGGCTCTATCCTGGCCCTTCTCCCTTGATACATCATTTGGTGTTCTCATCAGCTCTCATGGATTTGCCATCTTTACGCTGATGATTCCAAGTTCTAATCTCTCTCCTGACCTTTAGACTTGAGTCTCTAACTGCCTACTAGATAGCTCTAATTGGAAGTCCAGTAGACATCTTAAACTCAGCATATCCAAAGCAGAACTCATTCTCTTTTCCCCCTCACCTTCCCACCTTCCCTATTACCACAGAGGGCAACGCTCTCCTCCCAGTCCTCATGGTCACAACCCAAAAGTCTCCTTGGACTCCTCACTCCCACCTCCCATTATTCAGTCCATTGCCAGGGCCTGTCAATGTCACCTCTGTAATAGCTCCTGAATATACCCCCTTCCCTGACAATGTGCTCACTTTAGCACAGACTCTCATTATCTCACACCTGGACTATTGAAATAGTGGCTGATAGGGTGGCCTGCCTCAGGCCTCTCCTCACTCCAATCCACCCAGCATTAAGCCATCAAAGTGATATTCCTAAAGCATGTCACCACCCTCTTCCCCAAACTCCCAAAGGTTCCCTATTACCTCCAGCACCAAATATAAAATCCTGTTTGGCTTTTAAAGCCCTTTATGACCTAGCTCCTTCCTGCCCTTCCAGTCTTTCCACAAAAGGCCCTGGCCTCCCTTCCTGTACTTTGAACAAGCCTGGGCATTTCCACCGGCTGTCCCCTCTCCCTGGAATGCTCTCCCTTCTCATCTCTACCTCTAGGTTCCCGACTCCCTTCAAGTCTCAGCTTAAGTCTCACCTTCTCCAAGCTGGCTTTCCTAGACCTCATCTATCTTAGTGGGTTGTCTCTGAGACTGCCCCCAACTTACTTGTGCAGTATGGAGCTTCTTTGTACATGCTTTTTGAAGGTTGCCTGTCTGCACTTTTCTTATTTTGGAGGTGGTGGTAGGGGAACTCTGGCAGGATAAAGCAGGGGGCATGCTGACTTATGAGCTCAGCTGTCTCTGCAGGACCTAGTAATCAGGTGTTCTGAACTTGTTCTTGAGCCCTCCCCGGACTCACCATCCCAACCTGAATGTTAAGCTAGTGGCTAAGCACTCAAGGCCAAAAGCCCTAGGGAGGGGTGGTAGAGAAAGAGATCTCATCCTTCTGCTCCCTGCCCTCAAGTGCTGGCCTTCGGAGGACACCAGAGCCACATGGAACAGGTTGGCAGTGGGGAAACCAGCAAGTCACTCAATAAACCAGTCTTCCTGATCTCAAGTGCCTGAAATTCTTCATAGTCTCTTATTCCACCCCCCCCCACCCCCCAAATGCTATAGGTTCAGAGTTGAAAGGAACATTTAGAGATCATTAGTCCAATCCCTTTATTTTACAGAAGAGGAAAGCTAGTTCTTGAGAGGGAGAATGAGGGCAGCATAGTGTTATACAGGGCATTTTGGGCCTGGCAAGGCTCAGATCTTGTCTCTGCTTTCTAGCTACATGACCAAGGACAAATCACTTAACCTGTCTCGATTCTAGGTGGCACAGAGCCCTGGACCTGGAGTTGGGAAGACCCTAGATCAAGTATAACCTCAGACACTAGCTTTGTGACCCTGGGTAAATCACTTCATCTCTTGACTGTCTAAGTTTCCTCGACTGTAAAATGGGGATAATAATAGCACCTACTTCCCAGTGTTGTTTTGGAGATAAAAAAAAAAAACATTTGAGTGAAGTGCTTAACACAGTGGCTGATGCAATGTAAATGTTATATAAATGGTAGCTATTATTATTATCATCAGTATTCTAGAAATGAACAGTTTTAAAGACTTTTATAATAGGATGAATAGAACCATGAGAATTATTACAATAAAACACTAAAAACAAACAACACTGAAAGTTAAGAACTCTCTATCAATACAGTGACCATCTATGACTCCAGAGGGCTGATGACACCTAACAGAGGTATGAATCTATTTTTCTTTCTTTCTTCCTTCCTTCCCTCCACCTTGGTGACTCAGTGGATAGAGTGCCCACCCCAGAGTCTGGAAGACTCATCTCAAATCCAGCCTCAGACACTTAGTAACTGTGTGACCTTGGGCAAGCCACTCAATCTCTTTTTCCATTTCCACATCTGTCAAATGAGCAGGAGAAGGAAATGGCAAACCACTCCAGGATCCTTTGTCAAGAAAACCCCAAATGGAGTCACAAAGAGTTGGACATGATTGAAAAAAAAAAAAAAACAACCAACACCAACATCTATTTGTGTGTATATATGTATGTACGTATATATTTATATGTATAGATGTATATGCCTATACATATTTGCACATAAATAATGATGGAATTAATTTTGTTTTAGTCTAATTTTGTCACAAGGATTTATTTTTCTTTCTCTTTTTTGTTCCAATGGAATGAGGAATGCAAAGGAGAGAAAATGGAATTCTCTTGATTAAAAAAACCCCCAAAACTTAAAAATTAAGAGTTTGGAGGTTTATGAGCTGACTGTATTGTTAGTTTTGCTGAGTTGTTTTATTTAAGAGCTCTCATTGGGGGTGGAAATAATCTAGAAAGATTTGAAATGTAAAAATAAAATATCAATAAAACTTGAAGAAAAAAAAGGAAATTAAGTCGCAGGGCCAGAATTTTAACTCAGATTGTCTGACTCCAAATTTAATTTTTATCCCATTTTTTTAGACAAAAGTAGGGGATAGTGTATAAATGAAGATTTTGAACCTTGGACTTCATCCCCCATAAGTCCCTTAGTTTTCCCAAAATTCCCTTTAATCTCCTGCGCTTCCATGTTTGCGTGGTCATGTTATTGTTTTATATTTGGCTGTAGCTTCTCCCTCTCGCTCTTTTTTTCCTAGGAGTGGGCCAGTTAGTAACCTTTTAGTTAGGTCTCTGTTTATTATTAATAAAAATATTCATAAATATAATATTTAGTATTTTGCATATTAATTTTAAAATCCACAATTGCAACATTGAATAAACAGGCGGTTAGTTGAGGTGCTGTTTGTTGAATTTTCTCATTCTTTATTCCCTGTTCCTTTCTCTTGATCTTGTCTTTCTTATGGGAGCTTTGTAGGGGAACTCCAGATTTGTTGGTCACAGACCCAGCTTTCTGGGTAAGGGGGGGGGGTACATCTAGAAATGAATGATATAAAAATAAGAGATATCACTAATATTTTAAAAACAAAACAAAATGATAGGAGTTCACATTTATGTGTGTCTGTCTGCTCTTTCCCCTCTCGTTGGTATCTTTCTAGGCTGGGGTGGGATGTGATAGGTATGGGAAGGCCCACCCCACTGTGTCCTCCAATTTTCCCTGTCTCTTCTCTGCTATCAGACCTGTAATCCTGCATTCCCAACTTCATTCTTTCGAATTTTATAGGCATGCCCAGGAGTCAAGGGAGGAAATTCTTTAAAAGGGGAAGGTGGGACTAATGCCAGATACACACAACTACATTGACTTCTGAAAATTGCTCCTCTAACTCATCCCAGGTTAAGAGCAATTCTGTTGTCCTAGGGGAGGACCTATCCCTACTTCCTGCCTTTATCATGCCTTAGGGATACAGAAAGAACAGGGATGAATCCCTGCCCCTGCCTCAGAACTGCATGCATCCTCTCATTTATTACATTAAAGTGTCCTATCCTAGGATCTGAGGGGTTTGGGGTATAGGGAAGAGAACATTAACCTCTAGCTGTTACTCTCTTAATCACAGGATCTGAGTTGGAAGGGGCATTCACCAGTATTTTGACAGTAACTGCAGAACTTCCTAGGGGTAATGGTAAATATGAAATAGGTCATGGCAGGGCTCAGGTGCACCCCAGGTTTAGTGAGAAGGAAATAATTGCCAATGACTTGGGCTCCTCCCTTAGTGACATAAACTGGACTGTTGTTTATTCCATGGCCCAGGAAGAGTCTGGGGATCCAGTGCCATAGAGGTTCCAGAACCCTAAGGGTGGGAAAAATTATTCTTCCTCCTGAAAAGTTGGAGTTGGCCCCATCTAACCAAATCACAAGGGTAAGAGCTGGGGTCTAAGAGTCAGCCAACTAGCCAGGCACCTCTTGTGCTTGTCTCAGTCCAGAAGCGGGTGTTAGCAATAGATGAAACATTTCAAAGGACCGTATAGATCCTAGCTCATTTGAATCTCATAGTAGGACTGGCAGGTAGAGAAGATGAATGAATCTCTGATGTTGATGATGATGATGATGATCCTTCAGTGCCCAACCTGTTATCCATCTCATGATGAAAGTGAAAAGTTTAAGTCAGGGAATGCTATCTATGTTGATGGACAACCTCTGTGAACATGGAGACTGCTATGGCATGTGTGAAGGCCTGGCAGGAACTCTGAAAGTCTCTGGCTTTCTAATCTATGGATTAGACTGGCTCCCTTAGGGTGCCAGAGGCAATGAAACATCTATGAATCTCAGAAATACACAAGGCAAATTAGGATATTAAGCTGGCCCAACTGGAAACCATAGTAATGATCAGCTTGTCTTAGAAGACAGCATTGTGAATAATACTTTCACATTAAAAAATTTCATAAGCCTTATCAAAATAAAATGAAATTAAGGAGCTACTAAACTTGGAGGAGGGAAAATGTTGAAGACTTTTGGGTAAATGGAAATCTTAATGCTGACTCCAGAAATTATTCCTAATAATGAAACAGAGACAAAAAAAATAGCAATATCTCAAAGGATTTTTAAAAGGAGATGGGCATACTTAGACCAGAATTCCAAAAAGTCCTTATTGGAATTTGGCAGCATGAATCTAACTAGATCAATTACACATCAAAGTCATCAATTTTAAAAAGCTCTTATCGGCAATAACTATCAATAAGAAACCATCCTTAAAATATTTAACAGAAAGTGTAAAAACATTTCTGGATTTATGCCCAGTGGTATATGTAGCAATCATTGCCATGCTAAGAGCTACAGGAAGAAAGGTAGAGATATAAAGGAATATCCCTAAAAGTAGGCATCACCTACAGCCATGGTAGAAGTTATTAAGGATCTGTGGAAAAGCACTGCAAAAGGTATTTCAAGAATGTTTCTAGATGGCATGTGTAGTAGAAAACTTGAATGGCATGTTGCCCAGTTAAAACCTACAGAAGGGAGTTCAGAAAATAAGCATGTCAGAAAGGAGAACTTACCTTGAACAGTGACTGAAAACAAAAGTTAAGGTGACAAAGGTGTTAACAAAGAACAAAATAAACAATTTAATATCAATTGAAAACTTTAAAGCAGCAATTCTCAAAATGTAGGCCATAGATCTCTAGTGTCCTTCAGGTCAAAAATATGTTCACAATAAGAGATGTTATTTGCCCATTCAAATACTCCTCCTTTTTTCTATTTACATAAATGAGTGAGGCCATTTTCTTTATAGACTAACTCAAAACAACATATTGAATGCAGAAGTAGATATGAGAATCCAGCTCTCTTCAAAGATTATATTTCAAAAATATGTAAAACAATGTCATTTCTCACTTAATTTTTCTGGGAAAAATATAGCTATTTTGCATGAAAATATTTGTTAACACACAATGGGTTTAGCAATACAAAATGAATTAACATTTTAAATTGATCAGTTTTATACTATTGGTCAATTTCAATAGGTATAACCAACATAAAATCTCTTTAGAGTTATCAATGATTTTTAAAAGTATAAAAAGGGTGGGGGAGTGTCCTGAGAATAAAAAGTTTAAGACCACTACTCTAGTGGTTTGAGAAGTCAAGAAATCAGGGACAAGACAGAAGATGGGTGTAGAGAACTTCTGGTTGTTTCTATGGTTGCAAGAAATTGCATACCATAAAAGCAAGAATTGTATCAAATGAGTAATAGAAGGCTTATGTGTATCATTAATGTGATGAATGACAGGTAATATAAAAACAAAAAGATATTAATTAGAAAGAGACTGTGCAAATGGAACAATGCTTTAGTTACGTAAGATACTGTAAATCTCAACAGGGTAGATGGTTGATGAGCACATGGTGGGAGGTGGGCCCTTATTTCTGGTATAAGGACAGCATGGTAAAGGACTTTCTAAAAGTCACAGGTATTAAGTGGGGATTTGAACCCACATTTTTTTGATTTTAGAGTGAGTACCACAGTGCCTTCATTCCGTTGGATTTCAGAGGCTTGCCCAGAAAAAGTTGGGAGAAGAAATTCAGAAAAAGGAGGGCAGTGATCAGCCTCAAATACAAGTAATTAACTTATACATATTTCTTTCCTGGTCCCAACTCAACTCTGGTTTAGCAGCAATAATGATGACTTGGAAGTAAAGCATGCCCTTCTCTCTGCCTTCATGACTTACTCGGGGGATTGAAGGAGGGAAGAGGCCAGGGGAACAAAGCATCATCCGCCCCATAACTTTTGCCTTTGTTAATCTCAATCATGGCGTGTGGGTCATCTGGCCCAATCCACAGCTGAGCAGGACCCCATCCCTGACATGCCTGATAAATCTTGCTTCTGTATGAACATCTCCAGGAATGGCAAATACAGTATCTCACAAGGAAGCTCTTTCCACCTCTGGAGAGCTCTAATAGTTTATAATGGATATAAAATATCCTTATAATTATAATTTAGCCCTAAGTAAGTATAATGGACAATGTAGCACTATAAAGATATCTCATTTGATCTGATCTTCACAACAACTTTATGAGAAGGAAACTGAGGTAGAGAGATTAGGTGACTTGCTCATTGTGATCATTATCAGGATATGAGCCCAGGGCTTCCCGACTCCCAGGCTGATGCTCTGCCTACTTGGTGACACTGCCTCTTCGTTTTTTGGCCCTTTTTCCTAATGTGAATTCAAGATCTACCTCTCTGTTTCTTCTACCACATTGGTCACAGTGGGAACCATGCTGGGGGGGGGGTGTCAAGAGCAAGCTTAATTCTTCCAGGGAACATGCCTCTCTCCCCCAGACTTACTGCTACCCCATGGCTGGGATTTTTGCACCTGGCTCAGGTTTTCTTTCCTTCCTTCCTTTCTGTCTCCTTCCTGCCAACACCTCCAGGAACCTGAATGTACTACTTTATCGGCCTTTTTTGAACACTCTAGTCTCATCCTTTTTAGAGTTCCTCAATTCCAGCGACTTCCATCTTCGCCTCATTACCCCTATCCACCTGCCATGGCTGTACTTTGCCATTCCTTATCATTGGGGGAATCTTTAAGATTGGCTTCCGAGCACAGGTTGGGAACTTTTTTTTTCTTAGCTCAAGGCAAAGTACCCAGTGGGGCATTGAGGGTGTTCCTGCAGAAGCCCATGGCAGAAACAGAGGTGTCCTCATCTGGCCCAAGTTCAGGAGCTCAGCAACTGAGAGTGAGAGCGTGAGAGATTTCCTGATTCAGAGATTTCATAGAGGAAAAAAGGATGGCCCTCATAGCTACTGTGCAGGGGTGTTTCCTTCTTGTAGAATGACTCAGAAGTACAGGTCTGACAGGAAGAAGACTCATTCAGCTGCTCTTAAAGGATGTGAATTGTTCAGGGAGAATCAAAATCACAAGCTCTCTGGCAGCTTGGGTAGGGCTCTGGGGAAAGGGGCTCGGAGGGCTGCCTCTACAAACGCTGGGTGACTTTTGGCCTGACTTCTCTGGATTTCGGTTTCCATATTTGTTAAGTTGGGGGCTTTGACCTAAGGTAGGTGACCGCTAAGGCCCCTGCCACCTTTAGATTTCAACTCTCCTAAGTGGCATAGTACATCATATTGGACTTGGAGGTAAGAAGACTCAAGTTTAAATCCTACTACCAAAACTCATTTAACTGTGTGATCCTGGGCAAGTCACTTAACCTCTCGGTCTTGGTTTCTTCAGCTATAAAATAGGGATCCTAGCACTGACCCCACAGGATTGTTGTGAGGATGCAATGAGACAACCTATATGGCTTGTCAGTCTCAAAGCACTCTATGAAAGCTCGCTATTTTTATTGCTATAACTCAGAACCCAAAAGATTATGCTCCCACTGCTCTTAATGCTTATGGATCCTTTTTAGCCTCATATATAACCTGATCTTTGACCAATCCCACACATTAATTTTATTTTTATTTGCCTCCCTATTGAGCCTGGGATCCAGGCTGAATGCTCACTCACAATCACTCTCCAATCAGTCTTTCCTCTTTCTCCCAGTCCCCCACGTTCTACTATTCAAACTGTTAATCCTCATTCCTGGGCAACATGACTAGGAAACACCAGCCTCCACCCTCCAAACAATGAGAAAGTCATGCTGATAATCAATTTGTGCTATTCCAGGTCACCGAGGCCCTCAATTTTGTGCAATAACTCAGTCACCTCTTTGATTTTTTTTTAAACCTATCTTAGAATCACTTCTAAGCCAGAAGAGAGACAAAGGCACAGGAGTTAAGTGACTTGTCTAGGATTACATAGCTAGGAAACTCCTTAATTCTTTATCACAAATCCAACAGTAGTAGTTCCAAATCTTTCTGAGGTCAGATTTGAATTCAGGTCTTCCCAACTCCAGGTCCAGTGCTCTTATCCTCTGCTCCACCTAGCTGCCTCTACCTACTTAAACTTTCCTTATTTGCTGCCAAAGTGATTCTTCTGATAAATCTGATCAAGTCATTCTCTGCTCAAAAATCTTCTGTGACTCTATTACCCTGAGTCTGAAATAGGAAATCCTTAGCTCGGCACTGAAAGCCACCCACTTCCCTTTCCATTTATTTTGCATTAGTCATCTTCAAGCACTTTTTGTATCTTTTTCCTTCATGTGGTGTCCCCCCCTCTGGAATATATGCCCTTCTCACCTCTACCCGTTTTCTTCAAAGCTAAGCAGGGTATCACCTTCCCCATGAAGTCTTTCCTGATCTCTCCCTATTAGCTAGCACTCATTCTCTCTTGAAATTACTTGGCATATATTTTCTATTTATTTGTGTATATATATTCCCTGCCCCATTATTGTTTGTTCTCCTGGCATTTTAGCACAATTCCTGGCGCCCAGTAGATATCAAAAAACATTGGTTGATTTTGTTGTCCATAAAATGCCCAGGTCTTGATGATAAAAACTAACAAACCCAAAGAACCAGCCATCCTCTCAAACTATAGCTATCATTTCTATCTCTTCTCCCTCGAAAAGTCTTCTGAAACAGCTCTCTCCAGGGTAATCACTGCCAAATCCAGTGACCTTTTCTCAGTCCTCATCCTTCTAGAGTTCTCTGCAGCTCTTGATCCTGTTGCCCTCCTTCCTCTTGTCTCTTATGCCTCTCTTTTGTCCCCATTGCCTGTCTGACCGCTGCTCTTTCTGGGTTATGGGGTCATCGCACATGCTCCTCTTCCTACAAGGCTTTTAATTCCTTCCTCTACACTCCCTCTGGGGATGCAGCCTCATTGACCAGGTCTTTGCAGTTAACACTCCAGTCTCTATGCAGCCCTCATTTCTCACCTGGCCTCTGCTCTTTTATCACATCTCCACCTGGATGTCCCTGTATAATTGGAAAATCTTGAACCCCCTAAAGACTATATTGCCCAGAATTCCTTTCTGTATTACCTATAATGCTTTTCCTTTTGTTTACATTTGTGTGGTCACGTTTGTATAAGTTCTGAGGCTCTGCCTTGTTCTTTCTCTTTTGCTCCTGGGAGCAGGCTGGTTAGTACCTTGTAGCTAGTATTTTTTGTTAGTTTATTATTAATAAAACTTTATTAAATATAATATTTAGTTATTGGATATTAATTTTAAAATCCACATCCCATTGGCATCTCATGTTCAGAATGGAACACATTATTTTCTCCCCAGACCCCAGGCTCCTCTAAAAATTGCTATCCACGATACAATTGTTTATCTAGTCATCCAGGTCTAATCTTGGAGTCATTCTTCATTCCTCTTTCCCTCATTCCTCCCTAACCAATTGCTAAGTCTCTACCTGTACATCTCTCCTCTTCTCTCCTTTAACATAGGTTTTTATCATCTCTTGACTGAATTCTTGACATAGCTTCTTATTGGTTTCTCTGCTTCTGGTCTCTCCCCTCCCTCTCCAACCTTTTCTTCACATAACTGCCAAAGAGTTTCCCGAAAGCACAAGCCTAATCATTTGGTCCCCTGCTCAAGAAGCTTCAATGGCTCTCTTATCACCTCTAGGATAAAATACAAATAAAATACAAACTCTTCAGCCTGGCATGGAAATTACAATCTAGCTGCAGTCTATTTTGACAGACTTCATAATCCTCACCCCCCACCCCCGGCCCATGCACTTTGAGTTCTAGTAGAACTGGCCTTCCTGCTGTTCCCCCATATAGTATATGCCATCATGCCATCATCCTAGGCTTTTGCGCAGGCTGAACCTCATACCTGGTATACCTTCCATTCTCATTTCCACCTTGTGGATTCCTTGGCTTCCTTCAAGGCTGTTACCAGGTCTTTCCTGGTAGTCACCAGATCTCTTTTTTTCTCTCTAAAATTATTTTGGAGAGACCTTGTATTTACTTACCTGGGTCTATATTATATCCTCCTGCTCCTGGGAGCAGGCACTTTGCCCCCACTCTGTTTCCATAGGATCTATAAATGCTAAACAAATGCTGGATGAAAAAAAAGGGGAGGGTGGCTCAGTGGGTTGAGAGCCAGCCTAGAGACAGAAGTCAGAGGTTCAAATCTGGCCTCAGACACTTCCTAGCTGGGTGACCCTGGGCAAGTCACTTCACCCCCATTGCCTAACTCTTACCACTCTTCTGCCTTGGAACCGATACACAGTATTGATTCTAAGATGGAAGGTGAGGGTTTAAAAAAAAAAAAGCAAATGCTGTTTGAATGAAATGAATGAAAACTTCAATTTCTATCTCTTTTTCTCTTGCATCTTTAATCTCTCTCTGTTGGCTACACACATACAAACACATTCTCTCTTGTTTCTCATTTGAAAATAAATAAAACCAGGGAAGCTAGGTGGCTCAGTAGATAGAGAGCTAAGGCCTAGAGATGGGGTCTTGGATTCAGATTTTGTCTTAAGACACTTCCTAGCTGTGTGATCCTGAGCAAGTCACTTAACCCCAATTGCTTAGCCCTTACCATTCTTCTGCCTTGGACCCCATACTTAGTACCAATTCTAAGACTGAAGGCAAGAATTAAAAAAAAAAAGAAAGAAAACAAAACAGAACCATACCCAAACACTTTTGTTTGACCTTACTACCCCATCAAGCCACCATCTTAAATCTTGCCTCCCCTTCACAAACTACCAATAACTTAAAAAATATGTATTTTCACTTATTGCCTAGATATCCAATCACCCACCTCACTCTTCACTGCATGCAGGCTGGCTTCTATTTTCATTAGGTTTCTGAAGCGTTTCTCTAAAAGGTCACCAATGACAACCTAATTGGCAAACCCAATGACCTTTTCTCCATCCTCATCTTCCATGACCTCTCAGAAGCATTTCTATTCCATCAAACATCCCATTCTTTCCTCCCCCACTCTTGGCTTCCATGACATTGCTTTCTCCTGGTTCTCTGATGTTTATAACCTCTCTGATTTTGTTTTCATCTTGGTTCCCTAGACATAGGCTCATGTTTCATGAATTCATTTGGCCATGAAACAATTCAAGGCTTGAAATATACTGCTGTCTTTAAATAAATGCTGATCTGGAAGATGAAGAATGGGTTTAGCACAGGGGTTTACAACCTGGGCTTTGATAAAAATATTTTTTTACTTTTTCAAGAACTATTTTAGTATATAATTGGTTTCCTTTGTAATTTTCTGCATCTTATTCTATGTATTTAAAAATATTGTTCTATGAAGGGAATATCTATAAGTTGTACCAGACTGTCAAGGGGGTTAACAATATAAAAGGAAAAGGATTAAGGACTAGTCAAGGCCATTCTAAAGAAAAGTAAGAGAAAATCCTGCCGATTTTGTTTCCCAATTTGCCATATGTAATGGGCATTTGGCTACATACCTCATTCCGTATTTAAAATTGGAGAGGGGAAAATATCACTTGAATTCTCACAGAAATTTCATTCAGATTAATGGAAGACTGGGATCTTATGCTGTGGTTAGAGAAATGTTTGGATGTTACAAAAGCTATCTGACCTCCTTTACTTTTTACACCTTCATCCCCTTGGCCTTCTTACTCCTGAGGCTTTTGCTATACAGGTGAATCCTCAAATTAGCATTCCAGCTCTGATTTCCCATGGTCCTGACTTATGTTTCCAAGTGCCTAAGGGGCAGCTCCAGCTGCACATCTCATCGACACTTCCAACACCAAATGTCCAAACCAAATTCATCATCTTTCTCCCCAAATCTGCTTCTTTAATTTAACTTTTCCATTTGTTACTGACACCATCATTTTCTTAGTTTCTCTCCCATGCTAACCAATCATATTCAATCAGTTCTCTAAGACCTGTCAATTCTGCCCTAGTTTCCCTTCTTTTCCATCCCAATTGCCCAAACCTTAATCTAGGTTTCTATAACCTCTTGCTGGGAGTCCTGTGATAGTTTTAATGTTCCCTTCAACTCCAGGCTCTCTCCTTCTACATATGCAATATATATAGCTAGATCAATTTTCCTAAAGCAAAACTCTGATCAGGTTTTGCTGGCACTCAACTTACTTATAGGTGAAGATATACTTTTCTAGCATAGCATTCAATGCCCTTTACAGAGTGGAGCCAACATATTTTTTGAGCCAGGTATACTGACAGTCCAACTAAACTGGGTAACTTAAGTGTTCCTTGAATGCAAAATTTCAGAGTTAGAAAAGACCTTGGTTATTGTCTAGTCCAGTCTATACCTGAATAGGAAACCCTGCAATATAACCTTCACCAACATAATGGACAAGTAATTGTGAAGGCATTGTTTGAAGATCTCCATGATGAAGAGGAGCCCCAACCACTCAAAGCAGCCCTTTCCACTGTGGCATGATGCTTCCCCTAACATCAAGCCTACTTCAAAAATCTCTCTTCTCCAGGGTAAACACCCTATTTCCACTTGCCTTCAGATATCACGACTCTGGGTTGCTTCATCAACATGGCCACCCTCCATTTTGTCAGCATCCCCCTGAAAATGTGGCACCCCAAATTAGTGACAATACTCTTGATATGACAATACTCCTCAGGGAAGAGGACAGTGGGTCTCCCCAGTCCTAGGCACTCTGCCTCTTAACATGACCAAGAGCACATCAGCTTTTTTGGGTTTCCATAAAACTCTTGGCTTGTACTGATGCCAAAGCCAAGACCCCCCCAGATTTGTTTTCAGATTGCCATTTGGCCATGCTTCTCCCTGGGGAAGAACAGTGGGAATGGCCTCCAAACTCTTGCTGAGGCAGGTAGGATTGACTTCATTAACACCCTGCTGCACTCTTTGATGGGGCGAAAAGGTTTAGGAGGAATGAGTACTGGTGTGCCACTGAAGGTGGGTGAGGGCCAGGGCTAGTAGGGCTTACAGATAATCCAGTAGGCCTTCTGCCCTGTTAGGGGCTTCTAAGAGATGCCAATCAGGCAGCCCAGAATCTGAGGAGAAAGGGCACCTGGCTCATGATGCTAAAAAGCCAAGGAAGGAGGGGTTAGACAGGTTAACCTAGAGACACTATCCTCCCATTAAGACTGAGGCAGGGAATTCTAATTCCCAACCCTTTGCCCTTCCAGAGGAGGGACCAGCATCTAGGCTCTACAGGATGGTGCAGTGAAGCCTGACCACCTCTGGCTTCCCCTGCCTTGGCCCTTGGCAAAGCATTTCCATCTGCAGCAGATCATTTGCCTACCTTGCTCCCAACTACAAAGCTCAGGGCTGAGCCAGGTCAAACTTCTGGTACTTTAGTAGACTTTTCTTGCGGAGGAATAAATGGGCAAAAGCCAAGTTAGGGTGCATGTATATCTCTAAATGACGGGCACCTTGCTAGCCAGGGGAAAAGGAATGCTTTCTGTTTAAGAAGTGGCAATGACTTTTTATTAGTGAAGCCTGGGACCCCCGCCCAAGGCCAGTGGCTTAAAGGCCTCTCCTCTTCTGATCTAGGGCTCTGGCCAGCCTCGGGGAACAGTGACGCTCCAGAGGGAGGCTATGGCCAAGGGCTGATACAGGAGAGGAGATGCCTGCTGATCCCCTCCACCATCTGCTTGTGGTACACAGTCACACATTCCCTGGGCTGTCACATCGTGAGAATCTGCTTTGAAGAAATGAAGGGCTTCATGGAAGCCTCCAGAGCCACTTGGTAATCCTGCAGTGGGACCTCTGAGCAGCTGGGCTCTGTGAGCTGCCCTCGGCGGATGAAATCACACAGAGTGAGGATCATCTCCTTGAACTGGTCTGTAAGAGGAGGAGACAGGATGGAGGAAGGTTTTAGGGCTCTAGAATCTAACCATATCAGGAAACTGAAGCTGGAAGAAGCCCAAGATCATACAAGTATAGAATGATTCAGGCAGGATTAGAACCCAGGCCCCTACCCTAATTCCGATGCTCCTTTGATTCCCCCTACATTCATCTCTTCAAGTTTTCAGTGTTTAACCCTCAACTCGGGGGAATCTAGTGGGAAATCAGAATTGTCAACAAATGACCTCTTGGAAACAGAGAATTCCTTTAACTCTCCTATTTCTTTCCTATTAAAAAAAATCATTTTGACCCCTAAAGATGCAACCAATGTGTACATTTATTTTTTTTTGACTATATTTATTTGTTAGAAGGGAGAATTTCCTTTTTTTATGAGAGAATGGTGGAGAGGAAAAAATATAAAAAAGAAGCAAAGAACCTCAATAAAGCATTGGAAAAACAAACAGAAGAGGGAATCAAGACAAGTAGGGCAGTAGGGACAATCCTGAATTCAATGAAACTGCATCAGCCATTTGGGGTACAGTGACTGTCTATTTAAAACAACAAGCTGTTGGTGATACTCATGGTTATAATTCTTTTTTCCTGTTTTTTGTATATGGAGATAGTCATGATTTAATATTACTAATATTAATAATAATAACTTAAAAATAAATCTTGCTTTTTGACTCATTAATCATTTCCAACATCTCCACTTCTCCAGGACCTTCTCTGAACACAGAGAGATGTAAAAATGCCTCAGAGAGTGGTTTCCATGGCCTCCCCTCCCACTTCATGGAGGAGACTGGATCCTTCCAGGCCTGCTTGGACTCTGGATGGCTGCTTGTATTTGTGTATGACACCAGCTCCTCCAACTCTGTAGCTTCAAGGGAGAGGACTGTGTTTTAGGAAGCCCATCCATCCCTCCCCATCTACCGAGGGATCTCAAGGGGGAAGTGGGAAAAATAAGGCACAAAGAACCAGCTGGAGCTCATCAGGGCTCTTGGGGGTGAAGAGAAGCCCCAAAGGCATAGGCTGCAACAGAACTTGGGCAAAACAAATTTGACCTTGATGAGGATGGGAAAGCAGCCAAGGGGGAGGGGAAGATTCTGAGGACACAAGGAAGGGGACAGTGAGGGAAAGGGAAGGGAATAGTGCCAGGCACTATAAGGATGGGATTTGTGCAAGGGGGATGGGACAAAAGGAGCCAGAGAAGGCAGTTGCTAACAGTTGCTGACAGTTGAGACCAAAGAGAATTCTGGGAATTTCTCAGAGGAAGGAAACTGTAATAATAAAGGAATCAGTTAGGGATGTTTGATAGAGGGGAGATAGAGGAAAATCTATCTGGTGAGTCTCTCTTCCAGCTCTTCCCTGGGGCCAAATATACACTGGCAGACTTTAAGGGTGTGTTACCCCGAAACTGGATGACCTGGATGGTTGTGCTGCCCCAGAGGAGTTGGGGGGCGAGGCTTCCCTATAAGAGGAGGTATATGGTACCCCAATCTGATCTTAAATAAAGAGGGGGTTCACACAAACCTCCCCCCAATCAGTCTGACAGTGGTTGGTCTGGCTTCAAGATGGACACAGCCAGACCAAGCTGTGGTTCCCCTCTCCCTTGTTGTCTCTCAGGCACTTTGGAACACTATCTGACTGTTGTATGGCTTTTATTATTCATGAATCAGAGATTGGGGAAAGGGACGAAGGGCAGAGGGATATTGGGGTGCCCTCTTCTCCCTCTGTTTCTATTTCTATGTCTATCCTTTTCTATAATTATAAGTTTGACTGAAAAGGATCTCTTAGCAAGGTTGGGTAATGGGTGAAGGAGACTAAGAGATTGCTCCCAAAATGGAGCCCCAAAACTTAGCTGACTTGATGGTTGAAGTCTTGATGGCAAGTTGCGATGGAATGGCTTTGATGAGGGAATCAGGATTTCAGTTTCCAAAAGAAAGATCCTTAGGAAGCCCTCAGGACTGGATCCAAGCTAGGATGTCTGCCTCCTTTCTCTTCCTAGTCCTTCTGCCTGAAGACCTTTCCTTTTCCTCCTTCCTCAGAGAAATTCCCAGAATTCTCTCTGGTCTCAACTATCAGCAACTGCCTTCTCTGGCTCCTTTTGACTCATTCCCCTTGCACAAATCCTATCCTTATAGCACTAAAGTGCTTTTAAAATTATTATCTCATTGGATCCTCATAATAACCCTGGGAGATAGGTGCTATTATTCTCTCCATTTTAAAGATGAGGAAACTGAGGCAAACAGAGAAGTGACCAGCCCAGGGTCACTCTGCTAGCAAGTGTCTGATGTCATTGTTGAACTTGGGTCTTCCTGACTTCAGGCCTGGCACTCTCTGTATCGTACCAGGGAGCCCTGGGCTAGCTAGAGGGGGGGATGCTGCCTGGGCACCCCCATCCACCTCCACCTGCTGCCACCAAAAAGGTGGCATATGTAACAGAAGAATACCAGCCTGAGTGATCACATTATTACCACAGGCAAGTCTTATGCCTTCCATAAACCTTAGTTTCCACATATGGAAAATGGAATTGTCCTCGAGGTCCTTGTCCTCCATACCTTTTAGGGTCCCAGGGAGGATCCGCTGAGAGGGGACAGAGAGCTCTTTGTCGCCAGGACAGACAAAGTAAATGGAGCCATTATCAGTATTATGATGAATTACCCCAGGAGTGGTGGCTGGCTTCAGATCACAGGAAAGCAAAGCCAGAGATACCAGCATGGGCTGCAGCTGGGAGGGCCAGGGTACCTCTGATGGAGCAGGACAGAGGGAAGGAGGGGAGGAACGAAAAGCAATGAGCCTGGCACCATGCTGGCTTGGGGACAATGGATACTGAAGATGCCCACAAGCCCCATGCTACCACCAGCATTTCTTTCCAGGACCCTCCATGCACTTTCCTCTGTATATCCCGCCCTTCCCTTGGGGCTGGCCTTCGGGGTCAGGAAGAGCCAGGAGGAGGAGAAGCCTTGGCCCTCAGGGGAATGTTCTTTCCTTAGACCTAATGCTAAGGTATGAGGCCAAGCCTCGGGCATCTGACAATCCCATGTTCTGCTCTAAGAGGGCTTGCTGTTGGGGTCCATTCTCCTCCTGAAGAATGGAAGAAGTTTTGTCTTTGCATCTCCAGGTGCAGAGCAAAGGGGATAAAGACTGGTTCTGTGATTTCACTGATATGGAAACTCCCTTAACACTGGCAATGCAATCTTCTCTGCAACTTCATGCCTTTAAAGAGTTCCTAGGACAAGGAGAGGCTGAGTGATTGGCTCAGGATCACACAATCAGGATGTCAGAGGTGGGAGTGGAACCCAGGTCCATCCCTCTTTGAGACAAATTTTCTCTTCTCTATGCCAGGCCTCTTCTCTGGCTAATACACAGGAAGTGCTTAATGTGGAATGGATGGAAATAGGGAGACCTACATTTTCTTGGATTTCCCCAGATCATTGCCCGCCCCCCCCCCCCCAACATCCTCACCCTGGCTCATTCCCCACTCACCTGGCCCTCGGTCCTTCTTCCACTGAGACAGCCAGAAACCCCGGAGCTTGAGGTCCTTAAAAATGAATGAGCTCTGCGGAAGAGGGAAGGTAGACAAAGACTTTGAGTTAAAGTGAAAATGCAGGGGCTTGGTGTGAGGCCAGACGCCTCATACGCGTCACACACAATGCTGTTCAGGGATCATGGCACTTACCACTGAGGCCGTGACCGGCTGCTTGGCCATCCCTCCGTAGGTCACCATGGTGCCACCGTGCCTGAAGAGATACCAGAGAGAAGGGGCTGGGGAATGGAGGGCCAGAGGGAGGCCTTCTCTGAGCTCTTACTGCAACCCCCATCCATTGTAGGAGGCAGTCTGGGATAAACCTTGGAGAAATGGGCTCTTTTTCTGGCTCTGCCACTAATGAGGTGCCTGACCTCAGGCAAGTCTCTTTAAGACTCAGTTTCTTCTAGAGATGACCTCTAAGGCTCACCTCAGCTGGGACATTCTAGGTTCCAGAGTTGACATTGTGCTCCAGCATTCTGAAATCCCTTCCAGCTTTGAGATTCAGTGACTGAATCATGTGAGAAAGCATTTGGTGAATGCCCTACAAACAATGATCTGGAAAGTATTTCATCATTTCTGCCCTACAGACTGGCCCAGCTTCCCTCTATGTAGGTTTCAGGTAGCTCTTCATATGCAAAAACCTGGTTAATTTTCAATCCACCAACCCTTCCTACCCTGCTCAAGGAGGGTACAATTTTCTTTTCCTTTGAAAGTGACTTTGCACTTCTTTATTTGTGTACATGTAGAATATATAAGTTCTTTGAGGGAAGTGGGGGAGTGTGTGTGTGACCAGCACAGTGATCCTGGCACACAGTCTGCCCTTCATGTTTGCTGAATTCAGTGAAGTTAGTGAGTACCTACGATGTTTAAGGCACTATTGTTACACACTGTCCCTTCATCAATACTTGTTGATGGATAGATGATCATATGCACAGGAGCAGCCCCAAAGACCCAGAATTAGGGGTGACAATGAACTCCAGCACTCAGCTTCATCTAGACTCCCATTCTCTAGTTCTTAGAATCCTAGAAACTGATAGAATAGAATGATCTCTGAGGAAGAGACCTAAGAATATAGTGCTAAAACTCTGAGGGACTTATGGCAAAGCAGGCTATCATCTTCAGAAAAAGAACTGTTGGGAGTCAGAATGCAGAAGGAAGCACAGGATTTATCACTTGTTTATTTGGAGTTTTGGTTTTATAAGATTATTCACTTACAAGAATGAACCATATGGAAATATATTTTGCGTGATAATACATGTATAACCCAGACTGAATTGTTTGTCAGCTCCTGGAGGAGGGAGGGAAGAGAGGAAGGAAGACAATTTGGATCATATAACTGAAAAACTTTGTGGAAATTTGTTATTACATGTAAATGGCAAAAATTATAATAAAAAAAGAACATAGTGCTAAACCCTTATCTGAAGATTTTTCTCTAAAATACAGAATAGACCTGAATAGACATCATGACCAGGGAGCTCACTAGACTCCCTCTTGAGGCAGCCTTGTCTGCCTTTGGACAGCTATAACCATCAGCAAATTTTCCCATACATTTCCCTAAATTTTTTCTCTGTCACTTTCATGCTTTGTCCTAGTTCTGTCTTTGGAGGTCAAGCAAATCACATCTAATCCTTCTTCTATATTATAGCCTTCCAGATATGTAAGGATAGCAAGCTATCACCTTTCCTCTAAGTCTTCTCTGTTTTGTGTTAAAACGGCCCCAATTCCTTCCATGGATTGTGGTATAGCACCGTCTCTAGCTCCTTTTTATTCATACTCATAAGCAGGCCAAAAAGGCCCACATGGATGCTGGTTTGTAGATCAATAAGACCAACACGGATGCTGGTATATAGATTAACAAGGCCAACATGGATGCTGGCTTACTGGTCAACAAGGCCCACAGATTTCAGATAAATACAATGGAGAATGATAGTGTGATTTTAGTGCAAAGATCACCGGAAAATCAAGTCCAAGTTCTGGTCTTGCCACTACTAGGTACCGGTGTGACTTGAAGCAAGTTCCTTTTCATCTCTTGGACATCTGCTAAATGAGGGAACTAAATGAGGGTGTCTTAAGATACATCTCTGGTCATATCTCAGATCTAAAAATTCTCAGTCCAAGATTTCTTAACTACTCAAGACTGAGGGGCAGTGAGTTAGCTCAGTGGATTAAGACCCAGGTTTGGAGACAGGAAGTCCTGGGTTCAAATTTGACATTTCCTAGTTGTATAACCCAAGGCAAGTCACTCAACTCCAACTACCTAGTCTTACTTCTCTTTTGCTTTGGTACTGACACTTAGTATTAATTTTAAGAAAGAAGGTAAGGGTTTAAAAAAAAATCAAACAAACCACAAGACTGAAAAATAAAGGACAAGGGATTATTCTATTTTCCCTAATTATGGGAAAGGCATAAACACTTAACAAGCTGGAACTCTAGAGAAATTACTGTGATTCAAGTCCTAGGGAGTTGCCTGAGGCAGGCAAAGATTAAGGGACTTGCCCAGAGTCACAGGGCTAGTTAAGTGTCAGAGTCAGACAGAACCCAATTCTTCCTGATTCTCTGTGGAGCCACTAGATCACACACTAGAGAAAAGTGCAAGATAATAATTCTGAGACTCTGTCCACTGCCTGTCATATTGCAAATGCAATAAAAGATAATAAAATCATGGGTGCAGCTGTGGTAAAATAAGCATACACTGCTTGGTGGAAATGTGAACCGGTCTAGCATTTCTGGAAAGCAATATGGAATGCCAAAATTAGTGACAAAAATGTGCATACCCTTTGTCTCAGTAGTACTACCACGGAGATAATATCTCAAGGAGGAGAGAAAAAAAGGCTTTATTGTTGTTCAGACATGCCCAACTTTTTTGTGACTCCATTTAGGGTTTTCTTGGCAGAGGTAGTGGAGTGCTTTGCCATTTCCTTTTCCAGCTCATTTTACAGATGAGAAAGATTCAGGTCAACAGGACTGAATGACCTGCCAAGGGTCACAGAGCTAGTGAGTGCCTAAGGTCATATATGAACTTATAAAGAGGAGTCTTCCTGATTCCAAGCCTGGTGCTCTATCAGACTGTGCCACCGAGATGCTCAGAAAAAGAGAACTGTCCAAAAGTATTATGAGCAGCATTATTTCCAGTAGCCAAAAGCTAGAAACAAGCTTGGTATTCCTGGATTAGAGAATGGCTAAACAAATCAGCACGGGAGGTGAATATAATAGAATAGTATTGTGCCACAAGAAATGACAAATAATTCATAGAATTATAGGAAGACTTCTATTAAGTAGAACTGAGGGAAGAAAGAACCAAAAGAACAATACACACTCACAGCTTTGTAGGGTAAGATAACTACAGTAAATCCCCATTACATACACAGAAAAGGCAAAAGGGATCACAAAAAAACTCGAATGATGGGGGTATAATACAAGTCAATACACACAGCTGGTTAACAATGGGTAACAAGTGTTCTTTAGATCATGTATAATCACGGATATGCTAGGTTTTGTGGTTTCATCATGCATGACTATTTTTCTTGTGCGTCTGATTATACATCTGACTACAAATGTACATGTACTTGCTGATAGAACTCAAAATAAAATGTATATTTTAAAAAAAGAACCCCGGCGCTCTCTGAAGATGGAAAAGCCTCGCAAGGCGGAGCACTCCTGTTGTAGAAAACATTCAAGCTGTGGCTGGATGCCTGCCTGTCGGGCATGTTCCTGCGGTGCCTGGGAAGGGAGGTGAATCAGATGGCTTCTAGAATGAGGAAATGGTGCCAGGGCAGGGCAATCCGAAGGGGCTGTTTCCAGAGACACCCTCCTTGAGTCAGTGAGTCCAAGAACGTTTCTTAGGTGGTAACTCTGTGTCAGGCCCTGTGCTAATGAATGGGGTAGTAGATGGAGCAAAGACCTTGGAGAGCCCTGGGTTTGAATACCGTCCCACCTCAGATGCTTTCTAGCTTACTTTCTTTGAGTCTCTGCTCATCTGTAAAATGTGGATGATCATATCTAGAGCATTTCTCTCGCTAGCTGGTTAGGAAGATTAAATGAGGGTATATAGGCAAAGTGCTCTCCAAGCTTGCATATACAAGTCACTTCCCATCTTTCTGGTATATCGTTTGCACAGTGCTGGTCTGCCTTTAGGAAAACCTAAGATTAGTAATATACAGGTGAGGCAGACACAGCTAATAGCTGTGTTGCTCTAGGCAAGCCACTTAACCCTGTTTGCCTCAGTTCCTTCCTTTGTAAGATGAACTGGAGAAGGAAATATATCACGTCAACAGAAAACCCCAAATGAGGTCATAAAAAGTTAGACACAACCAAACAACAAAAATTCGACAGATTCTATTAACTTGAAAATATCTGGAACCCTGGCCTGACAGGCTCTTGGTCAGGAGTGGAATGTGCCTTATAAAGGCTGGTCAAAACATATGTGGTATCAATCCAGAAAGGACTGTGCTATAAAAGCAAAATGTATTTACCAACCGCCCCCCCCCCCAATAAAAAAAAAACACCCAGAAAACAAGCCTCCTTTGAAAAAGAGGTCTTGCCTGGAGTTGTACAAAATGAATCTAATCAAATCAAAAGGACTTTCAATGGAAAAGGAAGGCTGGGCCCCAAAGGAAAGACAATGATCCTTCCCTAGTGAGGAAGCCTGGCACAGAGGAGAGAACACTGGCTCTCAAGTTAGGGAATCCAGCTCCATCTTGCCTCTGACACACACTCCTGGTGTGACCTTGGACAAATCACTTAACCTGTCCAGACCTCGATTTCCTTGTTTGTCAAACGAGGGACTTGGGGTTGGTCTAGTTAGACTCAAATAGAGATGGATCTTTGCTGGTGCACGTGGGCTTAGAAAATCCCTTGGACATTTAGCATCTTAGGACCAGATGACCACGAGGTTCCTTGGAGCTCCTGAACAATCATCCTATGAACCTAGAAGTCACTTAGCCTCCCAGAGTCTCAGTTTCCTCATCTGTAAAATGAAGGGTCAAATTAGAATACCCCTGAGGGCCTTTTTAGCTCTACCTCGGAAGAGTCTAGGATTCCTGATCTATGCACAGAGAAGTCTGCATACCCTAGCAGAAATGGCCACTCTAGTTTCTGCTTAAATGTTTTCTTTGTTCTCAGAGAGGGTTCAATTCCAGGGGTAGGTGCAGAGGGAAAGAGAGGGAGAGGGAGGAGGAGGAAGAGAGACAGACAGAGACAGATAAGAGGCAGAACCCCAGGAAGGACTGCCCTATAAAAGCAAAATGTGTTTTAAGAAAATCCCCCAAAACAAGCCTCATCAAAAAAAAAAAAAAGTACCTGCCTGGAGTTGTACAAATCTAATCAAAAAGACTTTCAATTGAAAAGGAAGCAGGATATGGGAGAAACTGCTTACTTGGATCCCCCAAGCTCGATACCATCAAAGGCTGCTACGATGTAAGGAGACTAGGGCTCGATAGACCAAGAAATTCAAAAGAGACCAAAATGAAGCAGCCATTACTAAACCCTACACCTAAAATATCAACCATCTCTATAGAAATGAACAAAGCATGTGTGACAAGCAAGATGAACTCTCCACAAATGGAAAATCGCTTGGAAAGCTTACACCTTATTTAAAAGGAACAGAATGATTTGTAAAAGATAGTAGGAATGGGGCAGCATTGCACACATTAGGTTTTTTCTTAAAAAACTTTTTTTTTTCAATTAAGAAGCATTTATTCTGTTGCCCTCCTCAAAACCCCTCAAAACTAGGTCTTATATCTAGGTATCCCTGCTACTGGGGAAAATGCCTGACACCCACTAGGAACTGATTTGCCTACTCAACTGAACGGACATGTCAGGGCTGTAGCAGCAGGACTCGTGCTTGGAGGGGTGGGAGAGACTGTGATTGGATGCCCCAGAAGCCCAGGAGCTGAGAAGGAGCCCCTTCCCTCTGGGAGATTCTATGTGTTAGGAGGTACTAAGCTGATTTAATTTGTGGCTCTTGGTAACTCTGGCAGATGAACTTCAAGTGAATGAAATGCTTCTCATTTAGTGGAGAGCTTCATGTGCTCTGAGCAGTCCTACCTTTAAAAAACAAAAGACGGTATCATATATAAGAAGAGATACTCATGTGAGGAAGTCCAGGAAGAGAGGATGGAAAGAGGGCACTTAGGAGAAGATTAACACAGGCAGAAACAGGAGTGGTTTGGTGAGGAGAGCATACTATAACACTTGCATGGAGAGAGCACCTGGATGAGTAATTTGGGAAGGAGAACTGGGAGATAGCAGGGTCAGGAAAACCTGGGGTGAAGAGGGTGACAACTGTGCCAAAGGCTGTGGGGATGTCAAGAATGAGGCCTAGGAGAAGGTAGTGACCTGAAATGGGCCCTATGCTGGCCCTCAGCCCAAGGCTGAGTAGATACTCAGAGCCCCTCCAGTTGGATGGGACTCCACAGAGCTTGTGCCTGGCCTTTATCATCTCTCCCAGGACCCAGGGTCGCCTTCATCCATTTGACAATGGAGCACCAGAGGATGACTTCACAGGAACAATATCTGAGCTTTCAAATTGGTAACAAGGAATGGGAAGGAATTATTCACCGTTCAAAAGGACTCCCCACTCCTTTTGATACCTAGCTCCCTTGGAAAATGTTTCAATTAGTCAAACTGTGATCCATACACACCTCTTTTTGAACACCGGGGGCATCGAGGGGGATCCGGCTGTTTTCATCTGCTCCTACCCATAGCTTCAGAAGCAAGTCTTATTAATGCATCCTGCTCTTTTCTTCCATTAGACTCTGAACCCTTCAAGAGAGGGATCAAAGGCTCCCGTTTGTTTGATGCTGTCCGCCTAGATCAGCACTGGGCGGGGGCTCCAGAAATGTGCCTGGATAATAGAGCACCCCCCCTCCCATTCTCCAAAGGTGGGCTGATCTCAGCCAACACTAAGACTCTGAGAATCTGGGCTCACCACCCCAAGAGAAGTTGGCATGGAGAAGGGCACTGGAGTGACATGAGTAAAGCTGTTTTTGACTTTCTGGTTCCAGACAGGCTGGAATGCATTATGGAGGAGAGAGAGAAGCAGAGGGTATATGGGAAATCCAAACAACTTATAATTACTTATCAACTTTTAAAATCCCATTAGTTAGTTATTTGAATTAATCCTGTGTCACTGGCTTCCATGGGAAGTAAATCTTGCCACATTTGCAACATCTTCATGCGTCATTCTGTTCCCGTGAAATTTGGATGGATTTTAAACCTCTTAAGAGGATTATCCTTCCCAAATTTAATACCAAAACCATCTCGAATCTGTTGAATGCTTTACATTTTTTAATACTCTTTCACAAACTTCATGGCATTCTATGTTTGGATGGTGGGAGGGGTAAGTAGGTTATCATCAACTATGCTTCACTTTATTTATTTATTTATTTTGAACCCTTACCTTCTTCCTTGGAATCAAGAAGAATGGTGGGCTAGGCAATGGGGATTAAGTGACTTGCCCAGGGTCACACAGCTAGGAAGTGTCTATCAACTACAAAAAAAAACCAAAGCACAGAGGACAAAAGGCCATCTAAATGAGGTTTCTTTGAGTAGGCAGACCCCAAACAGAACTTTCATTTCTTTTCTCCCAAACCTACTCTCTTTTTCTGTTGCTTTTTTTGTTCTTGTCATCCTTCCAGTCACTTAAATTTGTAACCCTGGGGTAATTCCCAATTCTGCTCCCATCCTGTGTATCCAACCAGCGGCCACATTTTGTGGATTCTGCTTCCAAATCTCTCCCATTTGCACCCCCCTCTACACTGACCCCTTCATTACTTCTGGGCCTTCCAAATGGTCACAAGCCCATCACCCTTCTAATTCATCTTCCACAAAGCTGTCCATGGGAGAGTCCTAAAACCCAAATCTGCTTATGTCACTCACCTGTTCAAAAAGCTTTCTGTAGCTCCCTAGTGTCTCTAGGATAAAATGCAAACTTTTTTATTTGGCACTTATAGCCTTGAGTATTAGGGTCCATCCTACCTACCCAGGCTTAATACAGATTACTTGGTGCCCTTTCTGTATTCTCTGCTCTAGTCAGACTGGACTCAGGTCTCTGTTCCCGTCACACCAAGCACATCTAAGTCCTCTGGCAGGTTATTCCCAGGCCTGGAACATGCCTTCCTTACCCTGGTCTCTTAGAATTTTTAGTTTCTTTCAAAGTTCAGTTCAAGCACCATCTCCTACCTGAGGCCTCTTCTTCTTCCCCTCCCCTCTTCCATTTCCCCCAAATTCACCTGCTCTGTAGACATCTTAGATTCACTTATATGTGTACCTCTTATTTCCCCTAAAGGAATGGAAGACGTGCCTTAAAGGCAGAAAGTGTTTTTGTCTTTGCATCTTGAATGCTTATCACCATACCTGGCACATGCTAAGTGCTAAGTAGAGGGCTGGCAGTGGGCAGTGAGGGGTAGTAACAGGACCAGGACCTTCATACTCTAAAATCCCATAATTCTTGCAACTGAAAATCTGTAGTTTCAGCATGAGCCAAACATGCATGGCAGAATCTGTATTGTGGATCAGTTCATCAGTCACCTGTACTGGATCTGTAATGTTCTATGTGCCTCATCTCTTTTATTAATTCCTCATATTGTTCTGTATTTATTTTAGTTCTGACCTTAGACATAATTAATGATCTTTGGTGGCCCTCCCACTCCCACGTTCATGTTCCAGAAGGGCAGTGAGACCTCTCCTGAATTTACAAATGATGACAAGGTGGACAATGGGGGAAACATGGGACCTGTGCCCTGGGGACTCTGGCGTTTTCCAGAAGAATCCCCCAAACCTGCGCATGCACCTATTCTCTATTTATTTGCTGTAAATCCCACCAAACACCCACCCCACCTGAATCTGGCTGGGTCCATTTTCCATGGTTTTCGGGAAAGGTGAAGATTTCTCTGGAATGGGAGATGACAAAATCCCAGACCCTGATCAATATGCCAAGTGGGATCTACACCTGGGATTGCCCCTCCACAGATGGGGCGGCCATTCTATCACCTCAAGAACTGCTGTTCCATCTGCTCCAGAGAGGCTTCTCTACAAGCCCCAGGCGAATCCCTAGGCCTACCAGATTAGCCCCCAGCCTATTCCCCACTATTAGGCTATTATGCCACCTTAAACTTCTTCTTCAAATAAATTTATTTTCTTATTTCTGGATTGAATGGAGTTTGAGACTCCCATTCTTGGGGCCAGACCCTGCTACAAACTTGTGTGTGTTTCTTCTACAACAGCTTAATGGTCTGATTGACTGATACAAGAAACAACCCTAGTTGGGGTAAAGGCAGAAGTACACCCTGACTCGGTTGACCTTGGCTCTTTCCACTAGATCATTTTTATGTTTTCTATCTGGGATGAATGGCGGAATTTTGAATTCTATAAATGCTAGAGATGGAGATGCTTAGAGAGGAGCTGTCCTTAGAGGTCTTTGGATAGATTTCATGGAGTCTGTGAACTTGGATGGGAAAAAAAATATGTCTTTATTTTTACCAATCCTTAAGTGAAACTTGGCATTTCTTTTAATTATTTAAAATCACTATTCTGAGAAGGAGTGTATGGATTTGCTAGACTGTCAAATGGTCCTTTGACCAAAAAAAAGAGTTAAGAACTCCTGGACAGAGAGAAAAAGACTTGCACGAGGTCACCCGCAGCTTAATGGCAGAGCTGGTGTTTGGACACAGGGGTCCGATACTGAGCCTCTACAAAAGGGTTCTGGGTGCCTCCGCTGCTTCTGTCTTGGGGCAGGATGACTTGGGTGCGAGTTTGGGGGGCTGTCTCAGGAATTCCCACTACACACCTGGGTCAGAGGTCTGATGTTGCCTTCCTTCTCCTGTCTACTTGTTAGGCCCCAGGGAGCCGTCAAAAGCAGAGATTGGCTCTTGTCTACCTTCCGAATCCCCCAGGGCCTGGCCCGGGCCCATAACTATGTACAGTCTGAATCATTATTTTTTTTTTAAACCCTTAACTTCCATCTTGGAATCAATGCTAAGAGAGGAAGGAGTAAGGGCCAGGCAATGGGGGTTAAGTGACTTGCCCAGGGGACTAGTCACCCAGCTAGGAATGTCTGAGGCCAGATTTTGGGCCTGGCTCTCTGCTGAGTACTGAGCCGCCTCACCACCCCAGTCTGAATCATGCTGCTCTAACCTCAGACTCCACCTGCTGGCACGGCTCACCCAGTTGCCAGGCTGGTCCTTTCTGGTCTGCGGGCACCAGGCACACATGCATGCACTCACCCCAGGTGTCGCATTAGCTCTGTGGCGCTCTTCCCACCAACACAATTGAATGCAAGTCGAGGCCTTGGAAAGTTCTGAAAAACAAGGAGCCGGCAGCATGGGTCAACTGCTATTTGTGTTGTTTGGGGTTCAACCCAAACAGGAGATCTCCTGTCCTTGTCCTTCTCCAACCCTGCCATGAAGCTGAAACTGCCCAGCCCAGATGCCACCTTCAGCAGAGGAGGAGGGACGACACAAATGCCCCTACCCTGCCCCCAAGACTCCCTTCCCCAACCCACATCCATCACCTCCTTTACAACCTGGCCCCATCCTTCCTGTGCCTGCAAAACCAGCCCTGATGGGTCTCGGCTGGACTTTGTGGTCCTCAGTGCTTCTCTGTGGCCTCTGAGTGCCATGGGCACCTTCGGGGTGTGGGAGCACCCCTTCTGAGCTCCCCTAAGTCAGCAGAGTACGGTGACAGAGCCTGGACCTGGGGGGCTGCTCCTAGCTGTGCGGATGACTGTGTGTGATCCCCTCCCCTAAGCCTTAGCTTACTCCACTATCAAAGGAGGGAAGGGGGAAGATCTCAAAGTCTCTGCCAGCTCTGAATATCCTGATGCCAGACAACACACTCGCTGAGGGAAGGGGGGGATGAGAGCCCTCTGGCATCTGCATTAGACTTGGATTAGGGTTCCTCTTCTAGAACACTGTCCTGTTCCTAGAGAAGGTGGAGAAAACCCTCTCTAAATTCCTGGAGAAGAGAAGCCTCATAGGAGGTGTGAACGTCAGAGCTGCTGTCAGAGATGTGTGCAAGTGGAATAGGGGCTGCTTGGAAGGGGGCTGGGATCCTCCTTCTTGGGGGGTCTTTGGGGAGAGGTTAGAGAACCCTGATGATGTTCTCTCTGGGTGTGGGCTGAACTGACGGCTACTCAGGTGTCAAGCAAGGGCTAGTGTGTGGAAGAAGGAGTTAGACTTGTTCTGTTTGGTTCTTGAGGGGGAGAACCAAGAACAATGGACAGAGGCTACCAAAAGGCAGGCTGATGCTGGATGACAGGAAAAACTTCAGAATGGTCAAAGACATCTAAGGGGGATGGGTTGACCTGGGAGATAATCAATCTACTGATAAGCCTTTACTGAGCACCCACCCAGGCACTCAGTTGGGCAGTGCCCCTTCTAGGAAAGCCTTTGGGCAGAGGCTGAAACCTGATTGTTGGGTCTGTGATGAGGGAATCCTTATTTGGAGATAAACTGGAGGGCTGAAAGATCCCTTCCAGTTCTAAAGTTCTGCAAATAATAGCTGATGTGTATGAGGACATGATGAGATTTATTTTTAAAATTTTAATTCTTTTCCTTCATTCTCCAAAGTCACCCACCCTCTCTTCCCAGGTGAATCTAAAGGCCTGGATCCTCACTGCTGGTTCTCCTCCTAGCTGTCTGAGCGCCTCCTCCTGGTGTCCTTTGCTAGGCTTTTCTCCTGCTCACTAACCATAGATGTCCTACAAAGCTTTGTCCTGGGCCTTCTTTTGTCCCTCTACACTAGCTTGCTCAGTGATCTCACAGGCTCTTCGGAGCTCAATTACAACCTCCATGCTCTGATGATCTGATATATATGGACATCCACCTATATCTTTATACTGATCTCCAGCCTGGGGGTCTCTCCTGAACTATGGTCTGACACTAACATTAACATCCTGTCCTGTGTAGGCATTTTCAACTCGGCATGTCACAGGGGCAGCAGCCAGGCCTGGAAGCAGGAGGTCTTGGGTTCCAGTGTGGCCTCAGACACTTCCCAGCTGGGTGACCGTACCTCCATTGCCTAGTCCTTCCTGCTCTTCTGTTTTGGAACCCCATACACGGTATTGATTCTAAGATGGAAGGTAAGGATGGAAAAACTCCCAACATGATTCTGAGAAGCGGTCCTATAGGCCTCCCTAGTTTGCCTGAGGGGCCCAGAACACAGAAGAGGGGAAGGACCCTGGCTTAGAGGCTTTTTCCCTGATAGAATGCAACGATGGAAAGGGACAGGTTAGGATCGTGCCCTGGCACAACGCCTTGACCTCAGCAGGCAATGGAAAAAGGAAAAAGGGTTTGATAAAGGGGAGCAACAGTGATGGCCCCTTGCTCGTACAGCCCGGCCCGGTCCATTCCCCAAGTACTCTCTACTTCCCTCGTTCCCTCAGCAGCTCACAGCCCAGCCCTCCTTCTATGCCTCATGAGCATCACCAATTGTTGTGGCCAAAGAACGTCATTAACCTGAGGAGTCTGTAGGGTCTAGGAGGAGTCTGTAGGATCTAGGAGGAGTCTGTAGGGTCTAGGAACCGGGTGAAGCTGTCTATCCCAATAAGATAATGGATGTCAGGATCTGAAGTCTTTGAAGTACTGCAGAAGAGGGAACTAGAGTTTCATCCTCGTTCACAAACCCAGGGACTGACATCGGGGAGGCTGGCTTTGGGGGATGATGGGATTAGAGAACCCCCAGGTGCTAGGGGAGAGGGAAGGAGCCCCAGGCAGACAGGGAAGTGGCTGGTCCAAGCCCTAGGCTCAATTCGAATCTTCTACTCCAGGCTTTGGTCTGTTCTGCTCTAGGACACACACTCCCTATTGTGAATACTTCCTTTCTTTTCTTTTCTACAGGAGTCTCCCCAAAGGAAGGCTGTGTGCCCATACCTTCTGTTAACTGAGGACAACTGGGGAAATGCTTTCTCCCGGGAAGAAGAGAAGTTTCCATGGGAGGAGAACTGGGAAAATTCTCTAAGTTCATGATTGACTGCTTTCAAGAATCATAGATCCTGTGAAATTATATAGTAAGGGACTTTAGGAGTCATCTCATCAACCCTTTCCTTTCCCCTATCCCCATTTTATTAAGAAACTGAGGCCCAGAAAGGCTATGACCAGAGATCTAGAATGAGAAGGAATATCAAAGTGATAAGCCTTTCCTTTTACATTTGAGCAAGCTGAGGCCCAGGGAGGGTAATTGGCTTGTCTAAGGTTATATAGACAACAGAGCTGGGCCTCATACACAGGTCTGTAGACTTTAAGTTCAAGGTTCTTTTCATGATGCCATGCTTGCATGACTGCCTGCCTGTCTTCCCTCTTCCTCTCTTTCTTTCCTTCTCTCCTCTCCCTCCCCCAATTTACCTTCAGTCTGATAATCAATATTGCATATTGATTCCAAGGCAGAAGAGTGGTAAAAGATGAGCCACGGGGGTTAAGTGACTACATGGACATACAGCTAGGAAGTATCTGAGGGCGCATTTGAACCCAGGACTTCCCATCCCCAGGCCTGGCTCTCTATTCACTGAGCTACCTCACTGCCCCGTGACATAGTATTTTTCAAAGCTACAGGCTGGCTCTTTGGCTTCTCTACCTCAGGTTTATTTGGTCTGGAGAACAGCACACTAGAGGGGAAAAAAATTTCCCACCCCAAGTACCTTGAAGAAGTCTTTCATCTCTGGCCTTCTCATTGCTTCCTCTGTGAAGATGTGTTCAGCCCCCAGGCCCTTCAGTCTGTCTGTCAGCTTCTGGAGATCTGGTCTAGGCCCCAAATATAACCAAATGACCTGAGTCAGCCTGTGACAGGGGAGTAAAGCTCCCCATGTGGCCTGTGGGTCCATCTGCCACGGCTCCAGGCTTCCCAATTCCCAATAGCCAGTGACTCTCATTGGGCTAAACTGGGCTCTTATCTCACTTTTAAAGGGCCCTGACTCCATCCTGCCCCCTTTCTCATGCTGTTTCTGGTTAATTTACACCTTGGAACAAGCCAGTTCACCCCCTTTATTCCTGCTACTGAAATGGTCCTGGGCCATCATGCCCCACTTTCTGTTTTTTCTCTCAATGGCTCTTGAGAACATGGCAAGTGCCACCTGATAGTGCTTGGGTACTCAGAGCTGAGAGCCAGATTGGAAATGGGGGCAAGGCTGTGGCCCCAGAGCCCCCACCAGAGGAGTTGGACCACACTGTTGAAGCTCAAGGCTTGGGAAACTCATTTTGCTCAAAGAACAAATCATTTCAACACTCCCAAAGAGCAGCTGCTGTTTTGAAAATAGGGGCTCAGTTCTTCCTTATATGATAGGAGTAACAAACAAGTGTGATAGAAGTAACAAAGGGAGCATCCCTCCTAATTCCTGATTTTTTTTTTAATACATTCAACCACATCTGCCTGAAACGTACCCATATTTCATTCCTTAAGGCTGATTTATTTTGGCTCTAGCAGGGCAGAAATGAGGCACAGTGCTTCACTGAGATTTCTGCTATCTCGGGCTAAGAGCCAGGGAGAGCCTGTTTAGCCTTTCTCCAGCTTCCCTGATCCACTTTGGCATAGATGGTCCTTAGGGCCTTCTGGGAAGGTGGCCTGTGCTCAGCTTTTTGGCCAGATGTAATCCAGCCTCCTCCCTAGCTCCGGACAGCTGCCTGGCTTCTGGCCTTTAGCCAAGGGCCTAGTAAAGACCCTCCAGGGCAGCTTGAAAGCACAGATGAGACTTTGATAAGGCCAACAAGCCATAGCAGGGCTCCTGCTCCCTCACCTGTCTCGGACTACATTGATGGTTCTCAGGCCCAAGGCTGCAGCAATCTGAATGACAGCTTGTCCCACTCCACTGTTGGCTGCATTCTGGATGATGGAGTCCCCTAGAGAGGTGGAAAGAGAAACAAGTCAAGAGGCTGTGTGTTCCCTGCCCAAGACCTCCCAGGGCAGGCTCTCTCATACCGCCATCTGAGCCCAGCCTAATGTCTTTAAAATAATACTGCTGACTTTTGGATTAAGGATCTTCCATATGCCAGGCACTGTGCTAAGCTCTGAGGATAAAAAGACTGAAATGATTCCCACCTGCAGTGAACTTCCATTTCTCCATGATTCCTTCTCTTTACTAAGATCACTTTGGGGCAGGGGCCCAGGGCCAGACAGTCTTAAGGTCCCTCCCCTGTCCCTGTCTGTTGTATTCAAAGATCCTCTTTCCCCATCCCAGTGGAACAGAGAAAGGAGCAGTCACCCTGACCTAATCTGGTCAGAGACAGGGTTGGACAGATAAGGGCCCAGCCCTGGAGAAGTAGAGGAAGGTATTCTTCCTCCAGAGATATAATTCCTGCCTCCTGGATTCAAGATATTACCTAATCCTTGATGATAATGATTAGAGAAGCCATTCTAAGCATATGCTGGAGGGCAGGGAGACACTGGTAATCTTGCTAAAGGAGGGAGGGCAGGAGGTTGTTCTAGACCAATTTTATTGGATGGCTGATTGGGGTCCTGCTTTACCTAACTCTCTTCATGATCTCTAAAAGGCCGAAATTTCATCCTGGAAAATGAGAGGTCACAGGGTTCCTGAGCTCCTTCAAGACAAAGTCTCTTCTAGACTTAAAATCTATCTCCTAAGATTTCTTCTAGCTCCTATGTGCTCTCATCCCTTTAACTCTTGATGCTCTATGCTTTAAGGCCCCTTCTGAAACTCTCATTCAGTATTCCAAGGGCTTCCCTAGCTGATATTTTCTGTTCTAAACTCCCTCCCAGCTCTGACATTCCACCCCTTAAGTTTAGCTCTGATCTGCCATTCTGAGAGCCTTCGATTTCTGAAATTCTCTGGCCCAAAGTCTCCACTAGCTCTAATATTCTATGAACAGAGGAAACTAGATACTTCTTTGGTCTAAATACCAGTATAGTCAAGAAACCCAAACAAAATGGTGAGAAAGGCTCAGAGGGTAAACTTGTATTTTGCTAGTTTAAGATGATGATGATGATGATGGAAGTCAGCTGATCTCTACATATGGTTATTAGATTTGAAAATAAAAGTAGGAAACGCTTTTCTCCACATCAAGCAAACTATGCCTACCATGCAGCAAGGCCCAGGAAGTGCCCTCATTTATGTCAATAACAGGCAAAGTATCTGGGCATCTGGAAAGCAGGGAGCCAGTGGTTTCAGGAGCCCCAGAATGGCCAATTTAAACACAATGCCACGGCATGCATTCGAGGGCTCCTCAGACTTAAGTTGCTGCCAGATCCCTGAGAATCTGACTAAGAGTCTAAGGCTGGGACTCTCGCCTCACTCCCTCACCAAAACAATGGCTGGGAGAACAACTCTTCCTACAGGTTGCGGATGATCAGGCAACCCTTGGTCATAAAGGCAAAACCCAGAGAACTCACAACTGTGCCCCGAGTAGAGTCTGACCCAGAACCTTGTTTTTATATTCTTCTCTAAGGTAAATCAACCAATCACTTGGCATTTGTTAAGCATCTATTCGGAGCTGGTTCTGGGGATGCGGAGGCAGAAAGGAAACTCCCTGCTCGACTTCTGATACACACATAGAGTTTACAGTCTATTGGGCGAGAGAACGTACATATAATCACTACACAGATACAGAGACATGTAACTATACCCGCACAAAGAGAGGCACCCAAATCCATACAAAACAAATGCAAGGTGATTTTGAGGGGTGGGCACTATCTGGGGAGGAGGGGGAACAGAAGAAAGGAGAAGGGGGCGCCTGGTAAACCCAGGTGTTCTAAGGTGGGGAGGGAGTGGATTCTAGGTACGGGGGTGGAGAGGGAACAGATAGCCTGGGTAAAAGCAGGGAGATGAAAAATTAGCAGCTGATGGGTGAGCTTCAGGCCTCCCGGATAGACACACTCCAGTGTCTTTGCAAAAAAACCCCAAAACTTCAAATGGGGTCACAAAGAGTCAGATATGACTGAATAACCACAAAGCCTTTAAGAAACAGTTTTTCATTCATTGGTTGACTGAAAGAGAGTTTCCTCTATCCATGATGGCCAGCAGTGCAGGAAGGAGGAGTCATCCATAATAAGGACGGACCTAGCTGGGTGACCCTGGCCAAGTCACTTAACCCCATCTGCCCAGCCCTTATCACTCTTCTGCAAGGAAAAAACAAGGATGGATAGGGAAGCTGGAGCCAGGTTGTGAAGAGCTTTAAATGCTATATGGAGGAATTGCTATTTAATTCTAGAAGTAATGGGGAGCAGCCAGAGTTTACAGAGTAGGGGAGTGACCTTCAGATAATGTCCCTGAGAGATGTGTAGAGGAAGGCCTGGAGAGGGGAGGAGAGTCAGCAGGAGCTACTGCAATGGGGGGTGGGGTGGGCTGGGGAGGGAGTGGTTTGAGTGGAGCTGGCCCTAGAGAGCCATAGGATGGATGGCAGATGTTGGGGGGTGAGAGAGAGGAGAACACGAGGAGTCAGTAGCCATTAAGGAGATACCCTCGTCCCATGGGATGTTATCTGAAGGGAGGGGGCCATGGGATCAAGATTGTGGAGAATCCCTGCAGAGGGCCAGGGGATCCCCATGACTTACCTGGCCTCAGCTGCTCAAAGTCTGATAGCATTCTGTAGGCAGTGCAGGGGTTCACCCCCAGGGTGGCTGCACAGAGCAGGGGGATATCCCTTGGGATGCTGATCAGGGACTTTTCGCTCATCACGGCCTCAGTCTGCCAGGTGCCTGGGTCAGAGAAGGTCAGTGCTGACATACCAAAGAAGTTGGGTTGTTTCCAAAAGTGACCCAGAGGTCTGAAGCTCAGTCCTCACCCCCTCCAATGCCATCTCTCCAGCTGCCCCTCTTAAGGACTTACTAAGTGGGGGGCAGCTAGGCGGCATAGTGGGGACAGCCCTGGCCTGGAGTCAGGAAGACCCAAGTTTAAATCTGCCTCTAACACTTACTAGCTGGGCAAGTCATTTAACCCCGTGTGCATTAATTTCCTCATCTGCAAAACGAGCTGAAGAAGGAAATGGCCAACCACTCCAGTGTCTTTGCCAAAAAAAAAACACAAAAAACTCCAAGTGGGGTCACACAGATTCAGACATGACTGAATAACAACAAAGCCCTTAAGAAATTTTATTCATTAGTTGACTAAGGGAGTTTCCTCACAGCAAGTTCCCTATATCTATGAAATAACACATTATAGCTCTCAAAACCCCTAGTTAAAACAAAACAAAAAACTACCTTTCACCCTTTATGTTCCAGATGAGGAAGGTGAGACTCCTGAGAGGGGCTAGCCCAAAGTCACTTAGGGCAATGACAGGCCCAGAGTCACACAGCGGGCAGAGCCATGAGGAGAGCCCAGGCCTGCTCACTTCTGTCTCACTTTGATGACTTTGGAAGAGAAAGTGAAGCTGATGACTTTATGCAGCTCTGCCTCACTTAAACCCAATTTAGGCTCAAGTCAAGACATGAGCCTGTGATGCTACCAGTCCTCTTAGAAAATGAAGGATGGACAACATCACTTTGTACATAACTGGCACTGAAGAGAGTTGTTTGCATGGTGTCTCTCCCAGAGGGTAGGGGCTGCCTTTTGCCCCTTTTTGTGTCTCTATTCCTTAGTGCCTAGACTATGGTAGGCACTTAGTAAACATCTGATGGAGGAGAGATAGTACAGCTATGGGCACAGTTTTTATTCTGGATGTCTGTCAATCCCAGGGATCTTGGGGCACCAGAAACAAATCAAGAAAGGCCATTCTGATCTCCTGAGGACTGGGGTTCTTCCAGAACGATATTCCCTGAGGCTCTGCTATGTCAGGGATTGGGTAAGGACAATTTTGCCTGGTAAAGCACAAGGATACTGGAGCAAGGTTTCTCTTAACCTTTTTTTTTTTTAATGCCGTGGTCTCCTTTGACAGTACAGCAAAACCTACAGATCTTCTCAGAAGGTTTTTCAATGCATCAAATAAAATCCAATGAATTTTCAGACATGCAGGTGTGTGTAAACCTTGGTGAGGTGATAAGAGATACAGGGGGATTGGGGAGATAGACAAGTCCTAAGCCTAGAATAATAATAATAATAACCAAATGCTGTCATTTTATGGACCCACACAATAGTTTTCAAAACACTAAATTATAAAAGAGCCTCAGGACAACAACTGCTTTTATCTGAACCTCACCAAAAACATAAAAAGAAGAAAACCTCAGAAATAATTAAAGCCAGAGAGGTTAGAGAAGGGCTGATAAAAGGAGCTAAGAAAGAGGATTTGGGGAAGGGTGTGGAGGTGCTAGTAAGTCCTTGGGTAAGTCCCTTAATTTCACTGATGCCTCAGTTTCCTTAATTGTAAAATGAGGGGGCTGGACTCAGTAGCCTCTAGGGTTCCTTCTGGCTCCATACTCAGGATCAGGCCTGTCCTGTTCATATGCTGAGGAAGGGAATCACTGATAAGATCATGAAGGTCACCTAATTTAACCACTTTGCTAGATGAAGGAGGAAATGGAGATCAGAAGACAAGTGGCAGCATGCCAAGGTCACACAGAAAGGCGGATTTGGGAGGATTTCTCTTATAGTGTTGACTTCCTCATTCATTTCTGTGAATCCTCATCAGTTTTGTGTGTGTGTGTGTGTGTGTGTGTGTGTGTGTGTGCGCGCGCGCGTGCGTGCACGTGCTGGAGTCAAGGTGGGCTAGGAGAGAAAAGGAGAAACAGCCTGTCCCATTCAGCAGTGGGCCTGGCAGCTGGTGGAGCTGCCCCTTGGTGAGGAAGCACTCTGGGTCCCCAAGACAGGGGGCAGGTGGACCTACACCTAAGACACAAAGGAGAAAAATCAGTTGTGTGAGCTTGGGGCAGTCACTGGACTCAGCCTGTTTCTTCCTTTGTGCCTTCTCTCAGTTTCCTCCTCCTGCAGACCACTTGTTTGTCCACAGAGTTGGCATGTTGTCCCCCTATCAGACTTGGAGCTCCTTGAAAGAAGGGGCTGGCTTTTGACTTTCTCTTCTCAGTGCTTAGAACAGTGGCTGGCACATAGCAAGGGCTTAATAAATCCAAGTGCTCTGGCTGGCGGATTCGAAGGTTCCTCCTTGCTCAGTATCTAAGGTCTAGTGTTAGCATCCTCCTGCAGGTCCAGATTCACATTTGGACTCTGCATCCCCACCAGTCTCTAGGACAGAGCCCTGTGCATAATATCCCAGATGTGCTAGGGTAGGGGTTCTTATAACTGTTTCTGTGTCATGGGCCTCCTTGGGCAGTGTCTGGTAGAGAGGCCTATGCCTCCCTGCTCAAAAATCATCTTTTTAAATGCATAGAATTAAGAAAATACTGAGGAATACAAAGAAAATCTAGTGATCAAGATGTTAAATACCTGATAAGTTCGTGGCTCCTTGAGTTAACACCCCTGTTCTGATGGACGGGTGAGCTCATGGATGTGGGGATTCCCTGAGAAGATGCAGATCACAGCCTGTCCAGGCTTGGCTATTCTTTGTGTCTCTCACTTGCCTTTTGTAAGACTGCCCAGAAGAGCATGTCTCGTGTGCTGGGTGCCTTCTGGACATTCTCTGGCCACTGTGCAGCTATCAGTTAGCCTTTCCTCCTGCCACATGGAAGGCCCTTTGCTCTCTCTCTTTTTTCCTAATTCTAGTTTTCTTCAAGGATGTCCTTGATGCCATTTGTCCTGCATGGCCCCAAGGTTGTCTTTTTTGGGACCAGCTCTCACCCGCCTTGTGCCTCTCTGTATATCTGCACTACGGTGCTCACAGACCCCACGTCCTGATACTATGCGAAGACCTTGGCATCAGGGAGAAGCTTGGGCTCATTAAAAGAGGATTGGGATTTTCCAAAGCAGCAGGTACATGGTAAATATTTGATGAAGGAAATTAATGAGATATGGAATGATTACATAGGCTTCAAAAAGGCTGCCTAGTGGAAGAAAAGACTTTGGCTCTGACAGGGCAGGTACCTGGAGGAACTCACCAAGGCCGACATCAGCTGGGATCACCAAGTCTCCAGGCTTTACTCTTGTCACTTCGCTGCCCACTTCTAACACCTGTCCAACCCCTTCGTTCCCTCCAACTGCAGGTAGTTTAGGCAGGAGGGCATAGGTCCCTGTGGGCAAAAAAAGGGATGCGGATGATTCCCTGATTGACAAATGGTCAAAGGATACGAACAAGCAATTTTCAGAGGAAGAAATCAAAGCTATCAATAATCATATGAAAAAATGTTCTAATTCACTTGTGATTAGAGAAACACAAATTAAAACAACCTCTGCCTAATCAGATTGCCCAATATGGCAGTAAAGGAAAGTGATAAATGTTGGAGGGATGAGGCAAAATTGGAATACTAATGCATTGCTGGTGGAGTTGTGAAATGACTGCACTGGCCTCTGTGTTCTCCAGGAGCAGGGACCTGGGCTGATGCCAGAAGCACTGTCCCTGCCCCAGCAGAGGAAGGCGATGGGGTGGCTTGTGGGTGAGAAGCCAGTCAGCAAGGACCAAGGACCCGGGTTACCTTGGATCACGTTGATGTCAGCCGGGTTGACAGGAGCTGCCAGCATCTTCATCCGGACATCAGATGCGCCCAGAGGCCGCCCCTCCAGGGTCTTCAGTCTAAACACAAAACCAACCTCCCATCAGTGCTGGATTGATGCCTCTCCCTCTAGTCGTCTCCCTGATGGGGGCCACTCTGGGCAGGAAGGAGAGGAGGAAGAGAACACCAGCCTTGGGGCCCAGGCCAGGGTGCATCACTCCCATTCTCTGAGGCTTGTTTTGTTCATCTGTAATGCCTGCTCAACTCCTCACCTAGGGTTGATGTAGGGACCAAGTGAAAGGAGGGTTAAAGTGAATCAGGATTTTCATATTGGAAGTTGGGTTAGGGAGCAAAACTCCGTGGTCCCTGCCTACTTCTGGGCTGAAACCCTCAGCTGGCTCTATCCTACTAATCATACATACTTCTCCACATACTCCATGCCCCAGGCAAACCAGCCTTCTTGTTCCTTGTACACAATGTCCCATTTCCCACCTCCAGGCCTCTGTACAGGGCTGGCTCCCACACCTCTTATGTGCTTTTCCTTTAAGACTCCTTAAATTTCCTTCTAAGTTGGCTCCAGTGGTTGGCCATTTCCTTCTCCAGCACATTTTATAGATGAGGAAACTGAGGTAAACAGTTAAGTAATTTGGTCAGGGTCATATAGCTAGCATCTAAGGTCAGATTTGAACTCGGGAAGATGAATCTTCCTGACCACAAGATGGGTACTCTATAACCTAAGGTGCCACTTGGCTGCCCACTCACAGTGGAGGGAACTTAGAATGTGGGATCCAAGTTGAATCTTGAAGGAACCAAGAGGAAGAGGTTAAGAGAGAGGATTTCAGGTTTTGGGGGGATGGTCAGTACAAAGTTCAAGAGTTGGGAGCCAGTGTCCTGGATAAGGGTAGAGACCAGCAGGGTTAGGGCAGATGGATGGTGGAATCCTCATAGGGCAGGAAGGCATAAGAGGACTAACCAGGCAGGAAGGGTGTTGGGTTGGGAAGAATTTTAAAAGCCAAACAGAAAGACCCAGATTAAACTGCTTGCCAGCTTCAGAAGGGGAGAGGGAAGGGAGGGAGATAATTTGTATCATACAACTCTGTAAAACTTAGATGGAAATTTGTTATTACATGTAATTGTTAAAAAAAAAGAAAAAGAAAAAAGAAATGCATATATAAAAATAGCCAAAAGAGGCTTTCCTGGAGCTAGGAGAGAGCCTCTGTAGTCAGGTCAGCCCAGCTGATTTAGGAAGTTCACTTGGGTGTGGGGAGAGAGAAGTGGGAAAGCCAACAGGCAGGTGAGGGCTTGTGAGTAGAGAGGGGGACATGCATGTATATGCATGTGTATAACACTCACACAGATTGCATTTCAGTTATGCTGTGTTTGAGACAACCCAGGGAGGCCATGCTGTTCAAGAGAGAAGTTAGATTTGTAGTCATGGGAACCAGATTTTAATCCTACCTCTGCCACTTGCCAAGTTACCTTAGGCAAGTCCCTTCCCCTCCATTGGCCTCAGTTTCCCCATATGAAAAAACAAGAAGGCTGGACCAAATGGCTTTCAAAGGACTCTTCCAGCTCTAAACACTCAATCCAAGATGATCTCCCACTGTTGTTCAGGACATACCATAAACAGTGCCACTCATGTGATATAGAACACAGCCCATGTTCCTTCACCATTCATTGAAGAGGCCCAGGGCTGTGATCCTGGGCAAATCCCAACTTCCCCCTAGTTCTCTTTCCTTGTCTGTAAGCCTAAACGAGGGGCTCTTTCTTGGGGGCCATCAACTTGTTTTTTAAATATTTTGATAAATGTGTTTTGATATAATTGGTTTCCTGGGGAATGGCTGAACAAATGATGGCATATGAATGTGATGGCCTATTATTGTGCTATAAGAAATGATTAAGGGGACACTCTCGGTGAGAACTGGGAAGACACATATGAACTGAGAGAGTAAAGGGAGTGGAACCAGGAGAATATTACAATAATGTAAAGACAGTCAGCTCAGAAAGACCACAGAATTCTGGTGGGTGTCATGCAATGATGAAACATGACCCAAGACACCCGATGATAAAGGACACTGGTCATTTGGACAGAGAGGTGAAGGTCTACACATGTGAAAGGAGACATGGCCAATATGTGAGTCTGCTTTTCTTGACTATGCTTATTTGTTACAAGGTCTCAGTGGGGAAGTAGGGAGAGAAAATTCTGTTAAATTAAAAAAAAATAAAGAGGTTGGACTAGATGAGGGGTTCTTAACTTTGTGTGTCATGGACTCATGGCAATCTGAAGGCCCCTTCTCAGAATACATAAAATAAAATACAAAGGATAGCAAAGGAAACCATTTATGTTGACATGCTGTTATCAAGACACTGAAAAAGAAGTTTATGGACCTCAGATTAAGAAGTCCTGGGTTAGGTGACAGAGCACCAGGCCTAGAGATGGGAGGACCTGGGTTTAAGGCTGGCCTCAGACACCCTGGGCAAGTCACTTAACCTGTATTGCCTAGTTCTTACCATTCGTCTGCCATGGATACTTCATATTAACTCTAAGACAGAAGCACAGGGTTTTAAAATCAAATCCAACCCAAGCTAGTCTAGGTGATCTCCAAGGGCCCTACTGCGCTTGGACTCAACCACTCTCTGCCATGACCCACTTTTTTGTTTCTTTAAAAAAAATTTTTTTTCTTCTTCAGAAAATTTTTTTCCATGATTACATGATTTATGTTCTTGCTCTCTCTCCCCTCAATACCCCACCCCCCAGTAGCCGATGCACATTTCTACTGGTTTCTTCCTGTGTCATAGATCAATGGAATACTATTGTGCTGAAAAGAATGATGAACTGGAGGAATTCCATGTGAACTGGAATGACCTCCAGGAATTGATACAGATTGAAAGGAGCAGAACCAGGAGAACATTGTACAGAGATGGATACACTGTGGTACAATAGAATGTAATGGACTTCTGTACCAGCAGCAATGCAATGACCCAGGATAACTCTGAAGGATTTATGGAAAAGAACGCTACCCACATTCAGAGGAAGAACTACAAGAGAGGAAACACAGAAGAAAAACAACTTCTTGAACACATGAGTTGATGTGGACACAATTAGGATGTAGACTCTTAATGACCACCCTAGAACAATTATCAATAATATGGAAATAGGTCTTGATTGATGACACAGGAAGAAACCACTTTTTGTTTCTTAATGAAGTGGTGGGTGAAATCCCGGCGCTTGCCAGCTGGGGGCAGCCAGGAGCCACGTTGTGTAGGGCCACTGAGGGGGGAGCTGCCTCCCTCCTGCCTTTCCCAAGACTCAGACGCCTGCCCAGGCCAACCCCAGGAACATGTCAATATCACACAAGCTGTCAGGTGGCCCCGCCCCGCCACTGTTTGCATGTTGCCACGGATACCGCTGGGGCTGAAAGGAGGGGAGGGAGGTCGGCCTGAATTCCTGAAGTCAGAGATCTGGGGATTCAACCACCAACACAGTCTCCACTCTCTCCTCCCCTGAGGAGATCCCCAGCCCCTTCTCATCTGCCTGCTTCTCCTCCAGCCACCCCAGGCGCGCCGTGTCCCTTGGACTTGGTCTGATGCCAAATGGCCTTCCCCTAGAGGGAGGACCTGCCCGAGACTACCCACCTGTAAGGCACCCTGCCCAGAGCAGGAGGTGGACAAAGGCAGCCAGAAGAAAGGGAGAAGAGGCCGGGCCCCAGGGATCACTCCCTTCTTCTGGAAGTTTAGAGCTGGAATGCTGTCTCTAAACAAAGCCTTCTTGTAGTTAATGAACAACTATTTGTGTGATCTGGCATCTTTCACTTTACAGTCTCAAACCTTTCACTGTGACTCTGGTTTTTGGAGGGGGAAGAAGACAGGATCCCCATGGGTCACAAATTCTTAACAACAACAAATCTTTGACTTTTTTAATTACAAAAAAAAACCAAACCAAAAACCCAACTGTCTATTTTACAAATCAATACTGTGTTGTATAATTTGGATTTGCTCCTCGGGGACTCTCTTTCCCAGCTTTCCATGTTCCTTCTCACATTATATAGGGAGGATATAAGTTTTATGTAGCTCCACCCTCTCTTTTTTTTCCCTGATCCTGGTTGGAAAAGCTGGCTTTCAGGCTTTTACTTTTGTCCTTTTATTTCTTCTACTTCAAGTGATTATTAATAAATCTTATAAAATATAATATTTGGAGTTATTGGATATTAATTTAAATTTTTCAGTGTATTGGGCAGTGTATCAAGGCAGAAGAGTGGTAAGGGCTAGGCAATGGAGGTTAAGTGACTTGCCCAGGGTCACCCAACTAGGAAATGTCTGAGGCCACATTTGAATCCAGGACCTCCCATCTCTAGGCCTGACTCTCAATCCACTAAGCCACCTAGCTGTCCCAACCTCTGACTTTAAAAAAAAACAAGTCTTACTATCTATAATCTCTTTTGTGAGAAATGTAGTGGAGCCTAGTGGACAGAGAGAGTACTAGCCTGTGAGCCAGGAACACAGAGGTTTAGGTTCTGCCTCTGATGACACATTCTGAATGTGTGACCTTGAGAGGAAAGGGAATAAACATATAGTAGGCAAGACACTGTGCTAAGTATTTTACAATGATCTCATTCAATCCTCACAACAACTGTGGGAGATAGGTGCTGTTATCATCCCCATTTTACAGCTGAAGAAAATTGAGGCAAATAAGTGAACTGACTTGCCTAGGGACATACAGCTAATTAAATGTCTGAGGTTGATATTGAACTCAGCGCTTCTCAACTCCATGCTCAGTGTTCTGTGCACTATGGCACCTCGTAGCCAAGGCATTTAAATCCTTGGTGGCCCAGATGGCTCTCCAAGATTGGATGCTGAAGAGGTGATGTTGCTCGAGTGTTAGGTCTTTCTACTGGTGAAATCATAAGCTCAGCCCTTTCCTTCCCCTGAAGGCTCCCCTGCCCCCAAATATATTTGTCTTCTTGCTCATTTATGGGCATTCCCCCTGGAAGATATCTGAGGGAAGATTTGAATTCAGAATCTTCTTACTTTAAGGGCCCCGTCAACACTATCCTCTAGGCCAGTGACAGAATCTTTTTGAGACCACATGCTGGGACCTGCCCTCCAGACTGTGTGCAGGCTTCACCCCTCACCCCGAGAGACAGAGCATCCCCCTCCCTCCTGTGTTTGGGGTTGGGGGCCAGCTCCTAGGGGGTTCATGCCCAGGGGGACCCTCTGCCACTGTATTCAGCCGCCCTGGGGGGAGTGAGGGGCTGCTGCCAGGCTTTGCTTGAGGGAAGAAGACTAGTTTGGTCTGGAAGGCTGAGGGGAAGAAAGGTGGCCTTTTATTGCTGGGTACATGTCCTTGTGGAGTCTGATTCAAATGAAGCCCCACAAGGTCTCTGCTTGGTTCTGTCATAGAGATGCGACCTGGGTGCCTTTTAGGCTGCTTATATTTGCATATCGATGGTGCACCCACTATGTGTCCCCCCTCCTGGGAGTGGGGCTACCTATTGGGTATTCCCACATGGGGGCAGAGGGTGGGCAGTGAGTCTTTGGGGGTTGGCTAGTGGGGAAGGAAGAAAGTGGAGATCTTTTAGGGGGTGGGGCTAGTACTGTTGGGAGAGACACCCCAGCCCCTAGTCTCAGACAGGGGAGGAAATAAGCACTGAGGGACAGGGAGACAGCAGCAGCACAGTGGAGAGGGGGGAGGGAGCAGCTCCGCTGGGGATGGTGCACATGTCCAGAGGGCTCTCTGCATGCCATCTTTGTCACACATGCCATTGGTTCGCCATCATGGTTCTAGGCTGTGACATAAAATGAGGATGTCAAATACCCCTCTAGCATGCTGCCTTCTCATAAACCTTCCAAATAAATATCCGCAGGACCCAAAAGGGTCCTGGTCATGCCCTGAGGCCAGGAAGCCAAGTCCCTTCACTGGGCAGAGGAAACAAGCACAGTTTGTAAATGTTCAAGTTTCTGAATCTGCCTCATACCCAAGCTGTGATCAATCCTAGGGCCCATGAATGTAACCATCTTAAGCATGTAATGCCCTCATCTGGTAGCCGTGGTATAAGCCCTTTCACCCCTTTCTCTCTCCCCCACCCCAAAAAGGGTCATAAGGAAGTTTGAAGAGGCACCAGGGAACCAGCCTTTGTACCCTTTAGTCCAGGGATAGTCCAAACAACCCTTTAGAAGCTCAGGGCCTGGAGAACAAAGGGACAGAACTTCAAGCATCAAATTCAGGGCTGGGGCCCAAGCTCTCTTCCCATGCCATTCAGCAAGAGACCTCCAGAAGCCTCTCAAGTTCACAAAATACTCATCTGCAACACCAACTTCAGTGAAACCCTTTAGACTCACATGAGGGGCTACTGGCAAACAGAAACCAGAAATGTTGAAGTTTATGCTTGTGACTCAGGAAAGAGAGAGAGAGAGAGAGAGAGAGAGAGAGAGAGAGAGAGCGCGCAAGAGTGCCTTGCCAGCCATCAACCTCCTTTGTCTCTTCTCATAGATGGAGAGACTACCTAAAAGGTGACTGCACAGAAGGCCAGAGCCTCCATTTACTGCAATAACTAATGATGGGCAAAAGAGATCCACTGCAAGATTCCACTTGAGGGTTTCCAAATTTTTAGGTATGGGGCAGCTAGGTTGGATAGAGAACCAGGTTGGGAGTGAGGAAGATATGAGTTCAAATTTGGCTTCGGTCACTTAGTGGCTGGGTGACCCAGGACAAGTCATTTCACCCTGTTTGCCTCAGTTTCCTCATGTATAAAAATGATCTGGAGAAGGAAATGGCAAACCAGGTCCGTATCTCTGCCAAGAAAACCCCAAATGGGGTCGTGAGAAACTGGACACAACTGAAAGGACCAAACAACAATATGCCCGTTCTGACAGGCTACTTGGTCTCTTCCAATCAATCAATCAATCAATCAATCAATATTGATTAAGCAACTACTATATACTTACTTGTAAGCAGAGATACAAAGAGAAAAGTGAATCAGTGCCTGCTCAAGAAGCTTCCAGTCTAGCCAAAAGACATGAAAATATACAACTCTATCCAAAGCAGATGTAAAATAATAAGTGTCAGCCCCAATAGAGTGCTAAGAGCTTTACATGCTAGCTCATTTTGTTCTCATACCCCTATGAAGTAGGCATTATCATGACTCTCATTTTAGAGTGGATCAAACTGAGGCAAGACTTACTCACCTGGAGTCACAGAGCCAGTGAGTTTCCAAGGTAAGATTTGAATTTGAGTCTTTCCTGCCTCCAAGTCCTAACCCCTCTGCTCACGTTTTCATATCTTTCTTTGTACTGAGTGGCTGACATGTCATCCCCCAAAGTAGAGCAGGAGCCCTCTGAGGGAATAGGCTGCTTTTGCTGCCTATACATGGTCTGATGCTATAAGAGATGGATAAACATTTGTATATCTGTGAACTGGGTCTTGAAGGGGACAAGAGATTCTAAGAGAGTGGGGTGGAAGGAGTGCATTCCAGGGTATTCCAAATCGGGGAACAATCTGCATGAAGGCTTGGAGATGGGAGATAAGAGGATTATGGGTGGACGGCTGGAGAGGGCACGGATGGGAAGGATGTGGGAGAAGGCTGGCAAGGAAAGGCCAGAAGCATTCATATTTACAGGGAGCCCCTAGACTTCATCAGATGGGGTGATGAGTCCAGACCTAGAACTAAGGGAACCTTTGGTGGTGGAACCAAGATGGGGAAGAGCCTGGCCCTTGCACATGGCAGGTGCTGCCCCGGAGTCTGAGGAGGCAGCCTGGACCAGTGATGGAGTGCCACAGTGCAGGTGAGGAGTCGGGCTCTGCCTGGTACCACCACCTCTTTGCCCAGCAGGTAAGAAATGCCAGCTCTCTGAGACCTGTCTGTTAAAAACACTTATGCTGCCCCCGACCCAGGCCTACTGTAAAGCTCAAATGATCATAAAGGGTTCAAAGTCAGTAATTATTAAGAAAGATAAAAAAGAACAAAAAAACTGTATCTTCTGTCTTAGAATGGACACTAAATATCAGTTCCAATATCAGAGTGGTAAGGGTCAGGCAATGGGGTTTAAGTGACTTGCTCAGGGTTATAGGAAGTGCCTAAGGTCACATTGAACCCAGGACCTCCTGTCTCCAGGCCTAGTGCTCTACCTTGATTTAAAACAGTCTAAACTCAGTCCTTTAAGTCCCCATTCTCCCTCTTTGTAAAACAAGGACACCTCCCTCCTAAAGGTGGTTAATCTCAGGAATATCCCAGATATTCCTGCTAGGGAAGTAGGTAGGCTGGCACCACAGTACACAGAGGAGTGGGCATGGAGTCAGGAAGACCTGAGTTGAAATCCACTCTCAGACACTTACTAGGTATGTGACCCTGGGTAAGTCACTTTATCTCTCTGTGTTTCAGTTCTACTTCCCAGGGTTGTTGTGAAGATCAAATGAGATGACATTTATTAAAAGAGCTTAACAGAGTGCCTGGCACATAGTAAGTGCTATATAAATGTTAGCTGCTATTATTATTATGGTTTGCCAGTGGTGAGAGTCATTTGTTCAACATGCAGCCAATGCTTATTACTAAGTGTCTGCTATGAGTAATGCACTGGGATGGGGAGAGAAGAGGGAAACAGAGACAGAGACAGAGACAGAGACAGAGAGAGAGAGAGAGAGAAGAAGAAGAAGAAGAAGAAGAAGAAGAA
>NC_058132.1:67749329-67766327 GCF_016433145.1 Gracilinanus agilis
CAGATATACAGAGACAGAGGAAAGAGAAGGGGGAGGGGGAGAGAGAGAGGAAGAGAGACAGACAGAGAAAAGGGAGGGGGAGAGAGAGGGAGGGAGAGGCAGAAAGAAGAAGAAGGAGGAGGAGGAAGAGAAGAAGAAGGAGAAGAAAAAGGAGAAGGTGGGGGAGGGAAGGGGTAGGAAGGAGAAGAGAGACACTATAGGGCGGAAGTGAGTGTGACAGGGCCCTGGACAAGGGATTCAGGGGACAGAGGCTCAGGTCTCAGCTTTATTGTTAGCTCTCATGTGACAGGCTAAATCATTTCCTCAACTACAAAATGTGAGAGTTGAACTTGCTCTTCCCTGTTCTGTAATTCATTTACCTGATAGAGAAACTAAGGTAGAAGGGCCTGTATTCTTGGATTATCTCCCCTTCTCCTGGAATCTACCCATGTTCCACTAGGAAAATAAGCACCTTTCTCTTTTATAACTGTACTCAAAAAAAGCCTCATAGCAGAAATCAGCCATCCTTTCTGCCTCTTATAAAAGCACTATAATTTTGGCTTAAGAACTATAAACAAAACAACCTCTAAGATCACCTGCATTGATCTTTGGCTCCAAACACCAACATTAATCTTGAAATGAATAGTTACCCAGGGGCAATCAGAGCCCTAACGGAGGTGCTGAAAGACCACTAATTATAGAGGTTCTTTTACCAGTGGCTCCCTCAACTTCCTAACTTGTTCCAGCTGGTTCAGAGCAAAGCTGGGCATGTACCCAAATGATTCATTGCTTAGTTTTCCAGAACTGGATTCTAAAATGCTGCTTACCTGCCCCTTCTTTTCAGGCTAGAACCTCATGATCCTTGAAGATGGTGAATAGTTGTTTTATGAAAACCCTTGTACTCTGGAAAGGAAGAGGGAGGCCAACCTTCTCCAGCACTTTGTCTCCAAATACAAGGGGAGCAGAGGCTTCACCCTGGTGAAGAGAAAGGCTCCCTAGTAGGGATCTCTATGGTGGGCAAAGGAGTGGACTCTGGAAAGCAAACTGGTGTTTAAGAGTAATGGGGGAAGTGAAGAAAGAATGTGAAATAATGGGAAGTGCTAGGTGCCAAAAAAAAAAAAAAAAGAATATCAATTAAAAATACACAGGAGAAAGTAAAAATGTGCAGAAATAGATACAACCAGGATAATTTTGTTACTATTCTGTTAAATTTAACTGACACTTAAAAAAAATCCAGTAAGGGGGCAGCTGGGTAGCTCAGTGGATTGAGAGCCAGGACTAGAGACAGGAGGTCCTGGGTTCAAATCTGGCCTCAGACACTTCCTAGCTGTGTGACCCTGGGCAAGTCACTTGACCCCCCCCCCCCCCCCCAGTGCCTAGCCCTACCACTCTTCTGCCTTGGAACCAATACATAGCCTTGATTCTAAGGTGGAAGGTAAGGGTTTAAAAAAATCCAATGTAAGAAGATCACAGTTCATAAACATTTGCAAATTGTTTTAAATTAAACATTTTTAGTGAACAGAAATCTATTGTCTTTCCCTTTCACTCCATCAGGGGAAAAAACCCCCAAAATCCTTGTTACAAACATACAAAGTTGTTGTTTTTTAAAACTCTTACCTTCTGTTTTAGTATCACTTCTAAGATAGAAGAACAGCAAAGGCCAGGCAATCAGGGTTAATTGACTTGCCCAGGGTCACACGGCTGGGAAGAGTCTGAAGCCAGATTTGAACCCAAACATACAAAGTTAAGCAAAACAAATTTCATTATTGGCAACATCTTGGAAAAATGTATATCTCATTCGTTATCCTGAATCCATCCTCTCTTGGTTCTCTGGAATCATGGGTGATTTAGAATTCATGAATCAGAATTTTGATAACTTTCAGAGCTATTTTTTATATATTAGGATTTTTATGTACTGTTGATGATTTAGTTCATAATAATTCTTTAAAAAATAAAGTTTGAAAAAGTGCTAGAGGGGGCATCTGGGTGGCTCAGTGGATTGAGAGCCTGGTCCATAGATGGGAGGCCTTGGGTTCAAATCTGGCCTCAGACACTTCCCAGCTGTGTGACCCTGGGCAAGTCACTTAACCCCCATTGCCTAGCCCCTTACTACTCTTCTGTCTTAGAACCAATACACAGTATTGATTCTAAGACGGAAGGTAAAGGTTTTAAAAAAGTGCTAGTCTTAGTCAGGATAAATATGGATTCAAATCTAGCCTTTGACACTCACTAGCTGCATGATGTTGTCCAAGTCACTTAATCCCTATGTGCCTCAGTTTCCCCATTTTAAAAAATGGGGATACCATACCACTGTCATAAAAAAAATCTGCCCAATCTGCAATAAAAACCTTTAAGACATAATTCTGAGGCAATAACTTTTTATTAAAGGGACAGGAGGCACTGATCTTCCTCACATTCTGAGATATCTCCTTGCTCCCCAGTACAGATTTTATAACCCTCAGGTCTCAGACAGTCCAGATGGAGTACCACAAAATACAAATTCTTACTGGTGGTCCCATGGTCACATTAGTGGTTTTGAAGCAATAAGTGGGCATATCTCCACCCACACCTAAGCAATGGCAGATATTGGGCAATCTTCTAACGAGTAGAATCCCACCCAATATTGGGCAATAGAGGGAAATAACAATGAATCATAGGGCTCCTAAAGTAATGAAGAAACTTTTCAGAAGTGGTCACAAGAGGGGCAAGATAAAGGTCATTTCTATTCACAGGATAAACAACATCACTGACTAAGGGGCCATAAGATGGGCAATGGAATGCTTATTTCCCCAAGCTGGGTTAGGGGAAGATATATCAGAGGGCAAAGGTTCAGATTTTCCCCTTCCTTATGTTGGTAGCATGAGTGGAGGTCCTCTAGCTTGGATGCTTTTGTGGTCAAGCAAGTACACTCCTGGTTCTTGGTATACAGTCTTAATCTGCTTCTTATGGCCTAAAAAAAAATCTAATATGAGAAAGAATCCCTTTAACTTGATGTTACTATAATATGGGTATAATATAATATAATATAATATGCTCAACCTTCATTGACTACATATGAAACAATCACTTCTGTAATCACTTTAAACTGAGTAATACTGATTAGAAATAAATGAGGGATAGATCATAACATACTCTGATTAGATCATGGAACAATCAATGAATCATTTTTCACACTGCCTCGCTGGGTTTGTTGTGAAGTTCAAAAGATGTGTGTAAAATGCGCAGCACACCTAAGAGTGCTGGCTGTTATGGTACCCTTGCATGGGATTCTGGGAAAATCTCAAAACAGATGCCTGCCAGAGTCAGCTGTCACAAGAATGGTGGATCTGGCTTTTGAGTTGTAGCTTTTGTGGTCCTTCATTGAGTCTGGTGCTGATGTGAAGGCCCACAAAGGAAATGTGATTCTTCTTGGGACAAAATGGCTTTCTGAGACTGCTATCAAATGGCCACACTCAACATGAGGTTCCTTGTGTTCCCAGCCTCAGGGTGCCCAGTGACAAAGAAAGAGCTGGGTCTTGGCTCCCCACAGAACAAAGCTTCTGTTCAGGAGCAGTAGGAGAATGAATGCTTGCTCACCCACAGGGAAGAGCCATGAGCTGAAAGGCTGGGGCATGAAATGGGAGCCTCGCTAGCCTCTGGGGGCTTTCTATTTCCTCTCTAAAGGGAGAACTTGCTCAAAAGGGGAATGAATAAGTACTTTCTCTTCTTAGTCCAATATCCTTCCTCTTCCTACTCTCTCACCCATAAACCTTTCCCAGCCCTTTTATGGGTCAAATAACCCATCTTGGCTGCTCTCATGCCTTCTCTCAATCTGTTACTTCCCCTGAACTCTGTGACCCAGCCAGCTCTCTGTTCTGCACAGAAGAGGCCCCATTTCCATTCCTATAATGCACTCCCTCTTCCCTTGGCCTCTTGGTTGCCTTCAAGGCTCAGCTCAAGCATCATTCTCTACAAAACCTTTCTCTCAGGTTGTTAGTGTTGTCTTTCCCTGAGTTTTCTTATTTTAAAAATCCTTTGTATTTGAAGCCACAATGCCTAGCCCTGTGGTTAGCACCTAGGAGGCCCATAACAAATTAAACACATATATTATGTATACATTTTTATATGTACATGTTATCTACCCCTACATTGCAATATAAGCTTCTTGAGGGCAGGGATTTCCTGTCCCCAGTACAACAGGTGTTTAATGAATGAGCACTGATTGATTTACTCCCAACAAAAATACATTCCTCTCTCTTTAGCAGAAGATAGACCTGGAATCAGTTAAACCTGAGTTCAAATTTATCCTCAGACACCAGGTGTACGACACTGAGCAAGTCGCTTAACCTGATTGCCCCAGTTTTCTAAACTGCAAAATGGGAACCATGATAGCACCTACCTCATGGGATTATTGTTAGCATCACTTGAGATATCTGTCCAGGGCTAACTTAGTACAGTCCTTGGCATATAGTAGGCACTTAAATGCATTTCCCTTTCCTTTTCCTTCCTTCCCCTTCTCTCAAAACTGCCCCAAAATGTATTCCTCTTGTGAGAAGAAATGACAAACAGAGCAAATTCAGAGAAGCATGGGAAGACTTGTATGAATGGTTGGAGAGTGAAGTCAGCAGAACGATTTATATGATAACAATGACACTGTGAAGGAAAACACTTGATTTAAGAATTCTGATCAACAAAATGATCCACAAAGAATCTGATGACAAAGCACGCTACCTACATCCTGACTTGAGATGCGGACATGGTCAACATGGGAATTTGTTTTTGTGAACAATGCATATTTTTTTTTCTAATGAGGGAAAGTGGGAGAGAAAATACATCCTTGTTAGTTGAAGAAAAAATTAAAATCATCTGCCTCTTTTTTGAGGCATTCTCAGGTTCCATTTGCCCTGGTTCCTTCCATTCCATTTCTCCCTTCTTCCCATTCCCAAATGGCCTTCCTGAACAGCTATGATGAGTTCTGTATAGATTTATGTTAATGGTCAGGCACAGGTCTGCCTCACCAATCCAGATCATCACCAGAACATTTTTCTTCCCCTTTCATTATAACTTGATTTCCTCTTTTCTTCTCCTGGAATTCCTGTTGTGCTGTAAGGAGGAGGAGCTGGCCTCTGAGTTCCCGTCAGCTCTGAGATGGTGTACATGACATCAACCAAGACTATGCTGCTGCTGGGGCTTTGTGGAAGCAGTAAAGGGATATATAAAATCTTCAAAGAGATGCCTGGGTTGGCTTTAATGTGAAGGCATACACATAGGTCCCACAGCTAGTTGGTGTCTGAAGCCAGATTTGAATTCATGAATCTGAGTCTGGGCCCAGCAATCTAACACTTAACCCTGTTTGCCTCAGTTTCCTCATTTGTAAAATGAGCTGGAGTGGGCAGCTGGGTGGCTCAGTGGATTGAGAGCCAGGACTAGAGACGGGAAGTTCTAGGTTCAAATTTGGGCTCAGATACTTCCTAGCTGTGTGACCCTGGGCAAGTCACTTGACCCCCAGTGCCTAGCCCTTACCGATCTTCTGCCTTAGAACCAATACATAGCATTGATTACAAGACAGAAGGTAAGCGTTTTAATTTGAAACAAAAAAAATGAACTGGAGAAGAAAATGGCAAACCACCCCAGTATCTCTGCCAAGAAAGCCCCCAAAAGAGGACACAGAGTCAGACACAACTGAAATGACCGAACAACAATAAATTCTTAAGAGATGGGGATCAGAGGAGGCCAGGATAGAAGGGCATAATGTACATCCATTTGTCTTTGAGTCTCTCAAAATATCAGCACAGATATTCATCAAGGTGATCTGGGGAGAAGAGTAATGCTTTGGATCACCTATGGTAAAAAGGGCCACTGGGGATCCAGAAATCAGCTCACTTCCTTTTCATTCCTTTTTCACAATCAGGACTACAGATGCTTTCTGTACTGAGGCCCATGATGCTAGGACTCATCAGGTGCTTTTAGGCACAAATTCATCAATCTATGCCTGTGTTAACATTTTATGGGCTTAATTAACTCATCACTTTCTACAGTGACAACCACAAGCAAACGTATCCTTTGGGGATCACCTTATCTTACCAAAGGTTTCTAAGTGAAGGGAGCAGTGGTAGCCTCATACACTGGCCTTATCCTATGAGGTACCATCTCCCCTACCAAGACTTTAAGAAACTAACACTGATGGTAGAAAAGCTTTGCAGCTTTCTGATGGTTCAGGATCATCCATATTGTCCATTCTGCCTTCCTCTTCTTCCAGTAAAGACAGATCCAAGTAGCTGTACCTTGATGAACCTAGCACTACTCATAGTACAAACTGCCTAGGAAAATATGTGCCAAAAGAGTATGACTAGAGAGAGAGAGCTAGGTAGAAAGGTGGATAGAGTGTCCTGGGCCTAGTCAGGAAGATCTGAATTCAGATTTAGACTCTGATAACTAGTTGTGTGACCCTAGATAAGTCACTTAGTCCTTGCCTGCCTCAGTTTCCTCAACTGTAAAATTCAGATGATAATAGCACCTACCTTGCGGGGTTGTTGTGAGGAATCAACTGAGATAATAAGTGAATAATAATACTAAGTGAAGCACTTAGCAGAGTATCTGGAACACAGTGGGTACTATATAAATGCTCCGTCTTTTCCTTTGCCCTATTTTGAAAATCTGCACATTGCTATGCAAAAGTAAGAGGCTATAATGATTTCTATGTCCTTAAAAAAATCCTTACCTTCTGCCTTAAAATCAGTACTGTATATTGGTTCCAAGGTAGAAGAGTGGTAAGGGCAAGGCAATGGGGTTAAGTGACTTGCCAGGGTCACACAGCTAGGAAGTATCTGTGGTCAAATTTGAATCCAGGACATCCTATCTCTAGGCCTGGCTCTCAGTCCACAGAGCCACCTACTTGCCCTCTTTACATCTTTTTACTAATTGACCTACTATGCAGCATGGGTTCCCTGTGTCCTCAAAGGAGTCTATATCCAATGTGCTGGGCCACTGGCCCATTGGATTCATATCACTTCTGCCTGCAGAGATCTAGTCCCAAGGTATCTCCCTCACTCCTAGACTCCTCATACCTGTTCCCTCCCCTTAAATCTACAACCCTCCCATTCATTGAACTTTCCTCCACAAAGACCTTTAATTCCTGCCCTCAAAGATCTTCATCTCCACACATGCTTTGCCTAATCAATGGATCAACATTCCCACAAGACCCTTTCCCAGGCTCTGTATTTACAATAGGAAGAATGTTAAAAGTAGGAGACAGCTTAGAATACGAGTTACAGCTGGAAGAACCTTAGAATACCAAGTTATAGTTGGAAAGCAACTTAAAACAGCTACAGCTTAAATGGAGCTTGGAACATAGAATGTCAGTGCTGGAAGGATTTCTAAAAAGTAGAAAGTTAGAGCTGAAAGGGACCTCAAAAATGATCTAATGGTTCTAATGTCAGGGCTCTAAAAGGGCTTCTAAACTTGGTATGTTAGAACTGAACGGGACCTCTGAACTTGGAAAGTTAAAGGTGAATGAGATTTCCAAAAGTGGAACATTAGGGCTGAATGAGGCCTCTGAACTTGGACCCTTAGAGTTGAAGGGGACTCCTAAACTTGGAATGTTTGAGGTGAATAAACTTGGAATTTTATAGACTTCTAATGGATCTCAGAACTTTGCGATTAGAGCTCAATGGGGTCTTGGAAGGTGGAATATTAGAGATAAAGAGGTTCTTTACCCAGAAACAGGAGGTTTCCTGGATTCAAATCTGGCCTCAGACACTTCCTAGGTGTGTGTCCCTGGGCAAGTCACTTAATCCCCATTGCCTACCCCTTTTACCACTCTTCTGCCTTGGAACAGAAACACGATATTGATTCTAAAATGGAAAGAAAGGGCTTAAAAAAAATAAAATACTAGGTTCTTTGAATTTGTAATTTTTAGAGTTCTAAGAGATCTTAGGAACTTGGCACAGTTAGAGCTGAATGGGATTCTGAAAGGTGGAATATTAGAGGTAAAGAACACTAATTAATTAGATGAAAGGGGCCTCTGAACTTGGGACTTTAGCATTAAATGGGGTTCCTGAACTTGGAAAGTGAACAAACTTGGAATTTTGGGGTTCTAAGGGATTTCTGAACTTGGCACTTTGGAGAGAATGGGGGGCGGGGCTCCGAACTTGGAATATTAGGCTTAATGGGGTCTGGGAATATACGGAACGTTAGGGTTCTAACGGGACATGTTCTCGCTGTAAGACGCTCTAGAACCTAACAGCTGCTGCACGGAACCTTAGAGCCTGCGCCCCCTCATTTTTGCAGATGGGGAGAGGGGATGCGTCCACACTGCTCCGGGCCCCTTGCGGAGCGCCCACGCTGCCCTCGACCCCGGGCCCCGGCTCTTACTCCACGACCTTGACAGGCTCCCCGTGCTGCGCAAAGACCAGTGCCTGGACCCCGAAGGCGCCGCCTGCCGCGGGGCGGGAAGACGAAGACGAGAAGGAGAACGAAGAGGCCGCATCCCGCGGAGGCCCCCGGAGAAGTCTGGGCCGAGGCCGGAGCTGTGTCTGCGCCACTCGTAGCGCCCACATTTCCCCACACACATGAGCTCCACAGCCAGAAATTGCCTCAGCCGGCAGTAACGTGTACGTCATACGCCACGCCCCCAGCGGAGCGTGCGCGTCAGTCCCGCCCCCTGAAGCCCCGTCCCCAGGTTCCGTTTAAAGGGGCCGCGCGCCGCCTAATCTCCAGTACTACCCACGAGAGGGAGCTTCTGAGTTTTGTTGCTGTGTGTATACTCGGAAGAGGCGGAAGGACTTAGGGAGGCCGTTTTCAAGGGTTTAGACTTCCCTCCACCATTGCCTGAGCACAGACCCTAGTGTGCGGTGGTCCTAGGAATATAAAATGAGGAGCTAGAAGGAACCTTAGAGATTATTTAGTCCAGTTTCCGTACATTTTATAGATGGGGAAACTGAGGCCCAGGACCCCTGACTTCAGATACAGTCAAAGGAAGAGCCAGCAAAGGAGGAGTTAGTTGCTCAGTGAAAAGAGCCTGAATTTCTAAAGCTGTTAAAAACAAAGTTTTATTGATGTCTTCATCTCCTTCCACATTGCTGTCACTAGCCTCACAAACCGTCCCTGGTAACAAAAACGTGCAAAAGAGACCAGCATATTGGCCATCTCTGTTGGTAGTCACTCAGGCATTTTCCTTCTTCCCTCCCTCATTCCTTCCCTCACTCTCTCCTTACATTCTTTCTTAGAACTAATTCTAAGTATCAGTTCCGAGGCAGAAGAGTGATAAGGTCAGGGCAATAGTGGTTAAGTGACTTGCCTAGGGTCATACAACTAGGAAGTGTCTGAGGCCACATTTGAACCCCGGACCTCGGGTTTCCAAGCCTGGCTCTCAATCCGCAGAGCCACCTAGCTGCCCCTAGGCATTTTCAATGAGCACAAAACCGAGCAAAGAAAGTTGATTGTTAAATTTTTTAGTGTGCTTGCACTTCAGAAATCAACAAACACCCTACAAATCAACAGTTGCTTTTTTGCTTTGTTGATTGTCTAGATTTAAGAAAATGAATTAGAAATGATTTAAGAAAATGAATTAGAAAAAATGCTAAATTTAAATGTAGCTTAATTTAAGGGTCCTGCATACATGTTTTTCCTCCGTAAGAGCTAGTTGTTAAACGTTTGTGTGTTTCACACACCACTGTAGTATTTAGATAAAAATACATATATAAATGTATACGTAGATAAATGTAATTCAAAATTTAATAACTTCAGATCCAGAGTTTTTCATTGGGACGAGGATTGTGGATTTCTTGAATTGCTTTGGTCAAATCACTCATTACCTCTAGGGGGCACTGTGGTGCAATGGAAAGACCTCTGCACAGTCAGAAGATGGATTCAAGTCACGCCGGTACTTTTTAACTATTTGTGTGACCTTGGGCAACTCACTTAAACTCTCTGGACCTCAGTTTCCCCACCTGTAAAATGAAGTGTTGGACTAGACAGCTTCTCTATAAGTGATCCTATAAAACCCAATAGTCTATTTAATTGAGGTCCATTCATTTCAACAAATATTTATTATTGTGTGCAAAACAGTATTAGTTACCTTCATAGAAGGGATTTTTAGAATTATCTCCAACTTCTTCATTTTACAGATGAGGAAACTGAGGTCTAGAGGGGTCAAATGACTTGCCCAAGATCACCCAGATAGTATTCCAAAATAATCTCACAGATGCGGGTACTCCTTTCCTGTAGATTGCATTCTATCCATGTCTGCCCATCCTGAGCTACTTCTGTCCCTGTCCAAGCAAAGCATTCATATTGATGATTGCCCCAATACAGATCCCTTTGAGCAATTCCTGGAGAAGGGATTCAGTTTCCAAGAGAAGCACAGATTTAAAGATGGTCAGGAAAAAGTTAATTCAACCCTCTTATTTTGTGGATGAATTATGTGAGACCCACTGAGGTTAAGAGGCTGGCTCCTGGTCACACAAGAGACCTGGAGATAGGACTGGAAATCTGTCCTCAAACCTGAAACTGTCTTTCTACAGCTGCCACTTGGCTTCAGGCTGAGAGAAACAGCAGGAGTAAACAGGAAGTCTCTGGAAAAATCTATAAAGAAAAAAAAAATCAAACAAAAAAACCCCAAAGAAGACACAAAAGGGAAAAAAAAATACTATAGTAAGCGTTTGGAGCAGACCTGGAGAAATACCCTGAAGAGCTAATTACTTAGAATAGATATTTTACAATTGTGATTAACTAGTTGTTATCTCAGTACATTCAAAGTAGAGGGATTAAAAGAACTGGGACATTATTTTGTTTAATCAGAATGGCAGAAAAAAAAGAGGAGGAGACAAAATGGCAAAAAAAAAAAAAAAAAAAGAATTAAAAGGAGTTTATTCTGTGGGTAAAAATGAAAAACAGTCCCTTTTCTAAGGGAGTTTACATTCCTTCAGATGAGCCTTTCTCTCCCCAGCAGCTAGGCGGGGCCAAGGTAGGCACCAGTCCCAGAGCTCTTAGTTTTGTAATTCCAGCTTGTTTGGTCTTGCCACTGGAGCCTGGGCTGTGGTCAGCTTTGTGAAGCATGACCTTTGAGAACCAAAGGCTTTTAAGAATGCAGAAGGCACCAGAGGAAGACTATAGAGGAGATGATATCTAGGGAAAGGGAAGACATTTTCAGCAGAGGTAATCAAGGAGTACTTCTTGGAATAGGTTACCTTTGAGCTGGGTCTTGAAGGGTATGTGGGTCAAGGAGAAGATGGGAGAAAAGCTAATTATATACAAGAGACCTGAGGAATTGGTGATGGGAAGGGATTTAGAGCCGGGGCTTCTATAAATAGGGCAAGGAGACTGGGGCTGTGCCCTTCAGAACCTTGGCAGGGACTGACAACACTTAAGGGTCAACAGAAGAGAAACAACCTAGTTTAGTACATAACTGGCAAGAATAATTGGTTAAAATTAATAGGCAAATTAAGTGGTGCCAGGTGGATAGAGTGCTGGATAGTCAAGAAAATCTGAGTTCAAATCCTACTTCAGACACTTACTAGCTAAATAAGTGACCCTGGGAAAGTCACTTGACATCTCAGCTTGTTTCCTCATCTGTAAAATGGGGATAATAATAACAATAATAGCCCCTACTTCACAGGGTTGTTGTGGGAAATCTCTCTCTCTCTCTCTCTCTCTCTCTCTCTCTCTCTCTCTCTCTCTCTCTCTCTCTCTCTCTCTCTCTCTCTTTCACCTCCATCTCTCTCTATGTCTCTGTCTCCCCTGCCTTTCTGTTTGTCTGTCTATCTATCCATCTATTTAATCTATCTCTCCAAGTTGTTTCCTCTAATAACATGTTAACTCTTTGAAGGCAGGGCTTGTTTTTGATTTTGTCTTTATATTCTCAGTGACCAGCACATGCCTGGCATGTAGTAATCACTGAATAAATGTTGGTTGATTGATGGATGGATTTCTTCCTCATTGCCATGGTACCCTGGCTTGGACCATTCTGCTTCTGCCTTCCACCCAGAATGCCGGCAACTTTCCCATGTCTTGGCATCTCTTCTCCCAACAAAGAAACTGAATCGATCTTACGAAGTATATCTGAGGTCTCATACTATTTGCCTCAGTCATGTTTTGAGCTCCTTGTCTCAGACACGAAAAATGCCTCAGTATCTCCAAATGTATCAATGGCCCCAGATTGAGAGCCATAGTGGTTTCTGACTTGCTGTGTGACAGAAAAGTCGCTTTGGAAGGATGGAAAATCTAATTCCATTTCTCGAAATGGGGACAACTGGTAAAATGGATATATAGGCACTTGAAACTCTTAGGGATAAGCTCCATGGGGAGGTGAGAGGTTTCTCTTTTTGCAGCATTACAGTATAAATAATAATGCAGCCTAACATTATTGTGGTCCTTTATGGGATTCAAAGCATCTTCACCCACAGTATCTCATTGGATTAGCTGAAGTGGAATCGCCTGGAGATTTCTCACATCAGTGCTTCCCCACTGGGAAGGGTGTGGGCTCTGGGAGAGAGCTGAGGGTTGTTAAAAACTGTGGTTACTAAGCATCGGAACACAAGTTATTTCAATGGACCCTCACATAGGCCCCAGGCGATAGGACCAGTGCAGATCTTGTTATCTTGGTTTTACAGATGAGGAAACTGATGGAGCTTGCTAGGGCCTTGAGAACCCAAGGTCATATCTAGCAGTAATGGGAGAGGTTAAGTAAGGGCTTTCTGGTCCACAGCTACATAACTAGTAAATGACAGGAGGGGGGAGGTGGGTGGGGAGTGGGAAAGAGGGCCTCTAATCCAGGTCTTTTGACCTCCAGTGCTACAAGGAAAGAAAAACTCCTAGATTAGAGCTGTCCTAGAGTACAATGGGAGATAATAGTAATTAGTGGCTTTAAGCTTTGTAAAGTACTTCATGTAATTTGTTAATCTATTTGATCCTCACAACAACCTGTGATGTATGCAGGTGCTTTGTGATTCCCATATTACACAAAAGGAAATTGAGGCAGACAGAGGTTAAATGCCTTGCCAGATATGGCTAGTATATATCTGAGGTAGGATTTGAACTCATGTCTTTCTGACTCCACATCCCACTCTCTAGTCACTGTGCCCCTTATAGGAAGTCTTCAGGCAAGAGACTGGATGGCTTCTTGTTAGACTCCTTGTATAGGGGACCCCTATTTGAGTATTATTTGGATTAAATGACTTCTGAGGTCAATTTAATTCATCAAACCTTTATTAAATATGGTACTTACTTCCTGCTTAGACACCTGGAGATGTAAACGCAAAAAAGAAGACAATCCTTTATCTCAAGGAGCTCACATTCCTTCTACTAGAGGGAATCAACCTGTAAACAGATGGATAAAAAACAACAACCCAATAGATAAAGGAACCTTTTTTTGGAGGGATGGAGGGGGTAGCAATAACAATTGGAGGAATCAGGAAAGACCCCTTTTAGGATTTGACACCTCAATTGAACCTTGAAGGGAACCAGAGGAACAGGAATAAGGAAGGAGAGCATTTCAGAGAAGAGGAACAGACATCTGGGAAAAGGTGTGGAGGTGAGAAAAGGAATACTACTTTCTGGTTAGGAACAGTAGAAGTAAAGAAGAGATGGAAAGAGAAGGAAAATACCTAAAGAAAAAAAAAAACAGTCTTCAAGATTAGGGAGCTTCAGACAGTCCAGGAATTTAGAGTGAGTGAGAATAAAGAAAATGGTTCCTTCTAACCCTGCTCTGAGATTCTGGGACTCTTTCCAAGGCATGTCTCTCATGCCCTGCGGTGTTGGTCTTAAGGAGGCTAAAGGAGAGAGACCAAAGTCTCTGGACATTAGGCACCTCTTCAAGACCTTTGCCCTGGGCTCAGGTGGCTTGAGTTCTATCCAAAAGCACCAAGAGAATATTAACCTGGGTGCAAGAAAACAGTCCATTGGCTGAGGGGCTGCTGAGACTTCATTGTCCTGCAGAGGGAGCAATTGCTGATAGATGTATGAGTTTTCAAAGGAAGGAGCCTTAGAAATCATCCAGTCTAGTCCTTTTATTTCATAGGCGAAGAAACTAAGGCCCAGAGAGTTTGTGAATTTCCCAGGACCTTACAGACAGTAGCAAAGAAGAGTCACTTTCTCTTGGTAGGGTGGAGAGACAATCAGGACCAGGGCTAGGGAAGGCTGGCAACTGCTTGGAGTACATAGCACAGAGGAATATATATTTTTAAAATAAATTTTTTGTAAATGTATATATTTGTAATTCCATAGTTATTTTTTGTTGATGCAATTTCCCCCCCTCCAGGAAGAAGCATGGCACAGTAGAAAAAATATGATGGATTTGGAATCACAGAATCTGAGTTTGAATTCTAATTTCTGTTTACTATCTGTGGGATCCTGGCTCTCAATCTATTCACCTGTTAAGTGAGGGGATTGGATTAACTGACCTCTAAAACCCCTTCTGGGGCAGCTAGGTGGGGCAAGATAAGAGCACTGATCTTGGAATCATCTTCCTGAGTTCAAGTCTGTCCTTAGACACTTATAAGAGTCTGGGCAAGTCATTTCACTTCATTTGTTTCAGTTTTTCTTCTGGAAAAATGAGCTGGAGAAGGAAATGGCAAACTACTCTAGTACCTTTGTTATGAAAACCCCAAATGGGTTCATGAAGAGTTGGACCTGACTCCGCAACAAGAACAAAGACTACTTTCAGCTCTAAATCAATGATTTTATATATTTTGTGGTCAATCAAGTCCTATACATTTCTGGGAAGGTGCAAAGCTTCTATCTGTATACTACATATCCTTTAGGAATCTAGTTCTTTGCAAGTTACCCTCTCCCCCCTTTAGACAGAGAGCTCCTTGGGAGTTGGGCTCCTTTCCCCTTTTCTTTGTATCTTCAGGCCTTAACACAATGCCTGGCACACAGTAAGTGCTTAATAAATATTTGTGATTGATTATATGTATATTTGAAAGAAGATAGAAAATGTATTTGACTCAAGGTGCCTGAATTCTGGCAAATCATTTCTCTGAGGTTCAGACTCTATTCTGCAGATTGTCAGGGCTGCAGAGTGAGGGGGTTGAACTATATGATTTTAATATTTTATATTCTAAATCTCCTTACACTTTGAATATTCTGTTTTCAGGCTCCTAGCTCTGCCATTTCATATTCCCCAGGTTCCTTCTGTATTCTAGGGGTTCTTTGGCTCTGACATTCTGTGTTCTAAGAGCCCTCCCAGCTCTGACATTCGATGGTCTTAAAGGCTCTTTGAGTTGTAACATTTTAAGGTCTGAGGTCCCTTTCAGATCTGCCATTTCAAAATTGGATGCAATGTACTTGCCTGAATATGGATGTCTTGGTCCTCAGGCCCTTGTGTATGAGCTAATAGCTATACTTTTGACTGTCTATTCTTGGAGCAGGGCATGAAAGTCTCTGAATCTGGGTATGGCTGAAAGCCTGTGTACTTGAATGAGTGAGTGAGCCAGCCGTGGTGGAAGGCTGCATTCCTGGGTGTGCTGTTGAATATGCTTATCAGCGTGCCACGAGGATCGGCAGGGCACACCGAACAGAAGCGGCTTCTGGTGCTGGTGCTGGACTCCAGGGAGAGTGATCCCAGGGCTGAATGCCTTAAGGGCCCACAAAGGAGTGTGTGTCTACAAACCCAGGTGCCAAAGGGATTCTGGACATTTTAATTGATCAGACTGGAGTACCGTGGGAGCACAAAGGGCTAATGATCCCTCTGAATCGGCGCCTTTCTGGGGTTCCCTGCCGCGGCACTAGTGGGTGAGTCGGGGATCGTGGCGCCCCCTGGCCGCTTCCCAACAGGTTTCGGGGTTCGCAGTCCCTGCCCAGGTTCTCCAGACCTCCGCATTTGCGGCCGAGGACCGGCAGGAGGCGCCCCCCACCTTTGGAACGCGAGGCCGCTGCTCGGGCTCCTGACGTCAGGGCTCCGGCTCCGGCTCCAGCGCCCGCTCCGGACTCAGTGCCAGTCCCGGCTCCGCTCCGGCTCTGGCGGCTCGGGAGGCTCCGGGGTTCCGGGCTACGCTCCTTCCCCGTGGCCCCGGGGCCCCCCGAGGCTGGCGCACGATGACCAGAGTCCAGGCGTTCATCCTGGCGCTCACCTTTCAGCTCTGCGCGCTAGAAAGCGAGACTCCCACAGGTAAGAGAGCTGGACCCCCCGGGACTCCCCGCCCCCCTTTCCGGGGTCCCTATTCCCCAAACCCCAACTTATGACCCAGGACCCTGCACTGTACACCCCTGGAGCCGGGAGCTCTGAGGCAGCTGGGGCTGCGCAGCAAGGAAGTATGTGTGAGTGGTGTGTATGTGTGTGGTGTGTGTATGTATGTGTGTGCATTTTGCGACTCTGTGTTTGTGTGTGTTTGTGTGCGTGTGTATGTGTGTGTGTGTGTGTGTGCGCACGATGGTAAAACAACTTGTTTGTGCTCCGCCCTGGGCTCCTGGGGGGCCCGGGGCTCCGGCCAGGAGGGCAGCTTGGCCTGGAGGGGGTGTTGGCCGGCCGCTGACACCGACATGTTGTGGGTTGCTTTCTGTTGTTTCGCAAGTTCGGAGCGGCTCGCTCCAGAGCCCGAGTCGGGCTTTGGTCAGCGCCCCGGGGCTCCCTGTCCATCGGTCTGCACTGGCCAGGGGAGCTGGCGGGAACGTGGAAAGGGAATCTGCCCGGGCCTGGGGGCTGGAGGGAGGAGCCGGGCCGGGGTGTGTGTGGGGGGAAGTGTGGGGAGAGAAGGAGACGAGGGGAGCTGGGGAGGGAGGAGGGGGAGGGGGAGAAGAAGGGAAGGAGAGAGGGAAAAGGAAGGAGGGAGTGGAGACGGGAAGAGAAAGGAGAGGGCAGCGAAAATGGGCAGAGAAAGGAGAGGGAAGAAGGAACTGGGGAGAGAAGGGAGCGAGGTAGGAGCGCGGAGCTGGGGAAAGGGGACCTGGGAGCCAGAGACGTCTCGGAGAAAGGCGGAGATGGAGAGAACGGAAGAGAGACCGCAGAGGAGAGAGGGAGCACTCTGAGGAGACCAGAACTGCTCTGGCCTGGCTGGAGCTGGTGTGTGTGTGTGTGTGTGTGTGTGTGTGTGTGTGTGTGTG
>NC_058132.1:67770522-67856846 GCF_016433145.1 Gracilinanus agilis
CAGCGCCCCGGGGCTCCCTGTCCATCGGTCTGCACTGGCCAGGGGAGCTGGCGGGAACGTGGAAAGGGAATCTGCCCGGGCCTGGGGGCTGGAGGGAGGAGCCGGGCCGGGGTGTGTGTGGGGGGAAGTGTGGGGAGAGAAGGAGACGAGGGGAGCTGGGGAGGGAGGAGGGGGAGGGGGAGAAGAAGGGAAGGAGAGAGGGAAAAGGAAGGAGGGAGTGGAGACGGGAAGAGAAAGGAGAGGGCAGCGAAAATGGGCAGAGAAAGGAGAGGGAAGAAGGAACTGGGGAGAGAAGGGAGCGAGGTAGGAGCGCGGAGCTGGGGAAAGGGGACCTGGGAGCCAGAGACGTCTCGGAGAAAGGCGGAGATGGAGAGAACGGAAGAGAGACCGCAGAGGAGAGAGGGAGCACTCTGAGGAGACCAGAACTGCTCTGGCCTGGCTGGAGCTGGTGTGTGTGTGTGTGTGTGTGTGTGTGTGTGTGTGTGTGTGTGTGTGTGTGTGTGTGTGTGTGTGTGTGTTTGGGGGTCAGGAGAGGGCTCTCCGCTGGGACTGCGGGGATAGGGACAGCCCCGTTGGGAAGCCTTGGAACTCGCCCGGCCTTGGAGAAGAGCAGTCGGGGTTGGGAGCCGGTTTCCCCCAGGAGCACGTCGGCGAATGCTCCTTTAGCCCATTCTCCCCCTTCCCCCGCCCTCTTTGTTGTCCTGCCCCCTCTCGGCAATGCCCGCTCCTAGGAGGGAGAGGTCAGACTGGGCAGCGGATCCCTAGGGACCCTAACCCTCGTCGACTTCGCAACTTTGTACCCGGGTCTTTCCGCGAGCCGGAACAGGTTGTGTGTGTGCCCGTGTGTATACGTGTCCGTGTGCTTGTGTCCCTGCGTGTCCCTCTATCCAAGTGGGTCCTGTGCCTCTGTCCGTCCATCTGTCCGGGTGACCTGTTCTTTATCTGTGTCGCCTTCCGTTTGAGTGTCGTGTCTGTCCATCTGAGTGTGCCCTGCGTCTGGCTGTGCCCGTGTGTTTCGAGTGCGTCCATTTCCCAGTGGGTGTCGGGTGCGCCTCGTGTGTGTATGTGGATGCGTGTGTGTTTGTGTGCTTGCTTGCTTGAGTGCGTCCGTCTAGTGCATGTCCGTGTGTGTCTGCCAGTGTATGGTGGGGGGAGGGACACCGCTGGCCTGGGAACACTTCGTCTCTTATCCCCGTGGCCATGGAGGGGCGGGGGTGGCTGTGCAGAGAGGCGATGGGCCCCCCTCCCTCCAATAACAAATTCAATTCCCAGAGGGCTACGGGGACCAGATCTGCCTCCCCCTTGGGTACCTGGGCTCCGTTTCCGAAAGCACTTTGACTTAGGGGCCCTGAGGCCTCTAGTGCCCCGCCTCGCGGTCTGAGCTCAGCCTGGAGAGCCAAGGGCTGACTTGGGAGCCGGGGAGGAGAGAACCCCCGGCACCTTGTAACCTGGGGAGGGCCGGCCTGGCTGGTGGGGAGAGAGCTCCTAGAGGGCTTCTATCGGGATGACTCCTGGAGGGACAGAGGTCACTGCAGCCCTGACCCTCGGCTGGGGTGGTCCCTGGATGCTTTGCTATTCCACTAGAGGGATTTCTTCGTTCTGGGGTTTGGTGGCCCCCACCCCAAGGCCAGACTGTCTGGCGCCTTCCTGTTGCCCATCACAACAGGACTCTGGAGATCTGAACTCTAAGAACAGAAATTCATTTTGGGTTTCCCAGGATGGCCAGTAGCATTTTGGGCCTAAGAAGGGAAGGGTCGCTCCCAGCTTCTCCTATGAACCCTTTGGGGGCTCTCTGGTTTCTTCCGAAAACAGCCTCTTCCTCCCCACCCCCAATCAGCCAGTTTAATGCCCTGTACCTGGGCAGGGGGATCCTTCTCAAGGACCCTGGGTGGAGGGGCCCGATGTTGTACCCTTCTTAGGATGTGTCATACGTTCACCTTGGTCACCTTTCTGTGTACCTCCCCCTCCCCCATCTCAGTTCTCCCAGGCGTGGGGCCTTGCTCTTAGCTTCCTCTAACCCCCTCCCCAAGGCTGCATTAATAGAGGGTTCAGTCTAACTCATGAACTCCTTCCTCCTGTGCCGTTCATTATCACTATCAGAGGTCATTTGTGTTGGTGGGAAGGGAGCTTCGGGCCCTCCCAGCTGAGCTTGGTGATGTCCTGGGCTCTGAGGAAGGCTCCCAAGGCAGAGAGGAGGGAGACAGGTAGCAAGGGAGTGGTGGGATAGTACTCCCTATTCGCCCCCTTCACCCTTCTGGGCCAGGGGGGAAAGGGAGAACGTTTAGAAAACTGGCCGATCTGAGGCTCGGACTGAGACACAAATGGCTGTGCTGGGAATTCGAATTCTCTAATAGTGGAAGGGGTTCCCCTTTTGGAGTACAGGCTGGCTGATTGCTGGCTTGGGATTTCTGCCCAGATAGAGGTTGGGCTCCCTGACCTCTGAGGACCCCTGACTTCTTGGAGACGATGTTCTTCCCTGATGTCAGCCCTTGGGTGCCTGTAAACAGACTGCATTCGGTGTAGCATGGATGGGGTGGAGGTGCAGCCTGGTGGGATTTCGAGGTCCAAATGTGAAGCCCAGCGTGCCTAGCAGACAGTGTTGTGATCTGAGATGAATGAAAAATCCCTGGCTGCTTTGGAAGAAGCTACTCTTCCCTTAGTACTGCTCCCAGAGCTCAGGGCTGGAGAAATTGGGCTGCAGAAGGAAATCAGATTCTGGTGGTACTTGTAAATAAATGCGCCTGGGAACTTTGCCCCACCCCCACCCCCCTTGTTTCTGCCCCCTGGGCTGCTACAGCTCCCAGTGGCTTTGGAGGGATGGGGAGATGGGCAGGTTGGTATTTGTTCTGGCTTTCTGCATAGCAGCAGTTGGGGGCCAGGATTGGGGGATATCTGGGGAGAGGATCTAGACAGCTAGTTTTTAGGTGATGGATTCTGCACTCTCCCATCAAATTCTGTACCTTCCTTCCTATGCGCCCTCTCTGGGGCCCATTGGTTTTTCTTCCCCTCCCATGCCACCCTCAAGCTAGAGAAGGAGATAACAGGACTGGTAGAGAGCAACTCATTGACCCCAGCCGGGGCTGGTCGTGTTCACAGCAGTGAGCTTTCACCAGCGTCCTGGTAGTGTAGAGGGGGGTGGGGGAAGACACAGAAAGCTTTGTTTAAAAAAAAAAAAAAACAACAAAAAACATAATTGCACGCTGGGCTCTATCGTTCAGGCTTTCCCCACTTGTTCCAATGCCGTGGGCGTTGGTGAGATGCTCAGCAGACATTGGAGGAGGTGAGAGGGTAACCCCTTGGTCTCCCAACTCTTATTTCCTCTGCAGTGACCCTCTCATTTGGTTCTCCCCAATTATCCCTTCCATTCCCATTGTAAGGGAGGGCTCCAGGTCCCCAGGGTCAAACCAAGCACCTTTTGGGCTCTGCCTCCTGCCCTGTCTCTTGAATGGGTTTTTTTTTTTTTAATGTTTCACTGCCCCTTCCCCAAATAGGCTTGGCAGGGGGTGGCAGTTAACTGAGCATCTGTAAGAGCATCTGTGCTAACTGAATTGTTGAGGGTGCCGTCTCCCTCAATGCCCACTTCCCCCCGCCCCCAACAGATGGAGGAGGGAAGGGGCAGCAGCTGGGAGTGGGTCATGGCGTGTGTGTGTGTGTGTGTGTGTGTGTGTGTGTGTGTGTGCGCGCTTCCTAATAGCCTTGTATCAGTGTCCCTGTGTTTGTGCGTGTTGGGTTGTGTGTTTACTAGAGCGGTTTTTGTGTATGATTGTAATTGTGGAGAAGTACAGATAGGGCTTTCTTGGTGTGGGTGGCTTCTGATCTCTCTCTGTGTCACACCTCTAGGAGTAATCTGGCTATTTTATTGCCGTGTGTGTGTGTGTGTGTGTGTATGTGTATGTGTGCGTGAGTCTGTTCTGGGATCTGGGTGTGGTCTTTCACATAGCAAAAGTGTCCTAGACTAAAGAGTCCAAATCCTGGATTGGTCACTTTATAACCTCAGGAAAGTCACTTCTCTTTGGGCCTTGGTTTCCTCTCTCAAATGGAGGTGCTGGACTGGGTGATTCAATAGAGATTTCTTTTTGATGCTAAGCTTCCTTCCAGCTCTACGGTTCCGTAGTTCCGTAGTTCTGTGGTCCCAAATCCCTTTCCTATTCTTCCATCATCTCCATCTTTCCCACCCCCATGGCATCTGAATGCTGTGTGCAGCACCAAATTCTCTAAGAAATATCAGGAGACCTCAGTTTCCAGATGTGTTCACCAGGCCTCTGTGGACCACGTGCCTAAATATGAACCAGATGGGCTGGGGGTGGGTAAGCTCCCAATGAAAAAATAACTCTGTATATCGATTAGGATGATGGTAAACATTGCCCTTGGGGCAGCTAGGTGGTACAATAGATAGTGCACTGGACTTGGAATCAGGAAGGCTCATCTTCATGAGTTCGAATTTGGCCTCAGACGCTTATATGGCCTTGGGCAAGTCATTGAACCCTGTTTGCCTCAGTTTCCTCATCTATGAAATGAGCTGGTGAGGGCAATGGCAAACCACTCTAAGTATCCTGACCAAGGAAACACCAAAGGGGGTCAGAAAGAATCGGACAGGACTGAAATGACTGAGCAATAACAACAACGACAAAAGGCAGTAGGGAGCCACTGATGTTTTGTGGGTGTGGGGGGTGATGAGATAGAGTACAGTGGAGGATGAATCTGGGCACCGTATGTGGAATGGCTTGGAGCAGAGAGAGCCTGGAGACCAGTCCACTCATCCAGGTGGTGGCAGCGGCGGGAGTGCTGAGGGAGGGTGAATCTGAGAGATTTTGCCAAGGAGGACTCCACAGGACTTGATGACTGATTAGATCTGGGGAATGAGGGAGAGGGAGGAGGCAAAGATGACTCTGAGGTTTTGAGAGGAAGAATGGAAAAATGGTGGTGTTATTGATGGCACGCCAATGGGGAAAGTGAGGAGAGAAGCTGCTTTAAAGGGAATGATAATAATAGCTCTCATTTCTGTGACCCTTTGTAATTTACAATGTGCTTTTCCCACAGCACTCCTGTGAGTTCAGTAGTTCAGATCTCATTATCCCTATTTTACAAGTGAGGCTTTTTGTGAAAGTTTTAGAGGCTAAGTGATTTGCAAGGTCACTCAGCTACTAAACGACCGAGATGTGATTGGAACCCAGGCCTTGGCACATGACATCTAGCATATCTTTGTAGGGAAGCAGCAGAAAGAGGGAAACCAGGTGGCACAGTAGATTGAGCACTGGGCTTGGAATCAGGAAGACTCATCTTGCTTTTTTTAATCCTTACCTTCCATCTTGGAATCAATACTAAGTACTGGTTCAAAGCAGAAGAGTGGTAAGGACTAGGCTGTTCACTGAACCACCCAGCTGCCCCAACTCTTCTTCCTGAGTTCAAATCTGGCCACAGACACTTAACTGTGAAACCCTGGGCAAATCGCTTAACCTTGTTTGCCTCAGTTTCCTTATATGGAAAATGAGCTAGAAAAGGAAATGGTAAACCACTTCCAGTATTTTTGCCCAGAAAACCACAAATGGAATCATAGAAAGTTGATCTAAACAACAAGATCTCTAGCCTCAGAAATGACTGAATAATACAAAAGCTGAAGGAGAGGCAGCTATGGAGGAGGGACAACAATTGGAAGGTGCGTTCAGGACCCGAGAAGCAAGTATTGGTGGGTCTCAGCCATGAGTACTGGGGCTCTGTTGGCTAGCTTTCCTGGGTGTCTGAGGAATGAGGAAATGGGATTGTGTTGCTATGGCTTTGGTTTGGGACACCAGGATCAGAGCTGTAGAGGCCACCTAGTTCAACCTCTGCATTTTACAGATAAGGAAACTGAGTCCCAGATTGTCTAACGGACATAATAATAATAATAATAATAATAATAGCTAGAATTTATATAGTGCCTTAACATTTAGAAAGGGTTCCACAAATATTATCTCATTTTGTCCTCACAAAGACTCAGTGATAGGTGCTATTAGTTAATCCAGTTTTATAGGCTACGAAACTGAGTCTGAGGGTAAAGGACTTACCCAGGGTCATATAGCTATTAAGGCAGGATTTGACTATGTAAGTGGTATCAGAGATGGGATTTGAATTCAGGTCTTCTAACTCAAGAACTGGTGTTTTGTTTTGTTTTTTGTTTTTCTGATGCCAAGAGGAATGTGGTAAGGATTCTTTCCCCAGCCCCCTTTTCTGTTGGATCCTCCACTAGAGGGTTAAAGGAAGCTAGGAAAGGAAAATGGATTCTTCCAACTGCCTTGGCTATAGTGGTGCACAGATTCCTCTCCTTTTCACCACTTGTAGGGGCCCATGGTCTGCAGGGGATCCATTCCCCCTGCCCTCAGGCCCTTGCCCTGCACTATCCTTGACATTGCTTTGCCCTTCTGTCCTTCACATTTGCCTGAATTGGGTCTCTGGGTTTCTACCTGCTTGTGTTACCAGAAGAACAAAATTTAGGAAACGCTCCAAGAGAGGCAATGTGGCATTCTGGACAGAGGGCCAAACTTACAGGCTGAAAACTTGGGTTCAGATTCCTCCTCTAGTGCCCTGAACCTGCCCAATCAAGGCTGTTCTCAGAAACTAAGGAGGTTCCGGCTTCATTAGTACTTGGATGAGAAAATGCCTTGGGACATTAGGTGATACAGGCTTGAGAGACAGTTTAGTGTTGTGAATTGGGCACTGATGTGGGAGTGAGGAAGACCTGAGTTCCAATTCTGCCCTTAATACTTATTAGCTATGTGACTGTGGCCCTAGGCTATCTTCTTAACCTCTTTGTGCCTCAGTTTCCTCATCTGTAAAATGAAGATAATAACGGCCCCTACTTCAGATTGGTTGTGAGGCTCATACAAGATCATTTCTATAAAGTATTTTGCAACCTTTAAGACCTACATAAATGTGAAAGTGAGAATTTTTGTGCCCGGGAAGCCCTTGTAGCCCCACTGTAGTTACAAGTCTGAAGATCAGACTAGGTAACTGGGTTGCTCTGAGCAGATTGGGCCCCTTTCCTGCTTGGTTTGGCCACTGTCCTGCTCAGTGGGCCACTCTGGCCCCAGCGACCCTACGAGTAGGAGTGGGTGATCCCCAACAAGCCTTCCTCCTGGCTTGCTTTGTGTCTCCTTTTCTTCTCTCTCTGCTGGGGGCCCCCATGATGTGTTTGGATTGTAGAAAAGCTTTTCAGCACAATCATTCATCCCTCTGCTAACGAGATCAGACCTCCTTTGGATATAAATACCTGAACAATGTACTCAGCGCTCTCCCCCTCCCCCAGTAGTTGTCTCCCAGTGCCCTTGGAGAGTTACTGGGGTGGAAGATGGGGGTGGGGAGAGGTACAGAGAGTTGGGGAAGGGCATCGAGGCCAGGGACCTGAGCTGGAAGGGTAGAAGGGGTGGCCAGTGAGATTTCCCGTCTGTCTTGCCCTTCACCTTTGTTATCATTCTGCATGGGTGTCTGGGCTATGCCCCTGCCCTGCCTTGTCCCCAATATTGCTCTGTGCTTCTCCCCTTTACATTTGCACCCAACTGGCTCGCTGTGTTTCTGCCAGAGCATCTTTTTATTGCCCTGGGCTCCTGCCCTATCTGCTTCCGCTCTATACTGTCTGGGGTGGCTGTGGATGGCGCTTGGCTGATTTTTGACACACTCCATCTCAGGGCTGCAGAGAGCATTCAATCTTCATGGGGGCAGGAGGATGGAGGTAGAAGTGGGGGTTGGATAGGGGGATTCAGGACCTGAGTCTTGACCCTTCTCAGTTGTATGATGTTGGACAGGTGATCAAACCTACTTCAACCTCAGTTTCCTCCTCTGTAAACTGGGGATCACATGTTTATGGAAATTGAATTAAAATCCATTTTTTGCTTCACTAGTTTGTTATGGGAAAAGAGTTTTGAAAAACGTTAAAGATCAGTAGAAATGTGAGATACTAAGTAGAATGTAAATTCCCTGAGGAGGGATTGTTTCTTTTTTAAAATTGTGGTCTCTGTTATACTCAACACTTAGCACTATGTTGGGCTTTAATAAACAAATAATAAGCAACTAAATAAATAATAAAATAAATAAACTTGATGACTTGATTAAATAAAATGCTTATTGATTTTTTTGTTAATCATTACATAGGGGGCAGGCAGGTAGCTTAGTGGATTGAGTCAGGCCTAGAGACAGGAGGTCCTGAGTTCAAATTTGACCCCAGAAACTTCCTAGCTGTGTGACCCTGGGCAAGTCACTTCACTTCCATTCCCTAGCCCTTACTGATCTTCAGCCTTGGATCCAATACTCAATATTGATTCTAAGATGGAAGGTAAGGGCTTAAAAAAAATAACTACATAGGACTTCTCTGCTATCCCTGGGTTCCTAGACCAGGAGTTCTTTATCTTTTTTATGTCATGGACTCATAACGTCTATAGGATTATAAAAGAAATTAGTTATATGGAAATATAGTTATTAAAGTATTTTTAAAAATTTGCTAAACCCTGGTTGAGAATCTCTGGTCTAGAACATGATAGGCTACTTAATGTTTGTGGAATTCAATTCTACTAGGATTTATTAAGTACCTCTGATATACTAGGTCACTGTGAATGAAAAGATAAAAAAAAAGACTTTCTTGCTTCCCTCAAGGAACTCACATTCTAACAGATTGAATTTCACTGAACTATGCTGCCAGGATATTGCCCCATCATTGTAGCTCTATCTTGGTAGTGAGTGAATCTTTGGCTTGAGTGAGTCCCCGTTAATCCTTGGGTCTTTTCACTGTGGGGCTGAGGAGGTTAGATTTTCTTCTCACCTAGACTCACCTATCGAAGAGTGTTATAGATTTAAATCTTCAGGTAAGGGCAGCTATGTAGCACAGTGGGATAGAGTGCTGGGCTTGGAGTTAGGAAAACCTGAGTTCAAGTCCAGCCTCAGCTACTTAATAGCCACAGGACCTCGGGCAAGTCATTTAACCCTATTTGCCCATAAAAATAATTTGTGGGTACTTGGGTAGATTATTCCTCTCAGCATCCTAATGTTCAGAAGTTCTTCTAAGGCCTAACTTAAGTATGCATTGTTGCAGTTTAGCTTTCTCTGAAATCTTTTGGGAAATGGAGCTCAGCTACCTAGAACCTTGGGGTTCAGTCTATTTTTGGCTCTTCCTACCTCTATCCTATTCTCTTCCCAGCCCTATTGGTGAGTAGGATCCCTGGACCCTGGCTATCCTCCAGGGTAGACATTCCTGCCAGGCTATAGCCCCAGTGATCCTGGGAGGGGGGTGTCTAGGAAACTGGCACATGGCTGCCAGCCCCGTGGGTGAATTAATTGCTCATTAATTATTCAGGGCTTTGGCTGCTGCTCTCCTGGCTTATAGCTGCTGGACTCCATTGAGTCAGAGTACTTTTACCTTTCAAGTCTGGGGTGAGTGGCTGGGGGCAGCCTGGGTCAGCTCCCCAGAGAGGCTGGGCTGGGGTTGGGACCAAGCTCGGAGTAGGGCTAGGGAAGCAGCCACTCTTTCCACTATATCTTTCTGGTGCCCATTGTGTGCCAGGCTCTACGCTAGGCCTGTCCTTGCTGGATCGAAGGAAGAACAAGCCATTCCCTGAAGGGAAGGGGTTAGGGTCAGCCTGTCCGGGGTTATGGTGGGGATGGATGCTGGGCAGGGGTCAGAGAGAGGCCAGGCCTGGAATCAGGGCTGTGTTGGGAGAAGTTTGGCTTCTTCTGGGATATCAATGGGGAACTTGAAAGTTCTATTTAAAAACCAAATGAAAAAGGCTTCTGACAAAGAAAATCTCCTTATACAAGGGAACAGGAGAACACTGTTTACTTAGGGTCTCCTGAAAAACAATGTGGTGTCTGCTGCAGTGGCAGCTGGCACAGGCCCCAGACTCATTGCCAGGCCTGGAGAGGAGCCCCTCTTGCCCCTCCCATCCCCCTGCCCTCACCCCCAACCCAGCAGCTAGAGCAGCCCACTTAGAGTTCTCCCCTGCGCCAGATCCTTCTTCCTGGTGCATTGAACACTCCCCCTTATTTCTCCATTCAGCAAACATTGGTTAAGCTTCTTCTGGGCCCTCTTATAAGAGAGAAAAACAAAGATAGACATGACAAAGGTTCTACCTTCAAGAATCTTGCAGTCTGATGGGGAAGATCCAAGGAAGCCCGATGGAAGGGAGAGAGCTGAGTGCAAGTCATGACCAGGGGCTATGAGAAATTGAGGAGGGAGGATCATTTTCATTTTGAGAAGGTGGGTATGGGTAGACCCGTAACTAGCCTGGAGTAGATGGGATTTTGCCACAAACTTTTTGTTGTTCAGTCATGTCTAATTCTGTGACTCCATGGAATGGTCTGGTTTGCATTTCTGGATTAAGGCAAACTGAGTTAAGTGACTTGCCCAGGGTCACACAGCTTGTGAGGAGTGTCTTTAGCCGTATTTGAACTCTCCTGACTCCAGTCCAGTGCTTTATCCACTGAGTGATCTAGCTGCCTCCTTCTCTGACAATTGCCCCTTCAAAAAAAAAAAAAAAGCTCCCATTAGGAATTCTAACACTTTTGGCACATTTGATTAGAGGTGGTGGTGAGGGAATACGTCAGAGGATCTAGAGTCCAGTGGTTCCCAAACTTGTTTGGCCTACCACCCCCTTTCCAGAAAAAATATTATTTAGCCCCCTGGAAATTAATTTTTAAAAAATTTAATAGCAATTAATAGGAAAGATAAATGCACCTGTGGCCACCACCGTCCTCCTGGATCGCTACAGCACCCACCAGGGGGCGGTGGCGCCCACTTTGGGAACCACTGATCTAGACTCTACCTACTCCCCCAGGGAAAGGTAGGCTGGCACAAAGATTAGTGTCTAAATAATGATGATGAGGCTAGCTAACATTTACGTAGCATTTACAATATGCCAAGTAAGCATTTTACAATTATTAATTGATTTGATCCTCACAGCACTTAGGAGGTAGATATTAGCTTCTCCATTTTATTGATGAGGAAACGGAGATAAACAGGCTAAATGACTGGCCCAGGGTCACACTACCAGCAAGTATCTGAGGCAGTCTTGGAACTCTAGGTCCTCCTGATTCTAATCTTGTGATCTACTCTCTTTCCCCATTCTTCCCAAATCTAATATGGAGATTGCTGGCCTGATCAAGATGGGGATGGAGTGTGTGGGTGGAGGCAGTCTTGGGAGAGGCTGAGAGAATTGATTCTCTGTTGATTGGAAGTCATCGGAAGAAGAAAAGTGGGGCAGGCAACCCTCTTCCCTTCTACAACAACAGCAGAAATCCAACTACATTTTCTGGGACCTCCTGTAGCAGATAGAACAATAGGGGCTGGAGTCAGGAAGTTCAGATCTCAGACACTCACGAACTATGTGATCTTGGGCAAGTCATTTCACCCTGTCTGCCTCAGTTTCCTCATCTGTCAAATGAGCTGGAGAAAGAATGACAAACCACTGTAGTATCTTTGCCAAGAAAACGCCAAATGGGGGCATGGAGAGTCAGATATGACTGAAATGACTGGATAAGAACACTAGCACCTTCCCCTGGGGGTGGGCGGGGTAGAGTCCAGATCCTCTGAAGTATGGATCCCTCCCTACCTCTAACTAAACATACCCAGAATTCCTAGTTAGAGCTTTTTTGGGAGGGGGTAATTGTCAGAGAATTTGGGCCCTGAAGAGAGGAGGGACTCTCACTGATATGGGATGAACTATTAGGATAAGCAAAAGCCTAGAAGTAGGAGAGGTCAAGACTCAAATTGTGATGCACGGAGGGTGGCCCAGTGTGGTTGGAATGTTCAAACATGAAGCCAGTGGCATGAAGGAAGACCAGAAGTGGAGGATAGAGACACATTGGACAAAGCTTTGAGTGCCAGGCAGAGGAAGCTATATTATTCAATAGGCATTTGAAAACAGTTAAAAGTTTGTGAGAAAAATAGGAATGTAATTCTAGTGGATCATTAAGGGAGAAAGTATTGCTATATAGTAGGAAGATTACCAGCTCTGGAGTAAGAGCTGGATTCAGATTCTGCCTCTGCTGTTTGCCTACCTTCATGATGTAAAGGCAAGTTATTTAAAAAAAATGATTTTTCCTCTAACAAGCATTTATTTTCTCTCCTTATTTTTCTTCTCCACTAAAACAAGACAAAACCAAACCCTTTTAACCAATATGTAGAGTCAAGCACAATAATTTCCCACTTGGTTGGTGAAGTCTTTCAGCATCTCTGCGTCTCAGTTTCTTCATTTGCCAAATGAGGGGGTGGCCTAGAGGACCTTAGAGCCCCTTGAGTTTTGGATCTAAGATCTTATGATGATTCCGGCAGTAGTTGGAAGTATTTGTGGAAGAAGGGATGATTTTGGGGCAGCTGGGTGGCTCAGTAGATAGAGAGCTAGGCCTGGAGATGGGAGGTCCTGGGTTTAAATTTGGCCTTAGATATTCCCTAGCTGTGTGACCCAGGGCAAGTCACTTAACCCCACTTGCCTAACTCTTACCATTCTTCTGCCTTGGAACCAATATCTAGTATTGATTCTAAGACAGATGGTGAGAATTAATTTTTTTTTAAAAAGGAGGAAATGGTTTAGAGGCAGGGAGATCTTTAAGAGACTTGTATGGTAGTCAAGGTGAAAAGAAATGAGGGCCTGAAGGTAGGATAGTTTCAGTGAATTTGAGAGAAAGTGAAAGACAGATGCAAGAGATGTGAAGATAGCATTAATAAGACCTGGGGTTGATTACACATTACTGCCCTCCAAATGGTCTGTGGTCCAGCCAGCTGGCCTACTCACTGTTCCACACATTTATCTCTTATCTCATTACCTTTGTAGTGAATGTCCTCTCAGGACCAGCATGCCCTTCTTCCTTACCTCTGCCTCTTGGAAACTGATTTCCTTTAAGTACCACCTTCTTCTTCTTGTTCAATCATGTCTGACTTTTTATGACCTCATTTGGAGTTTTCTTGGCAAAAATCCTAGAGTGGTTTGCCATTTCCTTCTCCAGCTCTTTTTACAGATGAGGAAACTGAGGCAAACATGTTTTAGTGACTCGTTCGGGGTCACCTAGCTAGTAAATATCTGATACCAGATTTGAACTTCCTGACTTCAGACCTTGCACTCGTTCCTCTATGGTACCACCTAGCTGCCATTTTCTATTAAAAGCCTTCCTTGCTAGGGGCAGCTGGGTAGCTCAGTGGAGTGAGAGTCAGGCCTAGAGACAGGAGGTCCTAGGTTCAAACCCGGCCTCAGCCACTTCCCAGCTGTGTGACCCTGGCCGAGTCACTTGACCCCCATTGCCCACCCTTACCACTCTTCCACCTATGAGACAATACACCGAAGAACAAGGGTTTAAAAAAAAAAAGCCTTCCTTGCTCCTCTTAGCTGCTTGGGCCTCAAACTACCTTGTGTTCGTTTTCCATATAATTTGTCTGTACTTACATATGTACTTATAGTTTCCCTGGTATAGGCTTCCCCGGTAAGTTCTCATAGTTCAGGGAGTATTTAACTTCTTTCTATATTAATAAGATTTTTTTATTCATTCATTCATTCATTCATTCATTCATACTGACATGTACACACCTCATCAGACAACCTCACAACTACATTCAGACATAGTCATTGAACATAAAGGTTCATACAATGCTAATACACACAGATTATGGACATAACTGAGTTTAATAGATACTTATGGCGGGCTGACTTTGTTCAAGGCATTTCACATATATGATATACAAACAGCAGATAACATATATTTAGTCTTATACGTTTATACTTTCTTCTAGGGACACTCACATATATAGGCTATCCATCAACCAGGGAAACACCTCCCCATTCCCAAACACCTGCTCCCTGAGGGTTTAGTTTACCCCTCCACCCCAGCTGGATGGTGATACGTCTTCCCCCTCAACTATTCAACTTGTGGAATAGCCTGATGGTTGCTCAGGTAACAGGGGCTGCTAGATATAGAAGATTAACCAAGGAATGTGGCTGGACAAGTCTGAGCCTGGAATCGGGGGAGATTGGGAGAAATGAAACAGCTAGGTGGTCTCTGGGCCCAGAGCCAGTAGGGATGAACAGAAGTCTTGGTGTCTGAGAGAGCTCCCTTCTGAGAAAAAGTCTTCCTCCCCAAACACAGATGCTCTAGTCCAGCTATGACCATGTTTCTAAGACCCTGAAAGGGGAATTCTTTCTGAGATCTGGAAGGGACCCTAAAGGCCATCTAGTTCCACCCTGTCACTCTACAGATTCATTCATTCATCCATTTAAGAAGGTGCTGATGCCAGGAAGGCAAATGAAGCAGTAATTTTCTTCAAAAAGTTTATGTCTTATTGAATGGGAACAGAAAGGAACAGCATATACACAGATAAGCCTACACCATGTAAATTCAAAATGATTCTTAGTGGGAAGGACACTTGCAACTTGAGGAATTCTATTAGGCAAAGATGAGGTTTGGTGATGAGGAGTAGTGCATTTCAGACATGGAGGACAGCCTGCTCAAAGGCATGGGGGCGGGAGACGTAATGAGGTGGATGGGTGGATGGATGGATGGTTAGAGAGATATTCCTAAGAAAAACATAGATAGATAGATAAATGATAAGTGAATGGATGGACAGATGGATAGATATCCATAGATAAAGCATAGATAGATAAATGGATGGATGGATAGTTAAGCATAGATAGATGGATAGATAGGTGAATAGATGGATGGATGGATGGATGGATGGATGGATACATAGATGGATGGAGAAATGGATAAAACCTTTATTTAAGTGCTTACTATGTGTCAGGTACTATGCTAAGTTCTGGAGATACTAATACAAATAAGTAAAGAAAATCTCCTCTGTCAAGGAGATTGAAGCAGGTAGATGAAACAGTTAATAGAGTGCTGGGTCTGGAAAACCTCAGGAAGATTGCAGGAAGACCCAAGTTCAAATCTAGCCTCAGATACTTACTAGCTGTGTAACCCTAGGCAAGACATTTAACTTTTATTTACCTCAGTTTCTTCAGCTGTAAAATGGAGTTAACAGCACCTATTGCTACCTTGCAGAGTTGCCATGAAGGTCAAATGAGATAATTTAGAGAGCTTAGCACAATGTCTGGCATGTAGTAGATGCTATATAAATGTGTGTTTCCTTATAGTCTAATGTGGGAAGATAACATATAAGAGGAGTCAAGAAGGGATAGAGAATACCGGGGCAGGCATGATGTGGAGATGTTTGGGAAGTGTGGTGGAGGCAAAATAAGGTAAAAACTCCCCAATAAGAGCCCAGTGTTGTTCTAGGGTTCAGCTGGGGAGGAGGTAGGGATGATGGTCTCAGTGGAGGAGGCAGATCACAAAGTTACCCAAAGGGTGTTTCCATATAGAGGTTAAGCAAGTAGGTCATTTTGGCTGAAGTGTAGAGTCCAGAAAGGCAGAGAAACAGGCAGTTATCCTGGAAAGTTAGACTGGAGTTACTTTGGGAAAGACTTGAAATACCAGGGAGGTTTATAGTTTGTCCTAGAGCCACATGGGGGCCAGTAAAGCTTCTTTGAGAAAGGCAGTGCGGGAACCAAGACTGTGAGACTCCAAGAGGTTGGTCACTTTCCAGGTCCTGAAGATAGTAAGTGGCCAAACTCTACTTGAACCGCAGTTGTCTTGGGATCCTGCTTTGGAAGGGTATATGAATAGACAGGAAGGGGCAGAGGAAAGCATTGCCAGTTTTGGAATCAGAGGATTTTAGTTTTGATTCTGGCTTTGTTTCTTATTATTTGTGTAATCTTGGGAATTATATAACCTCTTTGGGTCTTGTTTTTCTCATCTATAAATGGGGGCATTTGACTAGATGACCCATAAGGTTCCTTTGAACTCTGATGATGATAATTATGTATGGGTAAATTAATCTACATGAATGAGCCCTTAATTTTCCTATGTGAGAATGTGGTGTGTATTCTCAGTATGTGGAATTTGGGGCATTTTGGTTTCTGGGTCCCAAAAGTCTCTTTATCTCTTGTGGTTCTAGTTCCCCTACTAGGCAACAGTACCTCATAGGTCAGTGATGGGCAACCTTTTGAGCTTGGTGTGTCAAAATTCTCCAAAAAACCAAGCATAACTCAGGTGGTGTGTCACTTCAAGAAAAAACCCATAATTTGAAATATTTATAGTTTAAATAACAAAAATGTATAATTGTAATCTATAACTGTATTTAATAAACCAAAATAGGTAAATCAATGTAGGTAGAATTGTCATCTATAGTGCACAGAGTGTCTACACTCCACTACAGCAAATGTTTCATCCTCAGCATGCAGCCCCAGACTTCTCTGTATGAGGCTGTGTGTCATCAAAAATGACTATGTGTGTCAGTGCTGACATGCGTGTCATAGGTTTGTCATCACCGTCATAGGTCATGGCCTCCTTTCTATTGAGATTCTTTGGATGGGAAACTTCTAGAGGTATTATGAGCATGGACATACTTTTGTATGGGAGTATCCTGCATAATGTTCATTCTTAACCAACCTAACTCTCTCTATCCTATCTATTTAGTCTTAGGAAAGAAGGAAGAGCCATAATGGGGCTACAAAACTTCTTTCCCTTGCCTTTCCATTACATAGAATGTTTGGTATTGCTAGTTGTATTTTCTGTAGCTAAAATGTCTTTTACAGAAAAGCAGCAAAGTTCCTTGAGGACAGTCATCAAGGTTTACATCTCCCTCAGTATTGAGCACACAGTTGGAGATGAATAAATATTGGTTGACTGACCTAGGATGCCCCAGCAGGGCTCAGGTTTTCTATTGGAATGGAGGGCCAAAGGAAGTCTGAAACAGGGTACTTTTGTCATACTGGGTGGAATTAGAACTGAATACTGAATCTAGTTGATCTAAACCTGGGGAGTGGGGTTGGAATATCTGCTCTCTTAAAAGAAAAGGGAATTGCTGAACCAGCTGTGGTATATGATTGCCATAAGAGATGACAAATAAGATCACAAAAAGAAACCTGGGAAGACTTGAATTTGAAGTGATGCAAAGTGAAGTGAGCAGAACCAGGTGAACATTGTCCATAGCAACAACAATAATGTATGATGGTCAACTGTGAATGACTTAACAATTATCAACAAGACAAGGATCCAGGATGACTCCAAGGGACCCATGATGAAAAAGGCTTTCTACCACAAAGACAGAATCTGCCTGCATGTTGATGGAAACATACTATTCTTCACTTTATTTCCTCCATAAAATTTTCTCTAGTGTAAGCAATATATGTCTTATTTCACAACATGATGAACAGGGAAATATATATGATATGATAATATATGTACAACTTATATCATACTACCTTCTTTCTTGGGGAGTGGAGAGAGGTGGGAGGGAGAGGAAAAAAAGGATGAGACATAGATTTTTGGACAAAACTAATGTGAGAATTTATTTTTCTTGGATAAACATATTTGTTATAATTCATTACATATTTTTAGCAAATCATATGTATAATATGTTACAGGTCATATTATATTTATATAAAAATAAATGACAATGCTCCCCCAAGGTGGGAGCATCCTCTATTCTGTCTTGGTGGGGAAAGGATCACGATCTCTGCCACTTTCTTGTTGGTTTCTCCTAAGCTTAAATAGACCATACTTTTAATTTCACCCAGCACTGACTCATTAATGCTTGTTTATTCCTCTAGGACCTGGAAATAATCTCAGGAGTCCAGGCTCCCAGTTTCCTCTTTGTTCTTAGATCATTAGGTCCTAGGCTAGAACCTTACCTCATGGGGAGATGGATGGCCATAGTGGGAGGAAGATCACAGAATCATAGAATGTTAATGCTATCAAGGGATCTCAGAGTCATCCAGTTTGGCCTTATCATTTTACAGTGGAGGAAATGGATGCTTACAGGGAGAAAGTGACTTAACTAAAGTCACAGTCTAGTTAGAGGTACAAAGCCTATGCTTTTTAGTGTCAAACTCAGTGCTCTTTTCATGATTTTTTTTTTGTGTGTTACATTACCTCCGCCCCTGTGAAGGATCCTCTCTTCCTCTTTCCCTCTATGAAGAGTCTGTAATGAGGAGGGGAAGTATTCTTTCCCTGGGAACCTGGAGCTCAGAATCCATCCTGTGGGACCTTTTTGGAGTTGAGTCATGGAAACTGAAGCTCTTGAAATGTTTGGTCACTGGCTGGGGTCCCCCAGTCAGTCTGGATCAAGAGTTGCTTTATTGTTTTGGGTGGGAGAGTCAGTCTCATTGGTTAGGGCAGGGGTGTGCATATGCATTCATGGGAGGGATAGCCTGATCAGCCAGGTCTGTGTGCTCCAGTGCTATTGGTCAACCTGTGTGCCTGATTGGCCTGGGCCAGGGTTCAGACTGGTGATTTTAGGATGTGGAGTGGTCAATCAGGCTTGTCTAGGCCATGATCCGCCTAGGCTAGGGCCACCCTGGGCCAGGGTCAATATGTCTGGACCCTAGTACTGGATGAGATTTGGTGAAGATGGGCAGGGGAAGATGAGGAAGGCACAATACTTCCTAGAGTAAGCCTTAGATAATTGTGGGTGGTCTGTATTGAAACTGGTTCTCTGTAAACAAAAGGGAGAGGAGTCACAGGCATATGTCTGGAGGTCTGAGTCTATTTACTTGGCAGTCACGGGCTTGTGCCACTTAGGATCTATGGGCTGTCAGGGATCCCAGAAGGCAGTTTGGCCTCCAAGAACCCTCAGTTTCCCCTGCCTGCCTCCTGGATACTAATAGAATTAAAACATTCACTCCACAACTAGGGTAGGCTGCTGACTCCAGCATTTCTTACAGAGATAGAAATTAAAAAAACAATCTCTAAAGAGCCCATTGGTCCACATTATCCAGGATGCCTCTCACCATATGACATTGTCATCAGCAGAATGGAAGGCATTGTGTTAGGCATCCTATCTCTCTCAGGGCATTCCATATATTAGGTGTTCTGTAAAGACTTGTCAATTGGTTATTCTTCTTCCTCTTTCTCTGCTCTTATCTCAATGTGCTCCCCTCAATCCTCTGCCCCTCCTTCCGTTGTCTGGGCAATGGTAATTGTGCCATGAATTTCAGGGCATCAGAAGTATGAGGTAAATATTCAGTCATGTCTCACTCTTTGTGACTCCATTGGGGGTTTTCTTGGCAAAGATGCTGCAGTGGTTTGCCATTTCCTTCTCCAGCTCATTTGACAAATAAGGAAACTGAGGCAAATAGGGATTAAGTGACTTGCCCAGGGTCGCCCAGCTAGTAAGTATCTGAGCCTTGATTTGAATTCCTAGCTGCCCAATAGAAGTTTAAGTTATGGTTTCTATCTTTTAATAGTTTATCATCTAGTTGGTCATTCAATTCAATTCTATTTAATAGTATTTGTTAAGCCACTACTGCATGCAAGATACTGTCTTCAGTTGTAGAGATATAAAAACAAAAATAAAATGGCCCTGTCCTGGAGAAATTGAATGCCATATACCTATGTGGAGATTCTAAGAGGGAGAGGAGAGGAAAAGATACGGTGTGTGTGTGAGTGAGTGAGTGAGCGAGTGTGTGTGTGTGTGTGTGTGTGTGTGTGTGTGTGTGTGTGTCTATCTGTGCCCAAATAGAAAATTGGAAACATAATGCTGTGTTCCTGGGATAGCTAGCAAGTTAGTTTGACTGAAATAGAGAATATTTAAGCATGGTAATAGGAAATGAGATTGGAAAGTGGGAGAAGAAACTTGTTGGCTTTTGATTTTAAGAGAGTTTTATTGATTTCTTAAAAAAATACCATTGTCTTTCCCACCTCCACAAACCTTCTCTTGTAACAAAGAAAACCAGTTAAGAAATGCCAACAGACTCAGAGAATTTGTCTGGCAGTGTATACATCATTCCATACCCAGAGTCCCCCACCTCCTCTCCCAAAGCAGGGATTTGCTCCCTCATCTGTTTTATGGGGCCAAGCGTGGTCAGTGCAATTACTCATCTTCGTTTTAGTATTCTAGGCATTTATATGACAGCTGTTCTTGTGTATAGTGTTCCCCGAGTCCTGCTAATTTCTCTTTAAATAAGTCCATCCAAGCCCTCCCATGTTTCTGTGAATTCTTTGATTCTAATGGGTTAATAATATTACATTTCATTCTTTTACCACAATTTTTTCAGCTATTCCTCAGTGGATAGCCACGTTGTTTCTAGCTTTTTGATACAACAAAAAGGTGATGTGAATATTTCAGTATCTTTCAGGACTTTTGGGCTTTGCTCTCTTTGGGGAGGTATATGCCCTTTAGTGAGATTTCTAGTTCAAGGAGTATGGATAGCATCTTGCATAATTCTAGAATTTATTTTTAAACCCTTACCTTCTGTCTTAGAATCAATACTAGGTATTTGTTCTAGGGCAGAAGAGCAGTAAGGGCTAGGCAGTGGGGGTTAAGTGACTTGCCCAGGGTCACACAGCTAGGAAGTGTCTGAGACCAGATTTGAACCTAGGACCTCCCCATCTATGGGCCTGACTCTCAATCCACTGAGCTATTCAGCTGCCCCCTAGAATTTTCTTTTGAATCATTCTAAATTATTTTCCAGAATGGTTGAACAGCTCTACCAACAGTGTATTAGCATCTAATAATGGAAGACTCCATCTTCTTCCCCTTTTTAGAAACTAGGAAGAATATTTTGCTTCTTTTTTAAACCCTTACCTTCTTTCTTAAAATCAATACTGGGTATTGGTTCTAAGGCAGAAGAGCAGTAAGGGCTAGGCAGTGGGGGTTAGGAAGTGTCTGAGATGAGATTTGAACCCAGGACCTCCCATATCTAGGCCTGGTTTTCTATCCACTGAGCCACCTAGTTACCCCCACAACATTTGTTGGTTGAGACAGAGGGTCAGCAGTGATGGCTGAGCCTTATGATAGGCTTCTTCAGCCTCTAAACTTGGCCCCCTCAAGTATATAATGGCAAGGTGAACTTCTAAGCTTCCTTAACTTCTTTCTCTCAAGGGACAGTTAAGTTGTAGCTTGAGGGAAATGAAGCTGAGCTCTTCATGGCCCTGAGCCCACAAAACAACCAGGATATGTCCTTTAAAAGGTTCTTGTGGAACCAACACAAGGCTGCAAGTCCAGAGACCCAGGGTTGAGTCTAGTTCAGCCAGTAACTTGATATGGGACCTTGGGCAAACCACTCCCTCTTCTCAGCCCAAATTTCCTCATTTCTCATCTGTAAAATAGGGGTGGGGAAAGAGATTGGGCAATTCAACTTAATTCAATAAACATTTCTTAAGCTAGGTGGCACAGTAGATAGAGTGCTGGGTCTGGAATCCAGAGGATTCATCTTCCTGAATTCAAATTTGATCTTAGACACTGGGTGACCCTGGCCAAGTCACTTAACCCTGTTGGCCTCAATTTCCTCATCTGTAAAATGAGCCCGAAAAGGAAATGGTAAAAACTTTTTCAGTATCTTTGCCTAGAAAATCCCAAATGGGGCCACAAAGAGTCAGGCAAAACTGAACAATAACAACAACCTACCTACTCTGGGTAAGGCACTGAGATAGGCACTGGGCTACAAAAAGAAAAGTGAAACATTGTTCTCCTTGAAAGAGATTATGTTCTACTGAGGGATACAATATGTACAAAGATTAGAAATTTGCTATTTAATTTACTAAAGTAACTCAAAGTGATTTAAATAGCAGGATGCTAACAAGGGAGAATACCATAAATGGCCTCATGTAGGAGGAGCATCTAAGGAAAATCTAAGGATTCTAAGAGGAAGAGGTGAAGACAATGCCCATTCCAGAGAGGGGCCACAGCCTGGGCAAAGCAGTGGAGGTGGGAACCACAATGCAGCGTAGGAAAACAGCTCACAGGCCAGTTTACTTGGAATGGAGAATTCACAAAATAAGACTGGTAGAAGGGACGAAGAGAAGAATTGCTAGAGATGAAGTTATAGTAAACAATACTTGGAAAAGTTGGTGATTTCATTGGTTAAGGGATTCCTTTGCTGAGTAAATTCCAGCTTTTTAATGCTTTAATTAGTAGATGGTCCCAGAGGTTGATAAAACTTGCAGACATTGGAAAAGACTTCAAAAACCATCTGGTTTAATTTCCTTGCTTTTTTTTTTAACTAAAAGAAAATTTTTTTAACATGAAAAAACTGGGTCCCATAGTGATTAAGTATCTTGTCAATGTTGTATAGCTAAAAACTAGCAGAAACAGGAGTTGAACACAGATCCTTTAATGCCAATTTCTGTAACTTTTCTTAAAAAAAAAAAACCTTTTAGAATTGATATTAGGTATTGATTCTAAGGCAGAAGAGCAACAAGGGCTAGGCAATTAGGATTAAGTGACTTGCCCAGGGTCATAATTGTAGGAAATGAGATCAAATTTGAACTCAGGCCCTCCCATCTCCAGCTTTGGTTCAATATCCACTGAGCTACCCAGCTGCCCCCTGTGATCTTTCTATTACACCAATAATAAACCTATAAGTTGTGGAACCAAAAAAAATGAATTAAGTGGTCAACCTCTTGGTTGTAAATCTCCCCTCACTTAGCTCTGTTGATTCTCTGAAGAAAGATGCACGGTCCACCGGTAGCTCATACTTAAGTCCTTTTTAATTTATTTTTACCCGATGCCTTTTTAGCTTTGTAGGATCTATCAGAACTTGTATTTCACCATCATAGCCCTAAATAAACTTTAGTATGTGAGAATTGCCTCTACATTCCCATAAGGCCCCAGAGGAGAACTTTAGTAGAAGTTTAGGAGATGACTCTTGATATAATCAAGGGCTAGATTGTGTGGGGCCCATTATAAATGTTGTAGGACTTCAGAGGAGGGAGAGATCAGTGAATTCTGGAGAATATGACAATAATAGCTAATATTCACATCTCACTTACTGCCTCCAAGGCACTTTACTAAGTGCTTTACAATTATTATCTCATTTGATCCTGGAAGGTAGATGATCAGTAAACATTTATTAAGCATCTACTATGTGCCAGGCATTGTGTTAAGTGCTAGGGATACAAAAAGAGTCAAAAAACAGTTTTTGCCCTCAAGGAGCTTTTAATGTAATGGGAGAGACAAGATGCAAACAAATATATTCAGAGCTAGGTATATAAAAGATATGTAGGAATTAATTAATAGAGGGAAGTCACTAAGAATTCAGAATGGTTGGGGAAGGCTTTCAGTAAAATATGAGATTTCAGTTAGGACTTAAAGGAAGCCAGGGAGGTTGGTAGATGGGATAGGGGAGGAAGAGTATGCCAAGTATGGAGGACAACCAGAAACAATTCCTGGAGCTCAGAAATGACTCCATTTTGTTTATGGAACAGTTAGGAGGCTAGTGTCACTGGATCAAAGACTATATGTCAGATAGCAATGTATAAGAAGACTATAAAAGGACAATATTAAATACCTACATGAGTTTACATACCAAAACCAATCCAGCAACTAAATGAACACAATTATAAAATGAACACAAGTATAAAACACTTTTCACACAAAAAAGTTAGACCTAAGAGTTGGAAAAACATGAATCACTCATGAATAGGCTAAGCCAGCATAATAAAAATGACAATCCTACCTAAATTAATTTACCTTTTCAGTGCTATGCCAATCAAACCACCTAAAAATTATTACATAGAGCTAGAAAAAAATAATAAAATTCATCTGGAAGAAAAGGCTAAAAATTATTAAAGGAATTAATAAAAAATGATAGAAGGCCTAGTCATATCAGATCTCCATACTATAAAGTGGTAATCATCAAAACAATCTGGTACTGGTTAAGAAAAAGAATAGTGGATCAGTGGAATGGATTTAGTCAATACATAGTTAGTTAAGGATCGTGGTAACCTAATGTTTGATAAACCCAGAGATCCAAGCTTTTGTGGGAAGAACTCATTATTGTAACAAAAACTCCTGGGAAAACTGGAAAATAGTATGGCCCAAACTAGGTAAACATCTCACACCTACACCAAGATAAAGTCAAAACAGATATTTGATTTAGAAATAAAGCATGACATCATAAACAAATTAGGGGAACATGGAAAAGTGTACCTCTCAGAGTTATGGATAAGGGAAGAATTTATGACTAAAGAACCATAGAATATATTACTAAAAATTAAATAGATAATTTTTGATTACATTAAAATTAAATTAAAAAGCTTCTGTACAAACAAAATCAATACAACCAAGTTTAGAGGGAAACAATGAATTGGGAAAAAACTTTTATAGTGAGTGACTCTAGCAAAGGCCTAATCTCTCCAATATATAGAGAACCAACTCAAACTTAGAAGAATACAAAACATTATCCAATTGATGAATGATCTAAGGCAGTGATGGCAATGCTATGCTTTTAGAGACTGCATGCTATGCCCCACCCCATCTCAGAGACTGAATGCTGTGCCCTCTCCCCCCCAGACAGGGAAGGGAGGAAGCACTCCTATTGGGCTGCTGGGCAGAGGGATGGATGAAGTGAAAAAATGCCCTCAGGCCTGTGTAGAGAAGGGGAAAGGAGCAGCTCCTCTGCAGTCCCTCTGGCTTTCTAGTAACAAACTCTGGTGGGAATGGCTGAACAAGTTGTGGTTTATGGTTGTAATGGAATGTTATTGTGCCATAAGAAATGACAAATAGGATGAGTTCAGAAAAACCTGGAAAGACTTATATGAACTGATGTGAAGTGAAGTGGGCAGAAGGAGGAGAACAGTGTATTCAATAATAGAAATATTCTGTGTTGATAAACGGTAAAGGACTAAACTATTATTAGAAAAGCAAATTTCCAAGATATCCATAAGGGACTCATGATAGAAAATACTATCCATAGTCAAAGAAGGAACTATTGGAGTCTGATGGCAGATCAAAGCATGCCATCTTCCAATTTATTCTTTTCATAATTTTTTTATTTTAAAACCCTTACCTTCCATCTTGGAGTTAATATTGTGTATTGGCTCCAAGGCAGAAGAGTGGTAAGGGCTAGGCAATGGGGGTTAAGTGACTTGCCCACGGTCACACAGCTAGTAAGTGTCTGAGGCCAGATTTGAATCTAGGACCTCCCATCTCTAGGCCTGACTCTCAATCCACTGAGCCACCCAGCTGCCCCCATAAGTTTTTTTTATTGTATGTTTAATATGTGTCTTTTGTCATGGCATGAATAATATGGAAAAATGTATTGCATAGAAGCCCTGATATAATTTATATCAGACTATTTACTGCTGGGAGAGGTGAAAGAAAATATGAATCATAAAATGTCAGAAAACAATTGTCAAAAATAGTTAAAAAAAAGGATACTACAAAGATAGGAGGGGGCTAAGCAATAAAGGGCTTTGATTGTGAAACAGAACATTTTGCATTTGATACTGGAGGAATAGGGAGCCACTGGAATTTATTGAATAGGGGAGAGATATGATAGGATCTGTGATTTAGGAAAACCACTTTAGTGGCTTAATGGAGGATCAGTTGGAGTGGGGAGAGACTTGGGGTAGGCAGACCCACCAGCAAACTATTACAATAGTAAGGACATGAAGCGATGAGGGGCTCCACTAGAGTAGTGGCAGTGTCAGAGGAGAAAGGGAGGAGTCTTTGAGAGATATTGCAAAGGTGAAATAGATAGACCTAGGAACAGAATGGATATAGGAGATGATGTGTAGGGAGGAGTTGAGGATGACTCCCGGGTTGTGAGCCCAAGGGACTGGGGTGGTATTGGCCTCTCCAGTAAGAGGGAAGGGAGCAGGAGGCAGGATGGGAAAGCTTTGGGGAGAAACACAGTGACTTCATTTGGAAAGATTGAGTTTAAGATGTCAACTGGACATCCAGTTAGAGATGTCTGAAAGGCAGTTGAAGATTTGGAGATGTGAGATTGGAAATCAGGAGAAAAGTTGGGGCAGGAAAGGTAGATTTGAGAATTATCAGTATAGAGGTAGGTCCTATTATTATCCTCACTTTACAAATGGGGAAACTGAGGCAAACAGAAGTTAAATGACTTACTCTGGGTCAAATAACTAGTAAGTGACTGAGACTGGATTTAAACTCAAGTCTTTGAGTCTAGGACCAGTGCTCTATCCCTGTTTTCTACCAGCTACTTGGAGAAGTCAGTGAAGGGTCCTTGGAGGAGGTTAGAATTGCACTGGGCAGGATGGGAACGTGAGCAACAGCCCTGATTGTGCTGGAGCCTGTCTTAGATTTTGATTCCCCTCCTGGAAACTTTGTTTCTCCACTAGCTCCTTAAGGGCAGGTAATAATTTTTTTTCATCCTTTCTTTTCACAGCACTTAGCATAGCACCTGACACATAGTAGGGATTTCATAAATGTTTACTGAGTGCCCATAGGCCTCCCAGATTCAATTTTTAAAAAACTCTTACCTTCTATCTTAGATTCAATACTGTTATTGGTTCCAAAGCAGAAGAGTGGTAAGGGCTAGGTAACGGGGGTTAAGTGACTTGCCCAGGGTCACACAGCTAGGAAGTGTCTGAGGATAGATGTGAACCCAAGACCTTCTGTTAAGGCCTGGTTCTCAATTCACTGAGCCACTTAACTCTTCCCCACTGCCTCCAATTTTTAGAAATTTGTGAAAATGATTAGAAATGAAGCAGAGCCTTTTAATAGGAAGAGTTCAGAAAACAGGACTAATTTCCATGTGGTAAAATTTTTATTTAATTGGTTCCCTCTGCCCCTTTTTTACTCTTTTTTTGAAAGTGAGGATTTCCACTGAGAGTGGTGGGGCCCACCTGTAATCCCCAACACCAGGAAGATTGAGCCTGGCAGACCTTTAGAGCTTATGAGTTCTGAGCTACAATAAGCTAAGCATATCGAGTTCACAGTCAATTTGACATTTAAATAGTGAGACCCCAGGAACCAAGGGTTTGAGGATTTCTAAGGAGGGGCAAATCAGCCACTAGGGAAAAATGGAGCAGGTGAAAACTTTTGAACCTATCAGAGTAGGTCCTGGCCCTTGCACGTCTAGCTTGAGTGAAAACACTCAGTCTTTTTTTTTTTTTTTTTTTAAAGTGAGGATTTTCACTGTCTATGTGGCAAGGTCATGAAGTCCAGAAAATGGAAAATCCTTGGTTTAGTGGGAAAAGGGCAATACTCAGAGTTAGGAGAACTGGGTTTGAATCCTGATTCTGATACTAGCTGTGTGACTGTAGGCAAATCACTTACTTTCTCTAAACCTCAGGTACCTCATCTGTAAATTGGGGATAACAAAAATGGTATTTGCACTATCCACTTCATAAAATTGTCACGAAGAAATCATTTTCTAAAACTTAAAGCTCTATGGAAATGAGAATTATTATTCATTTTTTATTATAATAGTGCTTAATATAATGCCTGGCACATATATGGCACTTAATAAATGCTAATTAGGGGCAGTTAGGTGGCTCAGTGGATAAAGTGTCAAATCTAGAATCAGGAGGTCCTGGGTTCAAATCTGACCTCAAACACTTCCTAGCTGTGTGATCCTTGACAAGTCACTTGACCCCCTTCCCGCTCTTCTGTCTTGGAAGTGATACTTGTAGTGATTCTAAGACAGAAGGTAAGAGTTTAAAAAATGCTAATTGACTGACTGACTAGTAGAATATTGAGGACTTAAAATAATAGTATTGATGGACTCTTGACCAGGGATGCAGTATACCTAATGAGAGCCAGTAAGAAGAAATTTGCCTGGAGTCTTAGAAACCTAGTCAAAAAAGCTTTGTACTAAGAAGGAAAAGAAAAAGGGGGAGAGAGACAGGCAGTCTGAGGGAGAGACAGACAGATACACACAGAGACAGGGAAAGAGAGAGACAGAGAGAAACTGAGAGACAGACAGACAGAAGGACAGACAGAAAGACAAAGAGAGACATACAGAGTGAAACAGACAGAGAAATACAGGAACAGAGAGAGAAAGACAGAGAGCTTATGTAGATTTTAGGAAAAGATTTGATGAAGTCTCTCATGATATTCTTGTGGAAAGTATGGAGAAAAATGGGTTAGATGATTAAACAATTTTGTGCATTTAGAACTGGTTGATTGGCTACACACAAATAGTGGCCATTAATGGTATGGTGTAAGAAATAAAATGGGTATAAAAGGATAGATTTAAAAATATAAGGGTTTTAAAGGATTTATTGGTAGTCATTAGAGAAATGAAGTCACGTTCCGTATTAAGAGTTAGTTTGAAAGGATCGTCATTATCTCCTCCTCCCATCCTGGCTCCGTTCCAAATCACCAAAAAGGAAGTACCAATCCAGTCCTCAGTCTTTATACTTTTCTCTACATTATTACTCTTCCTGTCTATGTGATTACACAAGCAAGGAATCATGGGAAATTTAGTTTGAAGACCCCTAAACTTCCACAGGAAGTTTAGATCCAGGACCTCAAAATTAGTTCAAGGACCCCCAAATTTCCAATATCACAGATATCAACTTGGAGGGAGATGTCTGGTGGATCATCTCAGGGGCCTTGGTACTCTGCTGTTTAACATTTTCACTGGTCACTTGGATTTTGGAATAAATGGCATACTTATCAAATTGATAGATGACAGAAACCAGGAAAGTATAATTAAGACACTGCATAACAGTCATGATCCAAAAAATCTCCCAATAGTCAAGACCATGGCCCAAATCTATGATGGCTTTGATATGTGTACTCTCTCCAATTATGCAAATCATAAACCATGAACACTTTCACCTTCTTCTCAGGTTCTTGGGGATCTTAACATTTCATGGCTACCAGTAGAATATGTAGACTTTTTTCATTGGTTATGTTTTATTCTTACTACAGGACTGTTCTCCTTTTTCATCTTATGCATTTCTTTGATGATATTCTTTATATCATTTCACCAAATCATCTTGATTTTGTCTTGCACTCTACTGAGGTTCCTTAGTTACTTCTCCATTGCCCTTTGGATGATCTCCAAGGTTGAATTTTCAGAGATTGTTGTCTGTGATTCACAGACAGATAACATTAATGGGAGAATACTGATGAGGCTTTGTTCCAGAAGGACACTGGGGGTCTTTAAAAGCATGGCACAGTTTCACAAGGTCAATCTAGCCTATGCTCTTCCTCCTATTTGATTTTGGACCCACTGCATTGTCTAGCTGCAGTGCCAGTCCAAGGCTTATGTACGGATGACCCTGCTCTCTGGGATATCCACCTGACAGCATACCAATAGTCTGGATTATAGGTATGCTTCATCCATTTGGTTTTCCCAGTGTGGATTGTAAGGCAAAACTCTTTTCAGAGGTAATAGGCTTTAATAGGTCTCTGAAATGTTTTGGGCCCTGATACAATTAGTATAGTACCATCTTTAAACAGCAGTATCTTGGAAATCTTCCATGACAGTGACAGATGTTTTTGGTGAGCACATATCTCACTGCGTTAGGCCTTTCCTCCTTTTTTTGGTCTGAAACTATGATTTTTTTTTTTTGGTATAGAGAACTCTGATGAAGAAACTACCTTTACCAATGCAGGCTGGCACCTTGTTTTGTAACATAGAGAATAATGTCCCAGGCAACTATTGAGCCTTGCTTGATATTCATATCCAGAATGTTACTGAATGAAGTAATTTCTGCTCTTTAAAGGAATCTTGTATGACTTTGACTTGTGCACAGAAGTTACCTTGTTATAGCAGAGCTTTTAAGGTAGTTTTTGTTCCACCAAGTAAAATTCTTTTAAATAGTCAATGAACAATAAGGACAGAAGAATCTTGTACTATTTGTACCTTTCAGTAACTTGTATGAATAGAAAGATTTGGTTTGCTGTTTAACATTTGTAAAAGCCTTCCTGTTCCCTTCTCTTATGTTCATCACATGCCCTCAGTGTGCATGTAGATTATTATCCTGAAGATTTTTTAGAAATAGGAAAGTAGACATGTTAGTAGTTATTGATTTTGTCTTGGTTGCCTTTTTGTTTTTGTTAGAATAAGGTCTATGTTTTTTCCCCTCTTTTAGTGCCATTTTTATTGTCTTGTGCAAGATCCTGGGGACTATGATGTTAGAATTCAAAGATGGTAGCTTCATTCTTGTTGACAGAGAAAAAGAGTTTGGTGTAGAGATATTTACAGCTTTTAGCCTTTTTCTACTCTGTCCTCTATCCAGTTCCATCCTTAAATGTCCTCAGTATGATCTAGCTTAGTTGGGTCTTTCTTAACTTTCTGTAAATGTGCTTCTACTGCTTTATGTGGCAAAATTGCTTATAGCAGTTTACTATCCTTTTTATAAGATTTTTCAAAGAGAATTTTTGTTCTACAATAGCATTGTCCTTTACTGTCATATCTCGTGCTTAGTAAAGTGACTAAGTGTTTTTCTGGATTGAGGGATTTTTAAGCTTCTTTGGTATCCTTAGTGTGATGATTGACTTTCTTGGGAAATGACAGTAATCTGTGCCTATGTCTGTTAATCCATTTCCCATGTTTGAGAATCAACAGCTTGTTGAAATTAAACAGGTTGGAGTTACTTTGGACATGTTCCATATCTTCTCATTTTTATACTTTCTTCTTGTTGGTACTAATCTTTGAACCAATAAGTCATTGGTCTGGCTTTATATAGACAAATGATTCAAAAATGATCTCCACATTGGTAATCAGTCATTTCATGTATATTGATATCAGAAAAAGATCTTATTTCATATTACTCTCCCTCCTATATGCTTCTTTCTAGTCAAACTGTCCAATTACCTATTTCCCATAATGAAATATCATCTCTCACTTTTGTGCAGTCTCCCATGTCTGGAATATACTTTCTTCTCACTATCTGGTGAGATTCCTAGCTTTATTTTTATATATCATAGGTGCCATTTATTGTGTGACTTCTTTCCCAATTCCCCTAGTAATTAGTGTGCTCTTTCTTATGAAATTACATTGTATGACTTTGTATGTATTTTCTATTTACTTATTTCTATACCTTTTAGGTGGTATGGTGGATAGAGCACTGAGATTGGAATCAGGAAGACATCTTCATGAGTTCAAATTCGACCTCAGACAATTACTAGCTGTGTGACCCTGGGCAAATTACTTAGTCCTGTTTCCTTCAGTTCCTCATCTGTCAAATGAGCTGCGGAAGGAAACAGCAAGCCACTCAAGTACCTTTGCCAAGAAAATCCCACCAAGGAAACTCCCAAATGGGGTCAGGAAGAGTCAGATGTAACAGAAAATGACTGAACATATCTTTTAATCTTGCTCCTACGATGTAAGCTCCTTGAGGGCAGAGAGAATTGAATTAATAAATGACATTGATGGAGATGTTCCATGCAGGGTTCAGCTAGACTCACTAGGTGACCTCTGAGGTCCTTTCCAACTGTGAGAGAGTATGGCTCAATGCTTTTGTGCTAAAACATATAAGTGATGTAAACATCTTGATGCTTTCCTCCTATATTTCTCTAAATAGCCTCAAACATGCCTGCAGATTTTATATATCTGGTTATGTGTGTGGTGTGTTTTGAGTGTGAGTGCATGTCCACATCAGATTATACACCGTGGGTGGATTGGCTCCTGAATTAGGAAACACAAGATGTTCTGTGGTTTTAGTCTAGGGGTGGGGACTCCAATACATCAGCCCAGATCCTATTCCCAGTCTTTCCTTTAATCTCCCCTCTCTCAGCCCCACGGTGCTATCTGATCTCCCACATGATATTCTAAAAGTGGAGGTTAAGTTTGGTTTCTGCAAATCTCTTGGGTGGGAGGAGATATAGGAGCTATGGTGGAGTAATCTAGTAGTTTGTTCTAGCAGTAAGCTGGAAGGTGACCCCTGGATGCATTTGAGGTAAATTAGCTTTCTTTTCCTATAGCTGGCTGCTCTTTCGACGAGGATGGAGATCCAGTGGCACCATGTGAATATAGTCAGGCCCAGTATGATGATTTCCAGTGGGAACGAGTACGAAATGATGCTGGCACCCGGTCCCCGCCTGACCTGCCTCATGGTGAGCCATTTTCTTTCTGTTTTTAAAAAAATGCTTTATTGATGCCTTATGTCTTTACATCACAGTTATTTCTCACCTCCACCTCCAGACTGAACCCTTCTTTTTGACAAGGAAAACCAAGGAAGCAAAAGCACTGTAGATAGAAACCTTGTCTGACAATATCTACATTGTCTCTCCTAGTCTTTTATCTCCCTGTCATGGGAGAGGATATATCTTTAGTTGTCTCTAGGGTCTTCAGTGACTTTTCTTTAAAAACTTTTTAAAACCTTTACCTTCCATCTTAGAATTGTAAGGAATTAAATTAAGGGTTTGACTAAATATGTGAGAATTCTAAATTAATATTGTGGTCACTGATTCAAAAATGTTATAGCTCAAGTTAAAATGACTTTTAGTAGCTTTATTTACAAAGAGGATGGAAAGAGTGAAAGTAGAGAAATACAAAAAGAGGGTAGAGAAAATATCTCTACCCTATCACACTAAATATTGCTCCAGGGCTCCACTCAGCCTGGCAGGGCTTGTTAACCCTCAATAGGCCTGAGGACCCAGAGTCCTCCTCCAAGAAGGGAAGGCCTCTCCGAAACTAATCTCTCTCCAGACACCAGGAAAGGAAGGCCAGCTATTCATTCACCCAAGAGGCAGTCCAAATCCCAAGTTACCTCCAAGAGGCAGGTCACCAGTCGAAGATGACCAATGAAGACCAGGACTTTTATAGTACTTTTTGTCCCTTCCCTTCTTCACAGGGGCCAATCACCGTTTCCAAATTGCCTAGCACTGCCCAGGGTGGGATAGTGTCTGTGGGATTCACACCTCTTATCCTCTGAGGGTGTTAACTCTTATCATAGGATTCACAAGTTTCTGATTGATTAGATTGAAAGGGTGGAGCTCTCCAAATACCTGACTTGTGAATTCTCTTACTTGATGGCTAACAAAGTGTTAACTCAAAATAGAGAATAAAGAATTCCTTTTCACAGAATCAATATTAAATATTACTCCCAAGGCAGAAGAATGGTAAGGGTTAGGCAAGGGGGGTTAAATGACTTGCCCTGGGCTGGGTCACACAGCTAGGAAGTGTCTGAGGTCAGATTCAAACCCAGTACTTCCCATCTCCAGGCCTAGTGCTTTATCCACTGAGCCAACTAAACTGCCCCTGGTTTTTCTATTACTTACATTATGATTCCTTTTACTGTACACTACATTTATGGTTTTGTCATTGTGTGTACTGTTCTCATGGTCCTGCTTTTCTTTGCACTAGTTCATACAAATCTTCTTGTGTTTCTCAGAATTCCATTATGTTTATGTGCCACTATTTATTCAGCCACTCCCCAAAACAATGGGAAATCACTTTGTTTCCAATTCTTTGCTATCCTAAAAAGTTCTGTTATGAATATTTTGGCACTTATGGGAACTTTGTTTCTTTCTTTGACTTTCATGGGGTATATACCTGGGAAGGGGATCTAGTCATTTTTCTTCCATTATTCAAAATAGAAATCTAGGGGGAAGCTAGGTGGCTCAGTGGATAGAGAGCCAGTCCTGGAGACAGGAGGTCTTACATTCAAATCTGGCCTCAGATAGCTCTTAGCTGTGTGATCCTGGACAAGTCACTTGACTCCAATTGCCCAACCTTTACCACTCTTCTGCCTTGAAACCAATACTTAATATTGATTCTAAGGCAGAAAATAAGGACTTAAAAATATAGAAATCCAAAATAGTTGGATTATTTCCCAGCATCAAGATGAGCTGTTTTCTACTCTCCCCTTTTCCTGGCTTTCTCTTACCAACTCCTAACACTGAACCTTCCCCAATTCTCATCCCTTCTTATTTAGCTTAGAAACTAGAAGCAACTACTACAAAGACTCATGGGGACTTAGAGTATCTGCTCCTTCCTGCACTATAATCTAGCCATGCAGTCATGTAATACTAGGTTTATTGCTTGGGGAGCCGAATTTCTCCTTAGGAGATGGGGCTCCCCACTCTCTCACATTCATTGGATTTATCACCTCTTACCTTGGCTACTCTGGACACAATTCTATTTTGGTCTAAAGTTTCCTTCAAAAAGGATAAAGTCTTTTTGAGTTTTCACAAAGTCCTGTCCCAAAGTAATGAAGACATAAAAGGGACCAGATTTCCTAGACAAAATGGAGAGAAGAGAAAGGGTTAAGGCTCAGAGCATCCCCTTAACACACTCAAAAGTTCTGTCTCAGCAATAAATTATGGTACTGAACTTAGTGATGAGTTGTATATAGTCAGAAGCCAGCCCCGGAGAGCTCCTACATGGTCCTGCTGGAAATAGGCAGTGGTCATTGTGTGTGGGCAGAAGTTATTCTACAGTGAGCTTTCCTTGACCCTTTTCCTTCCTTGAACCATGGTGAAATTTCCCAGATTCCCCATCCTTGCTCCATAACCTTTTCTCTGATCCTCTTCCCTGTCCTGCCCTGAACCTTCTCTAATCTTCCTTCCTATCCCACAGTGATCCTCTCCTAATCTCCCTTCTCTGCCCCAGAATGAGCTTACTTTGTTTCTCTACTGTGAGAGCCTTCTTAGATCTTTTCCTGCCCCACAGCAAATCTTCCTTAATTGCCCCCTACCCCCACCTTCTGCCTCAAATGCTCTGTTGTGAATCTTTCCTGATTCTGCTTTCTTCCTGCCCCACTGTGAGCTTTCTCCATTTCTTCCCCTTGCCTTACCATGGACTTTCCCCAATAGGTAGATTTATTGGGGTATGGTAGAAAGAACACTGAAGATAGGAGCCATACTTACTACCCATGTGGCATTAGGCAAATCACTTTATTTCTCTGGGCTCTAGTTTCTTCATCCATTCCACAAAGAATTTGGACCAAATGATCTAAAGGTCCTTTCTAGCTCTAGTTCTATGATCCCCTTCATTGTTTACCACTCCCCTCTTAGTCTTGCCCTGGGATGATCAGGGCCAGAGAACTTCTCATACCTCTCCTCCCAAGCAGTCCCTAAATCCACCAGTGTTGGTCAGTACTCTTACATGATCTTCCCCGCCTTTTCTCTTTTTTGGGCCTCCAAGTCCCCACTCCATGGGGGCTCCTCCCTTCTATAACTCCTCCAAAGGCAACATTTTCAGTTTAAAACCTGATCTCTAATTCCTCCTACCCAGTGCCTGAACTCACAGCCCTTATGTGTTGTCTTCTCTCATTAAAATGTTAGTTCCTTGAGATCAAGATTTGCCTTGCTTGATAACATTTGCATCTCAAACACTTAGCCCAGTGTCTGGCACATAGCAAATGCTTGATAAATGCACTGTCTAGCTACCTCTCAGGTCTTGTGCTTGACTTCAGGATGGCCTCCCTCATTTTTTGAAGGGAACATTATAGTTGCCATCTCAATTTCTTCCGTCAAGTGCCCTCTGGGCCTAAGGGAATGGGTACCTCAGGCCTGGGTTCTATGTATCAGTTCTTGATGGCCTTGGTGGAGAATGGATATGATGACTGCTGGTTTCTCTCCACATTTGGGAATAGAACCTTCAGCCACTTCTCGAGGGCTAAGTTTGGGGCTCAGCAGTCACTCTAATCTGTTATGGTCTTATCACAGAATCGCAGAATTTAGAGCCGTTAATAAGCCTTCTCTAAGGCCGTCTCATCCAATCTGTAGTTGAAAGGAATTCCCACAATAGAATACTTGACAGATAGTCCTCCAGCACCTCTAAGGGGGTGAACCATTCCAATCCCTCTACTCAAGGTAGATGGATCCACTTTGGGGGCAGTTCTCATCGGTTTTTGTTTTTAATCCTTTTAATCCCTACTAAGTATCAGTTCCAAGGCAGAGGAGGTAAGTGACTGCAGTTGGGGTTAAGTGACTTGCCCAGGGTCACACAGCTAGGAAGTGTCTGAGGCCAGATTTGAACCTAGGTCCTTCCAACAACAGTTCTGGCTCTCTATGTGCTACCTAGTGCCCTGATAGCTCTCTTTGTGAGGAAAGTTTTCCTGACATTAAATCTACATTGAATTCTTTACATCTTCCATCCATTAGTTCTCTTCTCTAGGACTAAGCAGAACTAATCCTTCCACCTATGGCCCATCATATAGTTGAAGAAAGATATCATGCCCACAGGAGGCAGCTGGATGGCTCAGTGGTTTGAGATCCAAGCCTAGATAGGAGGTCTTGGGTTCAAATCTGGCCTCAGACACTTCTAGCTGTGTGACCCTGGGCAAGTCACTTAACCCCCATTGCCTAGCCCTTACCACTCATTGGTTCTAAGGCAGAAGGTAAAAGTTTTAAAAAAAGATATCATGCCCACCATGAGCTTTCTGTTTTCCAGACTAAATATCCCTAGTTCCTTTAATGGATCTTCATATGGCATGGACTCACAGCCCTTTGCCATCTTGTTTGCCCTCCTCTGGCTTCTCTCTGGCATATCATGGTTCTTAAGCTCTGGTGCCCAGTGGCTGTCTGATTGTGCCAAAGCTCTGTTCACTAAATGCAGCAAGCTTCAGATGTCTCTCCAGGCATGTTAGAGAGCATCACAGAACTTCTGAGATGGAAGTGCCCTCACAGGTCAACTAGTCCAGCCCTCAGATTGTGGAATTGAATTGCCTAGGGTCACACAGTAGAGTCAGCGGCATGGTTGGGATTAGAATCCATGTCTTCTGACTCTTAGTCTGCGACTCTTTTCAGTTCTCTAATAATACTGTGTTCCAAACTTTCTATGATGCTTCCTTTCTCTCTCTCCCTCCCTCTCCTCTTTGTCCCTCCTCCTTTCCTCAGAAGCTCACAATTGTGGAGGCTCGGAGTCTGATTAGGCAACTCTTTCTTCTTCCTGAAAATAATTTGGCCCTTCCTTTTTCCTTTGAGCATTTTTTTCCTGATATCTTTTGTTTTCACATTGTCACCATTTCCAAATATATCCCTCCCTCTCCCTTACTGAAGGAGCCGTCCCTTGTAATAAGGGATAGAAAAGAAAGGGTGTGTGTGTGTGTGCAGAAAGCAGTTCAGTAAAACTAACCAACCGATTAACTGAGTGTGACAGTATATTCATGTTCAACATTCATAGCTCCTCACCTCTGCAAGGAAGTGGGGGGGGCATTTTCTCATCTCTTTACCAGTTATTCCTTTCTCTCTTTCCCTCTGCTCTTGTCCCTCCCAGATTAGATCCTAGCTTGGCTGGCACTGGTAGACGGTAACCACTCTACCCCTCTTTTCTCCCTTCCATCCTTATTAGGGGTAAAGTTAGGGATACCCAAACTCTCCCCATAGAGAATGTCTAGCCTGTTGGAAAGACAAGCTGGACCCCTACAATAACCAAAGGAGGGCAGAGCATGAATCTGTGATCCTTAGTGTTTTGTGGACACAGAGTCGGGAGGATCAAAGTAGGATGAGAAGAGAGAGGTTTTCGAAAACAGAGAGGGTCAATGGTAACACCAAGACTAGAACCTAGGACTCTAAGGAATCAGCAAGAGAAAGCTCTAGAGATAGGAGGGACTTGATTCTTATAGAGGAGAAAAGAACAGGAAGAGAGAAGGGGAGAGGGCTAGGCTGGTTCCTGCAGTAGGAACTTGAATGGGAGAGATGGAGACTCTGGGTTCATAAAAAGAGAACAGAACATGGATCCTAGGTGACTCAGTGGATAGAGACCCAGGCCTAGAAATAGGAGGTTCTGAACTCGAATCTGACCTCAGACCCTTCCTAACTGGGCAATCTTGGGCAAGTCACTTAATCCCTATTGTCTAGCCTTTATTGTGCTTCTGCATTGGAATCAATCCACAGTATAAGATGGAAAGTAAGGGAGGGAGAGAAAGAGAGAGGAAGAGAGAGGGAGAGAAAGAGAGAGAGAGAGAGAGAGAGAGAGAGAGAGAGAGAGAGAGAGAGAGAGAGAAACAGAGAGAGAGAGAGAACAAAAAAAGTGATCTCTAAGCCCTGCCCACTTCCCTCCTGACTCTGGAGTCCTGATCTTGGAGAGATGAATGAAATTCCCTTCCAAGGGTGTCTCAGGAGAGCCCTGGACTCCGGAGGTATAGGGCCTGAGATGAAAATGAGTTTTTGTTGGATGTCTTCCAAACCCAGGAGTCAACTGGGATAGCTCTGACTTTTGGCCTCTTGCCACTCACATCTCCCTGCCTGGGTGGCTTCCTCAGCCACCACTCACCTCCTGCTCCCCTCTGGCTTCCCTCCAAGGAGCTCCTTGTCATCAGATCATTGCCCCTACCCTGGGTCCTGCTGGAGTCTCCCTTGTTGACCTCATTTTAGCCCTGAGGGCCATATCCTAGAGGAGTGGGCCAGTCCCTCTCTCCAGGAAGGATCTCTCTTTTCATCCTCTAGAGGGAACAGGATGCTCAGCCCACAGCCTGCAGGGTTGCTTGGATCTGACCTTGCCAGAGCAGAAATCACCTGCTCCAGGTGATTCCAAGTTAAGAGACTTCCATGGATAGCTGGAAGTTGAGAGGAGGCTCTGGACAGTAGAAAGAGTGCTGGGCTGGGAATAGAAAGGCCTAGGATGGAATCCCAGTCCTGCCACTTATACTCTGTGTGACTTTGGCTAGCCTCTGAAACTCTGAGCCAAATGGGGGAGTTGGATTAGGGGGAGCTGTGGATATAGTCCTGGGTTCAAATCCCTCCTCAATTACCATCTGTGTGACATTGGTCAAGTCATTAAGTGCTCTGCCTCGGTTTCCCCATTTGTAAAATTAGGATAATAATATTTCTCTCACAGGGTCTTCAGGATCAAAGCAAATGAAATAATGCCGAGTATGGCATGTTATAAACCTTAAGGTGGAATGTAAGTGCTAGCTATTATGCAAATACTAGTAATCTCTTACATCTCTCCCAGTTTAAATTGAGGACCTCATGATTTATTGCCAAAATATACAGAAATCCTTTAGTTCCTGTCTCATTCTTCTCAACATTATCCCCTTGACTCCTTCTTCCCCAGCTTCCTCCAGACCTTCTTTGTTTCTCCTCTTTGGCTCCCTAATCCCCATTTCCCTGAAGCCTCCTTAGCTCCCCAGTACTCAGCACAGTGCCTGGCACAATGTAGATGCTTATAATATTTGTCCTCTATGCTTATTTACAGAGTTCCTTCTCTCCCTCCCCCTGCCATTGCCCTGCCACCCCCCACTCCCATTTCACCTCTGAATTCTTCTCATTCTAGGTTCGTACCTGATGGTCAACTCCTCCCAGCATGCTCCTGGTCAGCGGGCCCATGTGGTCTTCCAGAGCCTGAGTGAGAATGACACCCACTGCTTACAGTTCAGCTACTTCCTCTATAGCCGTGATGGGCACAGCCCTGGAACCCTCGGAGTCTACGTACGAGTCAACGGAGGCCCCTTGGGCAGCGCCGTCTGGAACATGTCTGGCTCTCATGGCCGTCAGTGGCACCAGGCTGAGCTGGCAGTCAGCACCTTCTGGCCCAATGAGTACCAGGTGAGCTGGTCTCGGCTATCATGTCTGTGGCCAGAGCTGAGGCTTTGCCCGTCTAGCATTTGGGCAGTCTATGGCTGAGGTTGGGGCTCAGTCTGATTGAGGGAGAGCGTAGAGTCCTTAATTGGGAGTAGAGTCTATGGCTGAGGAACAAGATGGTGCCTTTCGGTGCAAGGTGGTAGAAAAATCTGGGATGGTGGGTTCAAATTGTAGCTCTGTTATTTATTGCCGGGTGGTCTTGGGCAGGTCTTGGGTCTCATCTGGCCAATGACTCTCTGGTCTTTGGGGAAAGTTCACTGTCCCCCAAAAGACTTCCTATGTCCTTGGCCTTCAGTCACCGAGTTGTACCTGCCCTGGGTGAGGAAAGGCCATTGGCTGCTCAGTGCTGGCTTGTAAGTGGGGTGGATGGGAGGCAGGGCTGTGGCGGGCCAGGCTCCTTGGGGTTCCAGAGCAGACAAAATGCATTTGGGGTAGGCATAGGAGGAGAAGGGCTGGGCCTGAGACCAGGGAGGGCCATCGTAAGGTACAAGATTCTCCACTCCTTGAGGGAAGAGTTTCACTTACAGCCTCCCAAATCCCAACAGGGTGCTCTGTGCTTACCTGTTTGCCAAGTGAATGAATGAATGCATGTGTGGCTCTAGTGATTGGGGAAGGAGCTGAAAGCTTTAGGAGAAAGGGAGGGAATGAATTGAGCTTTGTTTAGAAAACAAAAGAGTTGTTTTTATTCTTTGCACTCGTATCCCTAGCACCCGGAGTTGTACCTGACACATGGTGGGCAGATTATTACATTCTTGATGGTGGGCTTGGGTGGGGAGAGATTTTGATCTCTGGGGATGGACAGAAGCCTAGACAATGAGCTTGGTGTCCGGGTCCCTGTTGTCCCAGGTGCTCTTTGAGGCTGTCATCTCCACTGACCGACGAGGCTACATGGGCCTGGATGACATTCTGCTCTTCAGCTACCCATGTGGTGAGCGCCACTGTCCATCATTCCTGGAGGGGCTGCTGGAGTGGGGGTGGGATTCAGGCCTTTGAGGGAGGGAGGGGTGCCTGACTCTTCTATTCCACCCATGTACCCCGTCCTCACTGCCTTGTGTCCATGCCCCTGCCTTCTCCAGCAAAGGCTCCTCACTTCTCCCGGCTGGGTGATGTGGAGGTCAATGCAGGTCAGAATGCCACCTTCCAGTGCATGGCGGCTGGCCGGGCCTCGGAGGCTGAGCAGTTTCTGTTGCAGGTGAGAGGCTTCCCTGGTTGCTCTGCCCTTCTTCTTAGCACTCTGCCCCACCACTGGGCAGCTCCTTCTTCCTCTCCTCGGTGGGCCTGGGGTTCTCCTTCCTCCTCTCAGAGTGGTTGCCCAGAGGCTTATTCTCTCCATCCCTGGTAGACAGGTCTCCTAGCTAATTCTTCTTCCTTCTGGTGGTCCAGGCTCTGGGTGGGCAGGGTGGCAGGGTAGTCTCCAGACTTATTCTTCATCTCCCCCAGCGCCAAGGTGGTTTGATGGTCCCTGCTGCCTCTGTGAAGCACATCAGTCATCGTCGCTTCCTGGCCACATTCCAGCTGCCTGAAGTAGGGAGGGGGGAACAGGACCTCTATCGCTGCGTGTCCCAGGCCCCACGGGGGGCAGGAGTCTCCAACTTTGCAGAGCTCATTGTTAAGGGTCAGTGAACCACTGGGGTGAATCAGGGTGTGGGACCTGGGGGATTTAGGTCAGACCAAAGGATCTGGGAGAGGCAGGTCTAGAGGACAGTCTCTGGGTGGGCTAGGGTATGACTGGGGGGAGGGCGTCAGAGTCAAAGGGCATCTTCTCAGTTCCCCTTGGTTCCCTTCTGGGCTAAGTTCCCCTCCTTCCCCACCCAGATCCCCTTAGGGATTCTAGAGTATTGAATGAGGCTAAGCGGTGGCTGTGGTTTCTTCCACATTGCCCTTTCCTGCCTACCTCCTCCTGTCCCCCAGAGCCCCCCACACCCATCGCACCTCCCCAGCTGCTCCGGGCTGGCTCCACCTACCTCATCATTCAGCTCAACACCAACTCCATCATTGGGGATGGCCCCATTGTGCGCAAGGAGATTGAATATCGCATGTCTCGGGGCCCATGGGCTGAGGTACACGCAGTCAGCATGCAGACCTACAAACTGTGGCATCTGGATCCCGACACCGAATATGAGATCAGCGTGCTGCTCACCCGGCCTGGTGAAGGGGGCACTGGAAAGCCTGGCCCTGCCCTTGTCAGCAGGACCAAATGTGCAGGTGGGTGACCCTGGGAAGGGGGCGGGCTGCATCCCAGACCTGAACTGGTGAAAGCCATTTGCGGATGAGGGATTGAGGCTCAAAGATTTTAGATGATTTTTCCAGTCTCACAAGGAGTGGGTGAAATCTGAACCCAGATCTCCTGACTCCAAATCCAGTGTCCTGGGCTCTGTTGATCCCAACAAGATTGCAAAGGGGATACTTTCTTATTCAGGAGAAAAACTCTTTTAAAGTATCCTATTGACCTGATTATGTGTTGCCCTTGTAGATAGATGGCATTATGAAAGTGAGAGCATTTTGAAAGGGGGACAAAAAGGATGCACTGAAAAATAACACCATGTATAGAATGTATTCAGGGCTTATTCATATTTATCCAGATTGGGGAGAAAAGTGTGGCAGAGATTTGTACCAATCCTGAACTTTAGCAGTACTATTTGCTTGCAGATAGTTAGTGTGCTAATTACAAATAGACTTGTTTATTCCTCAAAGTGGATCCTTACAGGACTCCATTTATTGATGCTTTGTTAGGAGTGATCAGAGGAATTTGAAATTAATGAGATTTTTCTTAATACTTACAGAAGATTCAAAGGTGTGGGCACTCTATGGTGTAGATGAGCATCATTTCCTATTTTTAAAAATGGTCTTTGTGGAGCAGCTAGGTAACACAGTGGCTAGAGTGCCAGTTCCAGAGTTGGGATGACCTGGGTTCAAATATGGTCTTAGACACTCCCTAGCAAATCATTTAAGCCCAATTGCCTAGTTCTTGCTGCTCTTCTGTCTTAGAATCTATTCTAAGGGGGCAGTTAGGTGGTTCAGTGGTTAGAGAGCTAGGCTTAGAGATGGGAGGTCTTGGGTTCAAATATGGCCTCAGACATTTTCTAGATGGGTGACTTTGGGCAAGTCACTTAACCCCAATTGCCTAGCCCCTAATGTTCTTCTGCCTTGGAACTAATACTTAGTTCTGATTCTAAGACAGAAGGTAAGGGTTAAAAAAGGCTGATACTATGGTCTTCATGAGTTGTTGGGATCAATCCCTTCCCACCAATATTTGCTGCTGGCCAAGGTTCTTGTGATGAACACCATTTGCCTTCAGCTGGGTTGATCATTGGACATTGATTGTCATCAGAAGTGTGTTTAAAATCTTCCCATTTTGGCTGGTTCTGGCAGAACTTGTGTTTGGCTAGCATAGCTTTAGAGAGCCTGGGGCGTTCTCCATGGCAATGGTAAGACCATGGAGTATGCTATAGGAAATGGAAACAATTCTTTTAAAGTGATTCTGATTGATCTTCCCACCTTAATCTGACCCTGGGGGAAGTGCTGTGTTCAAGGTGGTTTCTCAGCTTCTGAGGGATGCATCTTTTTATTATTTTCTTCTGGCTGATTAGCTCAACCCCCTTTCTCCCCCTTTCTCTTCCTTAATTTCCCCCTGCCCTTTGGCTCCCTCTCTGTCCCTCAGAGCCCATGAAAGCTCCCAAGGGTCTCGCCTTCTCTGAGATCCAGTCTCGCCAGCTAACCCTACAGTGGGAACCTCTTGGCTACAATGTCACCCGATGCCACACCTACACTGTGTCCTTGTGCTACCGTTACACTGTGGGCAACAGCCACAACCAGACCTTTCGGGAATGCGTGAAGATGGAACGAGGCACCAACCGCTATACCATCAAAAACCTGCTGCCCTACAGGAACATCCACGTACGGCTCATCCTGGCCAACCCTGAGGGAAGGAAAGAGGGCAAGGAGGTCATTTTCCAGACTGATGAAGATGGTAAGACTCCAGTGCTTGAAGGGACCTTCCAGGGTATTGGTGGAAGTGTTGTTTGATGATGTACTTTGGGTCAAAAATTGATTGTCTGGCCGTGGTTGAGGAGGAGTCAAAGAGCTAGGACTCAGGGGCAGCTAGGTGGCTCAGTGGATGGTTGATAGAGCACCAGGCTTGGAGACAGGAGGTCTTGGGTTCAAATATGACCTCAGATACTTCTTAGCTGTGTCACGCCGGCCAAGTCACTTAACCTCCACTGCCTAGTCCTTACTGCTCTTCTGCTTTGGAACCTTAGTATTGAATCTATGACTGAAGGGAAGGGGTTAATAAAAAGAGCTAGGACTCAGTATTAAACTGGTCAGCAGCAGGGCATTTGAGAGCCAGCTTACAGCTCACAGGAGGTGAAGGATGTGCCCATTTGTGGTCTTGTAACTCTCCAAGGTACTTCTGATTTCCTGCTCTAAGCAGACCTGTATCTACATGTGTTTACTTTTCTTTGCATCTCCAGAGCTTAACACAGTGCCTGGAACAGGGTAAGCACTTAATAAACACTCATTGGCAGATTGGCTTGACTGAGGATACATAGCAGAGTGTCTCATGCCTGTGGCATGACTGACATAATGCTGACATATTAAATGTTTTCTGTTTACAAAGCATTGCACTAGATGCTGAGGGAAATTCTGCAAAGTTTAAAGAAGTTACTGTAATTCTTTGCTAATTCTGTCACTAATCAATGGGGTTTTGGGTACTGACCTGCTCTGTGTCTTAGTATTATGTTTGATACCTCAAGAGGGGCAAAAATAAGCATATAACTTGCATTCCTTTCCGTCCATTTTCACAGCTTCCACTTTTGTTCATCCCATCTCTTCTGGATTATTGTAACGACTTTGCTGATTCTGGTCTCTTTCCTGTTTAATCTATCTTCCACACAGTGCTTTGCTGGCTACTTAGCAAATGTTTGTTGGAATTATTGTATGTTTGTTGAATTTCTAAAGTCATCTGACAATGATACTACTCTGCTTAAGCCCCTTCTATGGCTTCTGATTGTCTCTAGGATGAAATATAATTTCTCAGCCTGGCACTAAAGTCTCTTTGTACCCTGGCTCCCACTTGCTTTTCTTTCTTTTAAAAAACAAAACCAAATGTCAAACCCTTGCCTCCTGCTTCATAATTGATATTAATATTACTTCTAAGGCAGAAGAGCAGTAACTGCTAGGCAGTTGGGGTTAAGTGACTTGCCCAAGATCACGCAGCTAGGAAGTATCTCAGGACAGATTTGAACCCAGGGCTTCCCATCTCTAGGCTTGGTGCTGCCCCTCCTCACTTACTTTTCTAATTTATTTCACATAGTTCTCCATCACAATGGACTAGTTCTCTGAATTTGATCTTTCATCTCCAGCTTCTGTACATTTGCATAACCCTTTACCCACACCTGGAACCCACTCCCTCCTCATCACTGCCTCTTAAAATCTTTATGTTGCTTCAAGGCTCAGCCTAGGTGCTACCTCTTCCACAAAGCTTTTAGATATCCATGCCTCCTCCATTGACCAGTGCTTTGCATTTACTCTTGTGTTGTATTTGTTGTGTTACAACCTCCAGGAGAGTATAAGTTTTTTGAGGACATGAACCATTTCACTCCTGCTTGTGTTTTCCCTGGAATTAGCACACTGGGGTGTACACAGTAGGTCCTTAATTCACATTTGTCAAGTTGAATTGAAAGGAAGACCCAATCACTGCTCTTCCTCTTTGCAACTTACCATCCACTTGGGCAAGCAGATAATACAAATAATGAATAAAAGCTAACATTTTGATAGTGCTTTATGGGTCTTATTAAGCATCTGCCTCATGGCGACTCTGCTGAGTATATAGTTCAAATATTCTTATTCTTATTTTATAGAGGGGGAAACCGAGGCTCAGAGAGATTGTGTCTTGCTCATGTTCACATAACTCTAAGGAAGCTAAGCCAAGCTACAAAACACAGTTCATCCTGTACTGTCTAGGGGAGTGCCAAGGGGGCAAAGGCATCAGAGAATTCCAGCATGGTAAAGAACTTCAAAGGCCACCAGTCCAGCCCAGATCTAAACAACTGAACAGTCAATTGACATTTATGAAGCTTTACTATGAACCAGATCCAGTGTTAACCTCTGTTGAATACAAAGACAAAAGCAAATGAGTCCCTGCCCTCAGGGGGCTTATAGTCTAATAGCATCCCCTCTACCCAAGGAGTGGTCATCCAGCCTTTGCTTAAAACTCTCAACTGATGTCTGTAAGGCATAAGGGAAGGTATTATTACCTCTATTTAGTTGTTATTGTTCAGTTGTTTTTTCAGTTGTGCCTGACTCTTTGGGACCCCATTTGGGGTTTTCATGGCAAATATACTGGAGCGGTTGGCTATTTCCTTCTCCAGCTCATTTTACAGGAGAGGAAACTGAAGCAAATGGGATTAAATATCTTGCCTAGGACCACACAGTTAATAAGTGTCTGAGGCTGGATCTGAATTCAGGAAGATTAATCTTCCTGAATTCAGATCCAGTACTCTGTCCATTGTGCTATCTAGTTGGTACCTAGCCATATGTTTACAGATAAGGAAACTGAGGCTGAGAATAAATGAATGGAAAAAATTGTTAGGTGCTTCCTCTGATACAGGTAAAAAAGTGAGACAGTCCCTGTTCTCAAGTCCTCAAGTGGTTTGCTTGCATTTAAATAGGGGCAGATGCACACACACACACACACACACACACACACACACGAAGGGTATTTTGGTTTGGAAAGTTACAGGGTTGGTGAAAGTGGAGCACTGCTAGAGGACACTAGATTGAAACACTCTTTCAAATAGTAATAGCAGTATTGATTGGATTATGGCTTTAGAACTAGAAAGCAAAGGGAGGGAGGGGAAGAATTGGGGTAGGGGGCTGGTATATGACTGTTGAGGAGACAGCCATGGAGTAAAGTGAACTGAAAAATGATTGGTTTAAGAAGGGGTCTGGAATGAAGGACTCCTGGGCTCAGTTGCAGGTCCTCTTCTTAAACATTCAAGTGTAGCCTTTAGGCTATTGGAGTTATGAAATCATTATATTACCCCATATCTTTATCATATCTATGGCCCTTGTAGAGGTCAATAGGTGCCTTAGAGGATGGATGGAATGCTGAAAACCTGAATTCAAATCCTGCCTCAGACACTAACTAGCTATGTGATCTTGAGCAAGTCCCTGAGAGAGGTCTCAGTAAAACAGGGATAATGATAGCTTCTATCTCACTTGGTTGTTGTGAGGGTCAAACGATAACTGCATATATAAAGTGCTTTGCAATCCTTAAAAGCTCTGTGAATGTTAGCTATTATTTATTAGCCCATGGTCTTTAGTTTATCATGGCCTTTAGGTTACCATAAAACCTCTTATATTGTCATATATCCTATAAAGAAATGATGTCTGGAAATGACTGACATAAAAACCAAAAGACATCAATAAAACCTTCTTTTAAAAGATTGGCCTTGAATCAATTACTCCATCAATAAGAATTTATTAAATGCTTACCATGACCCTGGTACTATCCTAAGGAAGTTCTGAGGATACAGAGGAAAAAAAAAACAATCACTGCCCTCAAAGAGCTCACCTTTTAATAGGGGGAGGAAATATCTATTCATCTGTCTATCCATCCATCCATCTCTATCTGTCTATCCATATCTATCTATCTATCTATCTATCTATCTATCTATCTATCTATCTATCTAACTATCTATCCATCCATCCATCCATCTGTCTATCTATCTATCCATCTATCTATCTATTTATCCATCCATCCATCCATTCATATCTATCTGTCTAATAGTATATTCAAGAAGAATCCAGAGTAGACAGATACATATACATATACACATATATTACTATAATAAAGACATATATTTGTGCATATGTGTACCCCTCTCTCAATCTCTCTCTCTCTCTCTTATTATTTATTATCCTAGACACAACTCCACTGAGAAGCTCCTTTTCTTCCATTTCTCCCCAGTCTCTCCTGAATCTGTTCCTTGAATAGCTGAGGGTGGTCCACTATTCTAGCCCTCTCCTGCTTTCACCATCTGTCCCAGGTTCCTGGGTGGCTCACTCTCCTTCCTTCTCTTTTCTCTTGATTCTAGTCTGGATTTCTCTTTCTTCTCCTTTGTGCATTTCAGACTAAGATGGGACTTTCTTTTTTCACTTACAAAAAAATACTAGTGTCCAGATTGATTTGGTCTTTCTCAATTACAGTAATATTGTCATTGGTCTGCAACATTGTACTCATAATACTGTGCGACCCTTCAAGAACAGAAACCATAGGTCATAGACTTTGAATGAGAAGTTACCCTAGAGTCAATCAGTCAACAAGAATTTATTAAGTACTTACTATGTGCTGGGTTTTGTGCTAAGTACTCACTGGGATACAAAGAAAGGAAAAAGACATTCCTTACCCTCAAAGAGCTTATAGTCAAATGTGAGAGTTAGCATACAACAGCTACATATAAGCAAGATGTAGACAGGATCAATTAGAGCCTGCTGAGCCCAACTTCTTTACTTTATATATGAGGAGGCTGAGGCATAAAGAGGTTGAGTAACTTACCCAGGACCATTCAGTATCTGAGGCAGGATTTAAACAAGGCTAGCACTCTATCCACTGAGCCTACTGGTCACATTGTTGGATGTGTAATTTAAATTTGCTTTTCTTTCTTTAAAACAAGTGTGACTTTGCTTCTTTTGTTTTTTACATCATCTTCATTTTCAGATAGATCCCTCTTGTCTCCTCTTCTTTGGGACCATCTAGGGGAGTACTGGGGCCGACTTGAACTCATTTCCCAAATGTTCAGCTGGAGCATTCATGCCTCAGAAATTGATCACTACTAGGATGAGATTTATTGTCTTATTGATTGGACTTTAAAAAGTGTAGATGGTATAGATTAAACTTAAAAAGGTGTGTGTACATGCATAAATATGTATATGATATATGTATATATGTTGCCTTTAGAGAATCTGATTGTTATACAATTACCAGTACAGCTCTCTTCCTTTGTAATAATGAAAAAAAAGAAAGAAAGAAGGAAGCTAGATATAGCATAGTGGATAGAGCACCAGGCCTGGAATTGGGAGGATCTGGGTTCAAATCTGACCTCAGATACTTCCTTGCTTTGTGACCTGGGCAAATCAGTTAATATCACTCTTCTGCCTTGGAAGCAATTCTTAGTATTGATGCTAACAGAAGGTAAGGGTTTTAAAAAAAGCTTAGTAACTCATAAATGTATAATGTATACTGTCATATTATTTTTTAAAATGTCTTTTGTTATACCTGCAGTACGTTCAGTATTTTCCTCAAATTTATTTCATTAAAATTTTTTTCATATTTATTTCATATTTTTAAAAATTTTATACAGTATTTTTACTTAACATTTACCTATATATAGACCCTATGACCAAATATTTAACCCAAATTTTACAATAAAATGCTGTAAGTGCCCCCATAAAATAAAAAATAAAAATTCAGATTTCTTCTTTCGAATGAAAGGAGGGCCAAAAATTTTTATGTGGATTTTCCAGATTGCCCCCATGATGTAGAAGGAATACCTGTGTAGCCTATACAGTACTCTATTTCCAGAATCCTTTATGAGGACTTTTCAAAGAGACTTTATTAGCTGCAGTTGAAGAGAGAGGGAAGCAAGACAAACCTAGAGGTTAGATTCAGAACTTCAGAGCACAAGGACCTTTATTCCATAATAGCCCTAAGCTGGCCAGCCCAGCTTCCTGCATGCTGCCCTAGCACCTGACTCTCCCTACTGAATCTTTGGCCCGTTTTTTGTCTCTTTTCTGCTTCTAGGCTGTTGTTATCCTAGCCTTTCTCATCAAATTCTGGGTTGGTGCTTCCAGGTGCTTCCTGTTCTTCATGTGAACAGGGTTCTACCCACTATGCCAGCCTTCTTTTGATGGGTGTTATTCTCCTCTCTCCCTGCCAGGCTGACAATAACCCCTGTCCCCCTCTTCCACACTGAAAAATAAAACTACAACCCACTTACACTTTCCACAATTGTGAATTGAAGATCTTTTGGAATTTTATATGAATCTGGGCATTTTTTGCAACCTCATTTTCCCCTCTTGGTTGGCATTGAGACGGGAGGGGTAGGAGTATTGAGGGGTCAAGAATAGGAATTAGCAAGGGTGATAAGAAGCACAGCAGTCATTGTAGTGGAAAGAGAACTGAATTTGGAATTTGAGGACCTGGGTTCAAATTCTGACCTTTGCAAGTGTGACTTTGGATAAGTCACATCCTCTATTGGCTTTAATTTCCCCATCTGTAAAATGAGATGGTAATACTATATTAATCAATCATCAAGAATTGACTAACAATGCAGTCTGAGAGGTACTAGGTTTCACTTTATTTGCTTTTGTTTGTTTCAGTTCTCTTTCACAAAATGACTAATATGGAAATATGTTTTACACTATTACACATGTAAAATCTATAACAGATTGCTTGCCATCTTAGGGAATGAGGATGGGAAGGGAGGAAGGGAAGGTGAGGATGTGGCTCAAACTTTAAGAAAAAGTTTGAAATATTTTTTCACATCACTTAGGGGTAATATTTCATTTATTTATTAAAAACAAACAAACAAACAAACAACCCTTACATTTCATCTTAGAATTGGTTCTGTGTTTTGGTTGCAAGGCAGAAGGCAAGGCAATGGAGTTAAGTGACTTGCCCAAAGTCATATAGATAGGAAGCGTCTGAAGTCAAATTTGAACACAGGGACTCCCATCTTTAGGCTTAATCCACTAATCCACCTAGCTGTCTCCTAAAATATTATTTTAAAAACTTGACTAAGTACTGACTATGTACCAGGTACCATGCTGGGTGCTGGGACTACAAAGAGAAAGATGAAATAGCTCTTGTCCTCACGGAGCTTACGTTCTTTTTTTATTTTTATTTTTTTAACTTTTACCTTCTGTTTTATGATCAATTCTAAGAGAGAAGAGCATCAACTAGGTAACTGGGGTTAAATTACTTGCCCAGAATTACATAGCTAGGAAGTATCTGAGGCCAGATTTGAACCCAGGTTCTTCTGACTCCAGGCCTGTGCTACCTAGGTGCCCCAAGAAGCTTATATTCTAACAATCATCTCTTAGCTCCCTTCCAGTTCTAAGTGTATAATCCTAAGAGGAGTTAGAAATTGAGGGAAAATGAAAGTCTTGCTCTCTCCTCTTGAGATGCTTTTTTTAATACTTCTAATATATCCAGAGACTCCTTAGATAAAAGGAAGACAGGGCATGGGGGAGTCCAGATTTGGCCTTTTGGAGTCCTACCCAGCTCTTTCTCCATCATGGAGGTTGTTTTTGGGATCTTCCAGGCTCCAGATGACACCAAGCAGGAGCAGAAGCTGCAGACATAGCACAGGCACCTGCAATTCTCCTGCCTCTTGCCTTTTTTTCAGAGGTTATAGGCTAATCCCTGGAGAGGCTGTGATGGGCAGATCCCAGGGGGCTCCTGCCTCAGCCTGGGGCTGATCCCCCTTCTGTCTGTTTTAGGCTCAAGACTGGGGGATATAGTGGATAGAATTCTGGACTGGAGACAGGAAAACTTGAATTCAAATCTGACCTCAGACTCTTACTAACTGTATGACTCTGGGCAAGTCTTAACCTCTTTGCCTCAGTTTCTCCAATTTTAAAATGGAGATAATAATATCATGGACCTCCCAGGGTTGTTGTGAGGATCAAGAGAGAAAGCATTTGTAAAGCATCTAGTATAGTGCCTGGCATGCAGTAGGTGCTATATAAATGTTATTTTCTTTTTTATTCATTCATTCTTTATGCATCTATCTATCTATCTATCTATTCATTCATTTATCTGTGTATTTATTCATTTCTTTATTTTCCTGGAGGTTCCATAGTCAGTAAGAAGTAAATCCAGCCACTGGATTTCTAGCTCTTCTATGCAATTCTCTTTAAAAAATAGTTTTCAGTGAACAAACTTTTAAAAAGTAAAATATTATTGATATTGTTTTCATGCTTTTGCTTTCAACCCAAGTTTTCTCTTTATCCTTCCCTTTTTATGTTCCCCCTCCCAAAGAGTCATCCTGTGCAGCTAAAAAAAAATCAGCAAGAATACTTTTAAAAGAAAATGAGGGAGAAAAAAAATCAGCAAAACCAATCAATGCATAAAAAATTCTGAAAATATATGTGGTATTCCATATCCCCGGACACTCCCCCCTCCCCGGACCTCTGCAAAGGAAGAGGGGCAGGTGTCTTCTCTCATCCTTTCTTTGGGACCAGGCTTGTTCGTTGTAATTCCGTAACGTTAATTTTTACTTGTTTTACAGTTGTTCCTTCCGTTTCCATTGTTTTAGTCATTATGTATATTGTTTTTTTGGCTCTGCTTACTTTATTCTGTATCATCTTTCCACGCTTCTCTCTTCATAATGTTCTTTGTTTCTTATAAGAGAAGGGATTTAGCATTTATTAAGTGCTTGTTATATGCCAGGAACAGTGCCAAGCTCTTCTGAAATATTATCTCATTTGATCCTCACAACAGCTCTGGAAGATAGGTGCTATTATGACCTCTTTTTACTGTTGAGGAAACTGAGGCAAAGAGAGGGTAAGTGACTTGCCTAGGAGTGCACACACAGCTAGGAAATGTCTGAGGCTAGATTTCAATTCAAGTGTTCCTGACTCCAGGCCCAGAGCTCTATCCATGGACCACCAGCTGCCTCTTAAATATTCCATGCCGTTCATGTTCCACATTTTGTTTTGCCATTCTTCAATCTGTGGGCATTTACTTTATTTCCAGTTCTTTTGAGTATTTATTTTCTCTCCCCCTTTCCCAACCTCCCCAGCTATTGAAAGGGGAAAAAAAAGAAAAAGAAAAATCCTGGTAACAAATGTGCATAGGCAAGCAAGACAAATTCCTCTGCTGGCTGTGTCCAAAACCATTCCACCCTGAGTCCATCACCCCTCTGTCAGGAGATGGGTAGCTCTTGTCCCTAAAGCTCCTCTGGAACTGTGGCTGGTCATTGTCTTGATCAGAGTTCTTAAATTTTTATTGTCTTTACAATATTGTCATTATTGTGTAAATTATCCTCTTTCTGCTCACTTCCCTCTGCATCAGTTCATATGTCTTCTCAGGTTTCTCTGAAACCATTTTCTTCATCATTTCTTAGAGCACAAGTGTTCCATCACATTTCTGTGTCCAGCCATTCTCCAATCAATGGCTACTCTCTTAGTTTCCAGTTCTTTGCCACCACAAAAAGAGCAGCTATAAATATTTTTGTGCATGTGAGTCCTTCCCCTCCCTCTTAGGGTGTACGGTCATAGTTGTGGTATCACCAACCCGAAAGGTGTAAATGGTTGGGCAATTTGGGGAGCTATTTTTCTGTAGCTGCCAGGCACATCCCCACTTCATAAATGAATTATAAACTCTTGGAGGCTGAGAGGAGATCCGTGCCCATGAACATCATAGGTCTTTGTATTTGACTCTGACAATTATTCATCAGTATTTCCTAAAGAGTAATTGACTGTCTGGGCCCCCTAAATAGCTCCCTCCTCTCCTCTGCTCCCCAGCCTGAGAATAAAATCCATGCCCAACTAGAGTGGATCAATCCCAGTTTGAAGTTTTCCCCTGGGGGAGCCTTGTTAGCAGCCTAATGATTAGGACAATTAATTGGAGAGTGTTCCTAGGTTGCGTGGATGCTGGGATGGTGTCTAGCTAAGGTCAGCATCTGCTCTTTAAGCCAGAAAGGCACAGGGTGAGCCCAGAAAGCCAGGCCTCCTCTCTCCCCAGGCTGCTGGGAATTCCAGCAATTCTTCAATCTGGGTTGGGTGGTAAGGAAGCCACCATGCTTGGAAGGGCAACGTATTGCTGTTGTTTTTGTGTATGTGATCCCCCTGGCTTTGCTTTTTTCCACTCTGTGTCATTTCATATACAGTGTGGCATAGAATATAAAGTGATGGACTTGAAATCAGAGACCTGGGTTCAAATCCTGCCTCAGAATCTGAGCTCATTACTTAACCTCTGGGCTTTTGTGTCTCAATCGGCAAAAATGAGAGGGTTGGATTCAGCGTCCTCTAAAGTCTCTTTCAGTTCTAGATTTAGGATCTAATGCTTATACACAGGTCACTGGAAGGGGCAAGTTCCATGGCCAGGTATTTTTTGAGCTTGGGACATGGTTTTAGGATGAAGCCCCAGTGGGTCACTATCCTCTGGGGGTTCTATTTCCCATAAGATTTGATTCCTCACAAAGAAAATCCCTCCAGACCAGGGGGAGTAGAGTTGCATGTAGAACATAAACATTAAGCAAAACATTCTTTATAAAAAGATTCCATGCTATATGGTTAAGAGACTTGGGTTCTAGTTTTGCCACTAGCTGTGATCTTGTTTGGGACTTTTTCCCCTCCACTATACAATGGGAGCACTGGACCACGGGGGCTTTAAACTTTTTACTGCCTTTAGCATTCTGTTCTTTTTAAAGGGTTTTTTTTTAAAGGATTTTAAAAAATTCGGTTTAAAATTTTTTAATTTAATTTTTAATTTTAAAATAGTTAAAAAAATCCTTTTTGAAGGATTCTCCCTGCCCAGTGTTCTCCCTGCCCCCATTTGTCTTACTTCCCAAAGACTCCTCCTTCCCTTATAACCAAGAAGAATAGTTAAGTAAAACAAATCAACATGGTAGCCTTGTTTGATAGTGTATGCCTTACTCATCACTTCTCTGATGAGATGCAGGAAGCTGAGTAGTCTTTTCTTCTGGGACTCCTTAACCTTCGTGGTGGCCCCTTACCTCATTCTGCTCCAATTTTTCTACCTGGAAATTTTCTCCTTTAAATACCCAGTTTGTCCCTTCGCCTTCCTATATTGTCCCAGGACTATTCCCAAAGCATTTCCAATTGTTTCCTCACACCTCAAACTCCATCTTTGCCCTGGCTGAATCCCATGCCTGGAGTACACTCCTTCCTTTTCTTAGAGTCTTTCTCTTCCTTTATAATGAAGCTCAAAAAGGGGCAGCAAGTTGGCTCAGTGGATAGAGAACCAGGCCTGAACTTTTCTGGCCTCAGATACTTCCTAGCTGGGTGACCCTGGGCAAGTCACCTAATCCCAACTGCCTAACCCTTACCATTCTTCTACCTTGGGAACAATAGTTAGTATTAACTCTAAGGTGGAAGGTAAGAGTTGTTTAAAGACAAAAAGAAACAAAACCAGTCAACCTCAAGAACCATCTTTATGAAGTCTTTCTTGATATTCCAAACCACTCATGTCCACCCTCCTAAACTACCTTGTATTTATTTAGGTAACATGTATTTCTAGATGTATTTGTTGTCTTGCCCATTAGCTTAAAAGCTCTTTGATATTTTATTTTGTCTTTATGTTCTTAGTGCCTTGGCATATAGAAGTGATTAATTTAATAAATGCTATTGGTTGAGTAGAGCCTCTCCTGTTTTAACAAATTTTTGAGGAAGGGAATCTCCCAATTCATCTACAAGAGTTTCATCTCCTTTGTTGTCAGAAAATTCCTCGTCTCATCGGACCTCTATTCCTCCTGATCATAGCTGGGCTAATTAAACTTTGGGGTGGGGTTTCTCTTGTAGTTCCTGGAGGCATCTCAGCAGAGTCACTGACCTTCACCCCTTTGGAGGATATGATATTTCTGAAGTGGGAAGAGCCCTTGGAACCCAATGGCCTGATCACCCAATATGAGGTAGATATATCTCCTTGAGACTTTGTGTCTAGGGCCCACTGGCCAAATCCAGGCCCACAAGTATTGACTAGAAGCTTTGGCAGGGAGAAGAGGAGTAGATGGTGGGAGGAACAAAAGGAAGAGAAGCTGTCTTCTAAAATATCTACTGATTCTAGGATTCTTTGGGGAAAGAGAGGTGAGAGGCAGGAATTGTTTAGATTTTGGGAAGAAGGGAGACAGATAATTGGGGAGGCCACCCCCAAAGCTCTTGTTATCAGGGCTTAGTGTTCTGTCTTCCTACTAAATCCCGGTGGTTCCCAACAGTGACACCCTTGTCTCTGTGGCTCTTTTCCTCTTTTGGCCCGTTTCCAGATTAGCTATCAGAGCATTGAGTCATCAGACCCTGCAGTGAATGTGCCTGGCCCCAGGCGCACAGTCTCCAAGCTCCGAAATGAGACCTACCATGTGTTCTCCAACCTGCATCCGGGTACCACATACCTGTTTTCTGTGAGGGCAAGAACCGGCAAGGGCTTTGGCCAGACGGCACTCACTGAGATCACCACCAACATCTCTGGTGAGCAACCACCTTCTCTCTCCTTCTTCCCCACAGCCTAGGCCCCAGGGTGGAGAAGGCTGATCCTCTGGGATGTACCTTGTCATGGAATATCACCTAGGGGAGCCTGATGGAAGGCTGTCAGGGATGGGGGGGAGCATCACTGGTTGGAGGAGTGGGTGGTAGAGAAGTGGGCCCTGGATGTTTTGATGAGGATTCATGGAGACACCCTTGGAGATGAGGGAGTTGCCCTCCTCAAAACAAGTCATTGGGGGAGTGTCCAGGGCCTCAGGACATTTTTGGTTCCATTGTTGACCTACCTTTCCTGGTTTCTGAAAAAATGTTGTTGGGGAGAGCGCTGTCCCTCCTACCTGGAGGGTTGGTCAGTGCTTGTGTTCTGGGGTTTTTTTTTTGTTCAGTGTGACATATGTGTGTATGTATGTATATAATCTATATATGTATAAATAATTTTCAAATAGTGCATTATTTTTAATGACTTTTTACAAGGTGTCCAACTATACACTTTAGAAAAATATGCAATAGAAGGACACAGCCCAATGTACATTTCTTTGGTGCAGGCAAATTGGCAAGCCTTTGGGGGTTTGAGGAAGTCTCCTAATTAGGCCTTCCAATGCAGAGGGACAGCAGAGAACCGAACCTGAAGCCTGGAAGATCTGGGTTCAATTCCTACCTCTAACATAGGCTAGGTGACTTCTATCACTTAAAGTCTCAGAATTCTAGGCAAACCTCTAAGATTATGTATTTCAGAGAAAGTGTTAAACTGCATTGGTAGGGAGTGTTTTCACCTAAAATTCCCTATACCATGAAATCACCGATCTGGACCCTGTCTTCTGGTCCTTTTGATACTTTCCAGAAGAGTTAGGAAGGTGAAGGAAAGAGATAAGTGCTAGAGAAGCAGAGGACAGGGAAGCTAGAGGTGGGAGTGGCCAGGAAGGCTGGGAACTAAGGGAATGGGGAAGATTGGATATTCAGGGGTCAGAAAGGTAAAAGACAGAAAGATGACAGAGATTAGGGACTGAAGTATTAGGAATGCTGAATCAGTGAAGGGTCAGGAAAATGGAGGGATCATGGGTCTAGAAAGATCATAGAAATTGGAGACCAAAGGATATAAAGCCTAGGGACTGCAAGTTCAGAGAGGAAATGGAGGATCTGGGAGAATTCCAGAAAATTGGATATTAAAGGATCATGGAGGTTGGAGGTCAAAACATGTAGGTGGGGAACTGGACCATGAAGGATGAGGGAGGCTGGGAACTGGGGTGTTTGGGAGGTTAGGGACTGAAAGAGTAGAGGGGTCAAGGTGATAGGTGGAATCAGGAAGGTTGGATATTTAGGAGGAGACTGAAGGATGAAGGAAGCTAAAGGCAGGAGGGGTGAGCGTGGCTGCTAAGTGGTTATATATGTTAAGGACAAAGAGGTAAAGGAGGCTGAGACCAAGGGATCAGGGAAAGTAAGGACTAAATGTTTATGGAGGCTGGAAATGATCTAATCAGGAAAGATGGGGTTCTAGGGATGAGGAGGGCTGAGGATTAAAGAATCATGGAGGTTAAAGATTGAGAGGTCTGGGAGGCTAGGGATAGGAGGGCTCAGGAGACTTGGGTATTAAGGAAACAGAGAGATCATGAACATAGGACTCTAGAGCACAATGATTATGAAGTCTGGATTTCAGGATGCTCTAAATGACCTCACACATTTCCCCTGACATCTTTCCCTTCTCAGCTCCAAGCTTTGACTATGGGGACATGCCGTCCCCATTGGGAGAGTCAGAGAGTACCATCACAGTTCTGCTGAGGCCAGCACAGGGACGTGGGGCCCCCATCAGGTAAGGCAGCTCATTGGGGAGGATCTGGAGTGAATGGTGTTGGGGATGAGTGGGTGCGAGAGGGGTACCTTTTCTCTCTCAAGTCTCCTTCTGCCTATTTGCTTTTTCTCTCATTTTGTCCTTTTGACCTGATAATATTTTTTCTCAGTTCTGCTCTTTTTTTGGGGAGGTAGGTGAATTATCTTTTAAAAATATATATCAATATAATATGTAATGATAATATTGTATATTATATTATAATGTATTATATCAGACATTAAATAAATGTCATGTAATTATATGTTATATTTTATATGATAATATATATGATTTGTTTTAAATATGTAATAAATTATAATAAATATGTTTATCCAAGAGATACATTCTTACATTGGCTAGGCCCCAAAATTGATTTTTTACCCTTCTCCCCTTTCCCCTCCCCTAGAAGGCAGGTTATATGACCTTACATATATTATTATATAATACATATTTCCCTGTTGGTCATGTTGTGAAACAAGATACATATTGTTTACTCTAGAGAAAAATTCATGGAGGAAAGAAAGTGAAGAATAGTGCTTCAATTGACATTCTTCTCCTTTGTATAAAACTAGCTTCCTTCATTCCTTTTCATGTCCCCAACTCCATTTTCATCCCAGCTCTTTCTTCCTCTGGGGGCAATGGGCTGGATCCAGGGAGAAGGGATTATTTCCTGTTGGCCTATGGCCTTGGCAGGAAATATGGTAGGGGTTGGGGAATGGGCATGTAATTTCTCCTCAGGAAGTTTTAGTCGATGTGCTTTCATTTGGTTCCAGTGTTGATTTTATGCGTCCCAGTCACTGTGGACCCTGGTCTCTGAGGTTTTGAGTAATATGGATACTGGTCACTAAGGATAGTGGCTCTTAAGAATACTGGTCATTAAGGATATTGGTTACTGTTGATACTAGTCACTGAGGATATTAAACATATGGTCATATTGTTCACTATGGATCCTGGATTCCAAAGATGTTGGTCACTGTAGATACTATGGATATTGATCACTGAGGATATTGGTTTCTGTGGACTCTGGTTATTATCAATACTAATCACTGATCATATTTACTCCTATGAAAAGTAGTCATGTTCACTGTAGACTCTGGGCACCAAGAATGTTGGTCACTATCGACACTAGTCATTGACTCTCATATTCTAAGTCCTCTGGTCTTTTAATGTAGAAGTTACTATGTCTTGTGTAATTCTGACTGTGGCTCCATGATATTGAATTATTTCTTTCTTGACTGCTTGCAGTATTTTCTCCTTGGCCTAGGAATTCTGCAATTTGACAATAATAGACCTGGGAGTTTTTCCTTTTGAGATCTCTTTCAGGAGGTGATTGGTGGGGTCTTTCAATTTCTATTTTTCTCTCAGCACTAGTCACTGAGGATGCTAGTCCCCTGGACTTTGACTTTGGTCACTGTGGACATCATGAGGGCATTGACTACTGATAATATTGGTTACTATGGATCCTGGTGACCATCGATAACTGTGAACTTTGGTTACTAAGGCCATTGGTCACTGTAAACGTTAGCCATCGAAGATGTAGCTCACTGAGTTAGTTGGTCATTGGGAATAGTGGTCATCATGTGGCCACTGTCAATACTAGTTACCGAGGGTGTTCATCACTGTGGGTCTTGTTCATTCTGATCACTATGGATTCATGGTTTGCAAAGATGTTAGTCAATAGATTAGCATTGGAGATATTATTTCCTTGGACTTTTGTCACTGGATATTCATTACTAAGGATGCTGGCTACTATAAATGCATTGAGGACATTGGCTACTAAGGATGGGCTGCTGAAGACCTTGGTCCTTGAGGAAGCTGAACATTGGGGTTTCTGGTCATTGAGTACATGGGGTACTATAGACTTTGATCTTTGAGAATCCTGATTACTAAGAACATTGGTCAATAGGGATATTAGTAATTGAAGATACTGGTTATTGAGAGTGTTAATCATCAAGGATGTTGGTCAATATGGGACACTGGCCAGTGAGAGTGTTAGTCAATGAGGACATGGTGGATACTAGGTCCCTGTGGATACTAGTCACTAACTATGCTGGTCACTGCATATTGGCAATAGAAGGGTTAGTTGTTGGAATGGAATGAAGACTGGTTGCTTTGCATGTTGATCATGGCAGGGACCAATCACTGAGTGTATTGGTCACTGGGGATGTTGACTAGTGGGTTCTGGTTACTCTGTATGTTGGACATGGAGGACACTGACGACTTAGGGGCCCCAGACAGTGTAGACACACCAGTTACTGAACATTGCCCATTTTGGGAGAATGTATTGTTTTTCTCTAATTTCTTTCTTTGCCCTCTAGCCCCTCTTCTTTAGTCTACAGTAGCTGAAAGGGTGGAGGTGGACAGAGAATATAGGAGGTGGAAGGTTAGGAATTGTGTGTTGGAATTGTGTCTGAAATGGGTGCCGAGCCTTGAGGTGGAGATGCACCCATACCTGGGAGAGGATCTTGGGTGGCTGATTCATTTTTGATCAGTGAGGAAGACTCTTCCCTTTTATCCTTTTACTGCCCCCAACCTGTGATAGAGGGTTAGGTTTGTGGATTTTTTAAATTAAGAGGGTTGCTTCCATAATTACACATACACACACAGACACATATACATGTATACCCCTACTTTCTGTCCTAGAATCAGTATTAAGTATTGATTCCAAAGCAGAAGAGTGACAGGGGCTAGGCAATTAGAGTTAAGTGACTTGCCCAGGGTGACATAGCTAGGAGGTTTTTGAGGTCAGATTTGAACATAATCCTCCCATCTGTAGGCCTGGCTCTTTATCCACTAAGCCACTTAGCTTTCCCTTCCATACTAATAATATTAATATTATTATTTATACTGCTGATGACAATCATAGCAACAATAACAACTGGTTGCATCAAATGAGATAATAATTTGTAAGGCACTTAACACAGTGCCTAGCACATGGTAGGTACTTAATGAGTGCTTGTTCTCTTCCCCCTTCTCCTTATACCTCTCACAGTTGGTGCTTGAAAAGTTCTATTTGATTGCTTGATATAACACTGAGATTTTCCAAGTGCTTTATATACTGCTGTTAAGTCATTTTCCAGACATGTCCAACTATACATGACCCTAGTTGAGGTTGTTGTTTTTTTTTTGGCAAAGATACTGGAGTGATTTGACATTGCCATTTCCAACTCATTTTCCAAGTCAGGAAACTGAGGTAAACATGGTTAAGTGACTTGCCCAGGGTCACCCAGCCAGTAAGTGTCTGAAGACAGATTTGAACTCACAAAGAAGAATCTCCCTGACTCCAAGCCTGATACTCCTTCCACTGTTCCACCTAGTTGTTTTACAAACATTATCTCATTTGATCCCTACAACAAGCTTGTGAATTAGGTGTCATTAATATCCCCTTTTTATAAATGAGAAATCAGAGGGATGGGTCCACTCGCTTAGAGCCACACAGCTCATCATTTTGAGGTAGGGATTCTAACTCAGTTTTTCTTAACTACAAGTCCATCATGCCCTCCACTAGGACACACTTTTTCTCTGTTACATGTAAAGACAGAAAGACAGGTATGGGTGCCTCTATCTCTTTCCTGTGACCTGGGAAGCCAGAGTCAGGGTCAGAGGCTCTGAATTAAGTTGACATCACATCCTCATTAGGTCATTTAGGCAGGACATGGGGTTTCAGGGGGTTGGGGGGCAATATCTCTTTCTCACTCTCCCCATTACCCCCAGAGATGGTAGCAAGTGGTGGCTGACTTATTACCGTGGAAACAGGGCTGTCGGATTACCACTCATTGGGTGGGTTTTCACAGTTACAGGGCAAAGGAGAGAAGCTTTAAGCTTCCTGGAGCCATCCCTGAAAGAACGGACTGTGATATACCTGACCTTCCTTTCCACAGCTTGCCCTAGTGTTTTGTGGGTAATATGCCTAGAAGTTCCCCCACCCTGACCTTTATCCTCTCTCATAGAATTGCTTTTCTGTTCCAGTGTTCCCAGTTTTCCTCTTGTGGAAATGACTTCCATGGGCTCCATTTTGTGGCCACTTGGTATCTAAACCTTTAGCCCTTGGAGTCAAGAAGACCTGAGTTTGAATCCTGCCCTAGACACTTACTAGCTGTATGACTCTGGATAAGTCACTCTCAGACTCAGTTCACTCATGTGTAAAATGGAATAATTATAGCAACCTCCCAAGGTTGTTTTGAGAATCAAGTGAAATAACATAAAATCTGCAAATCTTAAAATGCTATATAAAAGCTTCCTATAATGATTATTAATATTAATTAAGTCAATAACAATAAAAATAATTTCTCCAAAGGACCTTATTTTCACAAAGTGAAATAAAAATCTTTCCCCAAATTCCTTAGTTGTTGGCATGGTGTGGAGGTGACCGGGGATTCCCAATGGCTTTGCAAGTCCTCAGCATGCAAGATATAGCACATCCTCCCCAGCCGGAAAGGGTTCAAGGGCAGGTCTGGTTGGGAACTAGCCTGGCTACTGTTCAGAGATGCTTCTTAAGTGGAGCTTGGATTTTTCAGTCTCTGGCATTCTCAAAGCTTGACTTCTGAGTTAAAGAGGAATTAGGATCTCTGTCAGTGGGGTGGGGAGAGGACCCACACTTGAAGGCTCAGGACCTTAAAGTTTATAAAGTCGGGTAAAAGAACATGGATTTCCAGAGCCCAGAATGGTCTGTCCATGAGCATGGAGATGCTAGCCTGAGATGTCCTTAATCTGGCGCTGGAGGCCAGCCTGGCTTTTTGTTTCCCTTTTACCGGTCTTTGGGCCTGGCCTTCTCATGTTGTCTTATGCTCCCCATGACTTTCATCGAACTTCCCTAACACCGCCTCCTCTCAATCCCAGGGAATCTCAGGGTTGGAAAGGGTCTTCCCTGAAAAGTTGCTGTCCAGCCTCCATTTACAGACTCCAATACTATGGACCCTAGGAATCACAGAATTTGGGAGTTGGAAGGGAAGGATGGGGAGCAGCCATCTTGACCAATCCATTTCATAAAGGAATATGCACTATAACATACATGACAAGTGGTCCTCCAGACCCTGCTTGAGGATCTCCAGGGACGGGGAGCCCCCTTTCACCTCCATGTGACCCCTTGCCCTTTTGGAAAGTTCTAGGATTGAGAGACCTTAGAACCTGGATGACTTTGGTTCATGCCTCTGACACATGATCTTGGGCTAGTCCTTTCCTTTCTATGAACCTCAATTTCCTCTGCAAAATCAAGGATCATAGATTTAGGGCAGGGAGAAACTTTAGAAGTAATTTTGTCTAACCAGGTCTTGACTCTGACATATAACAACTGTGTGACCCTAGGAAAGTCACTTAGACATTTAGTGCTCAAGGCAAATCTTTAGGATTATAGACTATAGAAATTGTGACTTGAATGGGCAGAGAGGGCATTTCTTCAACCTGGAGTCCTCTACATAAAACAAACAAACAAACATAGGTCCAGAGCAGCTAGATGGTCCAGGGGATAGAGTGCCAGGAATAGAATCAGGAAGATTCATCTTCATGAGTTCAAATCTGGTCTCAGACACTTACTAGCTGGTGTGTGACCCTGGGCAAGTCACTTAACCCTGTTTGCCCCAACTTCCCTATGTATAAAATGAGCTGGAGAAGGAAATGGTAAACCACTTCAGTTTCTTTGCCAAGAAAATCCCCAAATGGGGTCATGAAGAGTTGGACATGACTGAAATGACTGAACAATGACAAGAAATCAATCCCTAATTGTTGGAAAGTTTTTCCTGACATCAAACCTAAATTAACCTCTGCACTTTCTACTCTTTTTGCAACACAAAGCAGTCCTCTCCAGTTTGGGACTGCTTTGTGTATTAAAAAGTATTCCTTAGAGTCTTAGAATCACAGATTTTTAAATTTTTAATTAATTCATTAATTGGTTCTTTGCATTAAAGTTCCCAGCTATAGAATCATAGATTTAGGAATGGAAAGGTCTCTCTGGAGTCCATTTAGTTCATCCTACCTTGCTCTCCCTCTTGATATTTCACAGATAAAAAAACTGAGGATGAGGGGATGGCTTACTTTTATGTGGAACTAAAATCTGCCTCCCTTGCTCTTTCTCTCACTGATGGAGTTTTCAAAAGTTTAGCCCATCATACCAAGTTTGTGAACTCTTTTGGGATTCCTGAATCGGTCATCTAACATCTCAGCCATTCTTCTCAGCCTGGTGTAAACCCCAGATTTGATGGGGATGACATTACTGCCTTCAGGAGAGCCAGTGATAGAATGCTGAAGAGAATAGGACCAAGGACAGAGCCCTGGGCCACATCCCTCTTTCTAGTTGGGTCCTTCAGTAAGGATTCATGTAGCATCTTCTACTGATACTAGTACAAAGAAGGAAACCATCCCTTTTTTGCAGGGGCATTTTATTGGGAAAGATAATAAGTACATATAAAAATACATACAGGATAAAGATACCCTACACATATTTACACACACATATATATTAGTTATTTGGGAGGTTATTTGGTACTTGCAGTTGAGTGAAGCAGGGAAATGTTCATTCAGAAGATGATGCTTGAGCTATGGCTTAAAGAAAGAGGTAGGTATTTTCCAAAGTAGAGGTAGGAATGGAATATATTCCAGGTCTGTGGGGTGGCTAGAAATGGGAGGTTTGTTTGTGAGGAGCAGGAAAGGCCGGTTTGACTGATGTCTCCACCATCTTGCGAGGTGGGACCATGTTGTTGCCAATGGTATCCAGTTAAGGCTTTTGATGTGGATCCCATTCTCCCTACTGGTTTGATCCTTGGGTTAGATTTTTACAGCTCATATCTCTCAACCAAGGTACCTTTCCCAGAAAATTCCTAGTGTTCACAGTATCTTACATGAAGTGCATCTCCATGTAAGCCATCTGGGACTCACATTAGTAATTAGTGAGAAGGGTCATTGCTTCACAATTGCTTTTTTTCTGGCACAGGGACACTAGCTAGGACCATCCCTCCAGAGGGACTGTGTGACTCATCCTCCCTTTCACCCCTCCTTCCAAACTCTCAGATGAGGGCCAGAGAAAATAGTCAGGACCAGCTGAGCTATCAGATTGAGGGGCACAAGCAGCTCTGCTGAGGAGGGGCCTGTGAAGGGACTGAGAGAGGCTATTAAAGAGATGGTTCCCGGAGATAGTAGGCTTTGGCCCTGGATCTGTCCTGGACTTGGAGGCCCCTCACTTCCTCAGAAATAAACAGAATTAAGCAGAGAGAGAACTGATCCCTTTAATTGCCTTCCTGAGGCTTGGGGAGACCAGTTGAGAGCAAGCAGTTATTGACGCTTTTGTGGTAGGTAACTTGCTTTGTATTGCTATCTCATTTGTTGAATGGCATGTTCCTCTTTAGTTCTCCTACCTGCTTCTTTCTCCTTCCCATTCCTCCCCTAGGAAGAGGAGGTGGTGTAGGTGGTGTAGGGGATAGAGGACTGGACTTGGAGTCAGAGAGACCCAAGTTCCAATCCTGTCTGAGATACTTATTAACTGTGTGACCTTAGGAAGGTCACTTAAGCTCTGTCTGTCTCAGTTTCCTCATCTGTAAAATGAAGAGATTAGACTCAATTGCCTATAAAGTCCCTTTCAACTCTAAATCTATGGTTCTGTGATCCTTTCTCCATATGTTTCTTCTTTTCTCTCTCTCCTGCTTCCTTGCCATGCTTATGGGATGCTGAGCTCTGAGAGATGTGAGAGATCACTCAGTAAAAGTGAATGGAGAATCAGTGTTCATATGCTGCTACCATAAAAAAAAGACCAAACTTATGGCTTTGGGATGGGATCAGGAGAAAAAAGTCTTAGTCTCTAATTTCTCTCCTGCCCACCACCTCACTTCTCCCTATATTCTATCCCAGATCTTCATACCTCTGCTTCAGAAGTCCATGTGCAGAGCTAGTCACTGTCCCCAAAGGGAGATTTTATGGAACTGTGCAAAGACATCTAGGTGGTGCAGTAGATAGAGTACGAAGCCTAGCGTCAGGAAGATTCATCTTCATGAGTTCAAATCTGGCCACAGCTTATTGGCTATATGACTCTGGACAAGTCATATAACCCTGTTTGCCCCAGTTTCTTTTTTTTTCTGATTTGAAAAATTGCAATTAATTAATTAAGAATATTTTCCCATGATTACATGATTCATATTCTTTCCCTTCCCACTCCTGTAACCAACAAGCAATTCCACTGGGTTTTACATGTGTCATTGATCAAAACCTATTTCCATGTTATTAATATTTGCATTAGGGTGATAACTTAGAGTCTACATCCCCAATCATATCCCCTTCAAACCATGTTGCCTCAGTTTCTTGATCTATAAAATGAAGTGGAGAAGGAAATGGCAAACTACTTCAAAATCTTTGCCAAGGAAATCCCAAATGGGGTCATAAGAGTAAGCCATGACTGAAAAATGAACAAAAAACCAAGGGGGACAGAGAAGATAATTAGATGATCAGAGGGATTGGGGTGGGGGAAGGAGAATGGTAATGTAGGGGCCCCCTTTGGCAAGATGACTGTGAATAGGACAGCATTAAAGTTTATAAACTAATCACGATGGTGGAAAGGAAGCAGAGACTTACTCATCCAATCTCAGAATGATATTAACTGACATTTCTGTAACACCTTAAGGTTTGCAAGGTGCTTTACATATATTATTAATCTCTAGTTATATAAATATCAAGCTGTAGCATGAAGTGGACTTGAAGGCAGGAAGGTCTGAGTTTCAGTCCCATCTTGGGTATTTACTAGCTGGGTGATGATGGGCAAGTTACGTAGCCATTCTGGGCTTTAGTTTCCTTATCATTTAGACTTAATGTTGTCTTTAAAGCACCAGACCTGGAGTCAGAAAGACTCCTCTTCCTGAATATAAATCTGACCTCAGAAGCTTACTAGCTGTGTGACCCTGGTCAAGTCACTTACCCTTGTTTGCCTTAGTTTTCTCATCTTCAAAATGAGCTGGAAAAGGAAATGGCAAACTTTCCATTGTCTTTGCCAAAAAAACCCAACAGACCTCAAATGGGATCAAGAAGAATCAGACATGACCAAAATGACTAAACAAGATAAGTTATGATCCTATTATCTCATTTGAGCCTCACCACAAAACCATAAAGTAGGTGCTGTTGGGATTATTACTGTCCCTATTTAACAGATCAGGAAACTGAGGCTCAGAAGAGTTAAGTGTTCCGCCCAAAACAAATGGTGTCAGAAACAGTTCAAATCTAATTCTCCTTGACTTCAAGCTCAGCACTCTGTCTACTATACCAAGTTGCCCTCAAAACAAAGGGTCTCCAGAGTTGGGTCTATGCTTTGTTATGGACTAGCTGAATGATCTTGGGCAAGTTAATTTCCCTTTGTTGAGTCTCAGTGTCCCTTTCTTTGGGGATAATAATATAAGTATTCTCTACTTCTGAGGGGGTGCAGTTGCTATTCATGCTATAGAATTGGAAGCTATTATTATTTCATGGAACTAGTTAGCCCAAGAGGTGGGACAGGCTGAAAATAGAAATAGCTTCAAAAATGGTTTGCTAAATCTATGGCTGACAAAGCCATAATAAATTACGAAGGCAATGTAAAATCATGGCATTTTCAGAGCATTGTGTGTGTGTAGGGGGCATATTAGACCATAGAGTGTGAGAGCCAGGAAGACCCTTAGAACACAGAATGTCAGAGCTGGGAGGGCACTTAGGACAGAATACCTTAGAATATAGGGTGTCAGGATCGTAAGGAGCCTTAGAATGTGCAATGCCAGAGCTGGGAGGGGCCATTTATTCTCTTAGAGATCACTGAATTCAATCCCTTCATTTTATAGAGGAGGAGACTGAGGTCCAGTGAGGTAAAGGACCTGTCCATGGTGGATCAGTGGCTGAACCTGGCCTACATGATTCCATAAGCCAAGGTCTCCTCCCCCCACTGAGCATCTTCCCTTGAAGGAGAGCAGGAAGGTGTGGGAAAGTGTGACCTCCTTCCCATTTTCCTTTTGGATCTATTTCTAGACTTGGAATCCTTGGCCAGAAGGATGTTGAATCTGACTCCATGCTAGGTGATGGGTGGCCTTGTGTGTAGGGAGCAGAGCAAATGAATGAAAAAGATGATAGATTGCAAGTCAGGACCTGAGTGCCTATGTCTTCTCTGCTGTTTACTGCTGTGGGACCTTCTGTGGGACTTTCGGCAAATCACCAGAATTTTCTGGACTGGTTTCCTTTTCTGTAAAATGAGTGAGTTGGGCTAGATGGCCTCTGAGATCTCTTCCAGCTCTAGAACTCCACTTTTATGGATGAGAGAGACAGACAGACAGACAGAGAGAGAGAGGTACAGAGAGACAGAGAGAGACACAGAGAGGTACAGAGAGACAGAGAGAGAGAAAGAGACAGAGAGAGACACAGAGAGAGAGACACAGAGAGGTACAGAGAGACAGAGAGAGAGACACAGAGAGGTACAGAGAGACAGAGAGAGAGAGAGAGACACACACACACACACAGAGAGAGACAGAGAGAGAGAGAGAGAGAGAGAGAGAGAGAGAGACAGAGAGAGAGACAGAGAGAGAGAGAGAGAGACAGAGAGAGAGAGAGTGTGTGTTGTGTGTGTGGTGATAGGCACAGGATTTTGGTGAGCCTTCAAGGCCCCACAATATTGCCAAGGTAATCTGGGAGTTGGGGATAGTTTCTGTTCTTACTTCTAGGCTCCTCCTCTGAAAGTCTCTTTCTAGGACCCTTCCCCACCATATACTGATGCCCTGAGGGCCTCTGTCTTATCTCCCCTTGCTCAGTGTATACCAGGTCATAGTGGAAGAGGACCGTGCCCGGAGGATGAGACGAGAGCCTGGGGGTCAGGACTGCTTCCCAGTGCCGCTGACCTTTGATGCTGCACTTGCTCGGGGTGCAGTCCACTATTTTGGGGCAGAGCTGCCAGCCAGCAGCCTTCTAGAGGCCACACCTTTCACTGTGGGGGACAACCAGACTTACCGGGGCTATTGGAATCCACCGTTGGAGCCCAAGAAGGCGTATCTCATCTACTTCCAGGCCACAAGCCACTTGAAGGGGGTGAGGAACAACCTGGGGCATGGGACGGGGACAGGTGGATTCCTAAGGGGGCTGGGAGGAAGTGGGAATGATTTTAGAACTAGCTGGACTCTTAGCCTGGGGGCAAGGTGTGGGGTGCAGTATCCAGGGGTTCAGGCAAATGTTGCTCCTAGGGCCATATGTTCCCTTGATACCCAGAGGCAGTGAGGGGATAGTGCAAAGAGTTCTCAGATTGGATTCAGAGTGACTGGATTTCAGTCTGGGCCATGCGACTTACCTGATCTTTGGTGAGTCACTGAACTTTCTGGGCCTCAGTCTCCTCGATTGTAAAATGAGGAGGTTGGACTAGATGATTTCCTCCCAGCTCCAAACCTCTGATCCTATGAGGCTCCCTTTCTAGATCTTCTTCCCTCTTAAGGTTTCCCCCAGTTTACTTCATGCCTCTGGAATGTGCTGCTGATTTGGGCATCTGAGGCCTGACTTGATCCTACAAACCAGCCAGAGGACAGACGCTCTAAATGGGAGGGCAGCAGGCTTTGTGGACATGGTCCTCTGAGGCTGGGGAGGCCGAGGGAGCCCCCGAGTACCAGGCTCAGTGGCGTTGACCCTTCCTATCTCATTTGTGTCTCCTCAGGAAACCCGGCTGAACTGCATTCGGATTGCTCGCAAAGGTAGGCCCTGACTCGCTCCTGATCTTGTCCCCTCCATCCCTCTAACCATATTGTCGTCCCTTCTCCATTGAGCTTGCTTTGGGGAGGACCATCCCTAGAAAGGCTGTGCATGATGCATGTTCGGTGGGGTTGATCCTGGATGGAGGCCTGATCTCTGGGGGTGTTGGATGAGGTATGTTTGAGCAGAGAAGGTCCCACACAACTGGAATTATGTGTGTGTGAGAGATTGTCCTCAACGTAGGCCATAGCCCCGGGCTGGAAATGTGGTATGTTTGGGCAGGTTAGTGCCTGGTGAGGGTTCTGGGCATGGTGGAGTCTGTATGTGGCAGAGCCTTGACTTCAAGTCTGATAAGTGTGTTTGTGTGTGTGTATGTGTGTGTCTACCTTGAGACTTACTAGCCATGAGACATTAAGCAACATTAATTTCTCTGGGCCTCAGTTTCCTCATCTGTAAAATGAAAGCACCGAGGGAGGAGATGGTCCCTAGGGCTACTTGCAGCGCTGGGATTCTATAAGTTTCTTAATTTAACCTCTTTTTTGAGCAGCTTTAAGAGAGGAGAAAAGCAAAGGACAATGAGTATCTGAGTATCTGTCTTCCTCTCTCCTTCTTATTCCCTCTAACAAACAGTAAGGGGAGAGACCAGTTTAGGGTTGGGTCTTGAAGGGATGGTAGGAGGCCTTTCTTTGTCCCTTCCTCATACCAGCAACTAAGTTGCTGAGTTTCTAAGATAGCCTTCCCTTACACACACACACACACACACACACACACACACACACACACACACACACACACACAGAGAAATATAGATACACCTAGAAACACAGATAGACAGACACACTCATATATACACCCACAGACACAGACAAATATAGACACATATAGAAACACAGATAGACACACACACTTACACATAGACACACACAAATAGACACAGAGACAGACAGACATAGACAGAAATATAGACACACATAGAAACAGACAGACACACTCACACGTACACAGACAGACAGAAAGACAGACATACAGACACACAGACATACACCCCTTCTCTTTGCATGCATTCTGGCCCTTGGCTACTCACCATGGTTATCTGCAGGCTATCTTATTCATTGGAATGTGAGCCCCTTGAGGACAAGGATTGGCTTTTTTATTTTGTTTTTTTCCCCCCCATTTTTTTGCATCCTCTGCACTTAGCACAGTGTCTGGGACTTGGAAGTATTTAAGGAATGCTTACTTACTTGAGGATTGACTGCCTGGCAGTTAGAAATAGAGAGGAATACCCCCCGCAGCCCCCCATCCCCATTCTTCTCTTTGGGGATGTCAGAGCTGAGGCCTGTAGGATTTCTCTGCCCTTCCTCCTTTGTTTATAGAGTTTGGACTAATTAGGCAGCTGTGGCCTGGTGCTTTCCTAGGGTGTGACATTTGGGTAGCTAATGAAGTTGCTGCTGAGCTTGGCTGACACGTTCTGTTCTTTTGTCCAGGGCAGAGAAAAGAGGAAAATCTTAGCTCTGTGGAGCCTGGGGAATGGGGGGAGGTGACAGGTCTCGAGGCAGAACCTGAGAAAAGCCAAAGGGAAAGGTTCCTGCTGGGGCAAGGCTCAGTAGCTCAGGTATGGAAGGAGAGGAGGGAGGAAACCAAGAATTGACACTTGGCTTTAGCTCAGGGTAGTCATGGAGGTCAAGATCTAGGTCTGAGACTACAGCTGGCCAGTCTTCCAGGAAGACAGGAAAGATGGCTCTCCAGCCATAGCTAGGCAATTATCACTTGGTGGCTGAAAAAATGGATGCCCATATATCATTGGGTAAGACAGAGATGAAGTGGGGCAGGTCTCGGAGGGAGGCAGTAGGGAGGTGATATCAGTTGGAGATGGGTTTAGGAGATGGGAGAAGACTGGTGTTACTGCCCCATAATTTCGCCTGATGTGTGCACCTGTATCAAAGTTAGTCAAGGGGTTATCAGGCAGAGACATCTTCTGAGGCGGCTAGATTTGGAATCAGGAGTTCTAGGTTTCATTCCTGACTTGGCCTCTAGCTTATTGAACAAGTTATTTCTCTCTACTTCTGCTAAATTGTGGAATTGGTCTTTTCATGTTCCAGCATTCTGGGTTCTATCTAGACTGTTCTAGTTCCTTTATCCTGGCTCATATCTAGACTGTTCTAGTTCCTTTATCCTGGTTCATATCTAGACTGTTCTAGTTCCTTTATCCTGGATCATATCTAGACTGTTCTAGTTCCTTTATCCTGGCTCATATCTAGACTGTTCTAGTTCCTTTACCATGATTCATATCTAGACTGTTCTAGTTCCTTTATCCTGGCTCATATCTAGACTGTTCTAGTTCCTTTATCCTGGCTTATAACTAGACTGTTCTAGTTCCTTTATCCTGGTTCATATCTAGACTTCCCTAGTTCCTTTATCCTGGCTCATAGCTAGACTGTTCTAGTTCCTTTATCCTGGCTCATAGCTAGACTGTTCTAGTTCATTTATCCTGGCTCATATCTAGACTGTTCTAGTTCCTTTATCCTGGCTTATATCTAGACTTCCCTAGTTCCTTTATTCTGGCTCATATCTAGACTGTTCTAGTTCCTTTATCCTGGCTCATATCTAGACTGTTCTAGTTCCTTTACCATGATTCATAGCTAGACTGTTCTAGTTCCTTTACCATGATTCATATCTAGACTGTTCTAGTTCCTTTATCCTGGCTCATAGCTAGACTGTTCTAGTTCCTTTATCCTGGCTCATATCTAGACTGTTCTAGTTCCTTTACCATGATTCATATCTAGACTGTTCTAGTTCCTTTATCTTGGCTCATATCTAGAATGTTCTAGTTCCTTTATCCTGGCTCATATCTAGACTGTTCTAGTTCCTTTATCCTGGTTCATATCTAGACTGTTCTAGTTACTTTATCCTGGCTCATATCTAGACTGTTCTAGTTACTTTATCCTGGCTCATATCTAGACTGTTCTAGTTCCTTTATTCTGGCTCATATCTAGACTGTTCTAGTTCCTTTATCCTGGCTCATATCTAGACTGTTCTAGTTCCTTTATCCTGGCTCATAACTAGACTGTTCTAGTTCCTTTATCCTGGTTCATATCTAGACTGTTCTAGTTCCTTTATCCTGGCTCATATCTAGACTGTTCTAGTTCCTTTATCCTGGCTCATATGTAGACTGTTCTAGTTCCTTTATCCTGGCTCATATCTAGAATGTTCTAGTTCCTTTATCCTGACTCATATTTAGACTTCCTTAGTTCCTTTATCCTGGCTAATAGGTGAGAGTTGGAGTGGGGTGGAATGACAAAGGACATGGAGAAATAGCCCTCCCCCCTTTTCTGAAGTCTGATGAGGTCTTATCCCCTTTCACTCTCCAACCTGTATTCACTACTCTACCTAGGCCAACCTGCTGAGTCTGCTAGTTTCTTCCTCATCAGTTACCACTTCCCCATCACCATCATTGCCATCATGTAAGGCCCAAAAGGAGAGCAAAGAGAAATATATTAGTTCCTGCATTTGGGTAGCTTATGACTTAGTAGTGATCTTGCTTCTCTTAAGATTCAATTATGGGACATAATGTTTTCTCCTAAAGCCTTTGAAGACATTTGTACAACCCAGTGGAATTGCTTGTCGGTTCTGGGAGGGGAGAGGGAAAAGGAAGAAAGAAATGAATCATGTAAACATGGAAAAATATTTTTAAAAAATAAATAAAAAGGAAAAAATATTTGAAGTTAAAAAAATGAGGCCTTTGAAGACTGAGCTTATGGACACATGTAGAGGCACATTGATCCACCAATCAATAGAAAATCATTTAAAAAATTATTCTGAATTTCATGAACCCCTCTCCCCTCCAAAGTCAATATATTCATAAACAAAGCAAAACAGAAGAGAATTAGATGTGAATCCATTAAGTATAGTTTGCTTAAAAAAAGTATATAACAAATTTTATATGATACTTTCAAACTGTCCTGCTTTAGGAAACATTTATTGTATTAAGCACTTACTATGTGCCAGAGAATTTAAATTACTTGCTTGTGGCCATAACTTACTAAATTCCTGAGGCAGAATTTGAACTCAGGGATTTTGGTCTCAAGTCTAGTGCTCTATCTAATGTACTGCTTACTTGTCTTTGTTATGTTTATCAGAGAACCTCTTATAGTTCCTCATTAGAATGTAAGTTCTTTTTTTTAAAAAAAATATTGTAATATAATGCAAAACAGTCTTATATTGGTCATTGTTGTAAGAGGACACTCAAGCAAAAAAACCAGAACCTCAAAATAAAACCAGAAATACACTGATGTGAAAGATAGTATGGTTTGATCTGCATCTGTCCAACTATACCAGATTTTTCTCTGGAGGTGGAAAGCATAGAATATAAGTTCTTGAAGGCAGAGATAGTGTTATTTTAAGTTTTTGTATGTCTTGTATAGAACACAAAGCATTAGTAGCACGTTAAGTCGTTTTCGGTCATGTCTGACTCTTTGTGACCCCATTTGGGATTTTCTTGGTGGAGATATTGCAGTGGTTTTCTGTGTTCTTCTCTGATTCATTTTCCAGATGAGGAAACTGAGGCAAACAAGGTTAAATGACTTGCCCAGGGTCACACAGCTAAATGTCTGAGGTCAGATTTGAACCCAGGAAGATGAGTCTTTCTGATTCCAGGCCTGAGACTATGTACTCTGCCACCTACTTGCCCCTATTTATTGCATATTAGATACTTAGTAGATGTTTACTGGATTTGACCTATGGAATGGGGACAATATTGCTTGTATTCATGCCTAACCCACAGGGCTGCTCTAAAGAAAGCATTTTGCAAGCTGGGCTTACATAACTGGAACTACCTTCATTATTGATCGAGAAGAAAGAGGCAGAAGGTTGGATAGATAGTTGGGGCTAGATTTAGGGAGAGATTGGAATACCAAGCTGAGGCTTTTGGATTTGATAGCAATAGGAAGCTTAGGGGGAAATTCCATATATCAGAGAGTGTGCATGTGACTGTGAATGTGTATTTGTAGTTGTGTAAATTTGCATGTGAATTGCACTGTCACCTGCGGTTCTTCGGGATGATCTTCCTCCAAGGGGAGGTCTTGGGGATCCCCCTTGACCCCTTGCCTTGGGTTTTCTGTCTCTCCAGCTGCCTGCAAGGAAAGCAAGCGGCCCCTAGAGGTATCACAACACTCAGAGGAAATGGGCCTGATTCTAGGGGTCTGCGCTGGAGGCCTTGTGGTCCTCATCATCCTCTTGGGGGCCATCATTATCATCATTCGTAAAGGGTGAGTTGGGTAGGGATGGAGGGAGGGAAGGACTCTACTTGAATTCCCTTGGGAAAATTCAGGAACCCCCCCTTCTCCTTGTGGTTAGACCCAGTGTTTTCTAGTTCTTTTCATGGACAAACTCAGTGTCCCTTGACTAACTCAAGGTTTACTGCCTCTTCCCATGAACAAATCCATTGTCCCCCATCTTTTGTCATGGTCAAGACCAGAGCTCCCCTTTCCATATAGGCAAACCCATAGCTCCTAATGATCCCCAACTTTTCATTGTGGACAAACTTAAGGGTGCCTCCCTCTCCCCATGGAGAGATCCAGTGTCCAATGCCTGACACATAGTAGCTGTTTAATAAATATTTGAGGGGGGCAGCTGGGTGGCTCAGTGGATTGAGAGCCAGGCCTAGAGATGGGAGGTCCTACATTCAAATCTGGCTTCAGACACTTCCTAGCTGTGTGACTCTGGGCAAGTCACTTAACCCCCATTGCCTAGCCCTTATTGCTCTTCTGTCTTAGAACCAAAACACAGTATTGATTCTAAGATGGAAGGTAAGGGTTTAAAAAAAATAAAAAAAATTGATCGATTGAATAAAAAATCATTGTCTCTTACCATCTTTCCATTGGTAAACCCATTTCCCTTAATCTCTCTCTCCAGGTAAATCTAGTGTTTCTCACCTTCCCTTAATGGTCAAACCTGGGGGCAGCTGGGTGGCTCAATGGATTGAGAGTCAGGCCCAGAGACAGGAGGTCCTGGGTTCAAATCTGGCCTCAGACACTTCCCAGCTGTGTGACCCTGGGCAATTCACTTGACCCCCATTGCCTAGCCCTTAACCACTCTTCTGTCTTAGAACCAATACACAGTATTGATTCCAAGATTGAAGGTAAGGGTTTAAAAAAATTAATTGTCAAAAACCCATCATTTCTCATCTTCCTTTTATAGGTAAACCCAACATTTCCTGTCTTCCCTCTATGGATAAGAGTATGTCTCTCACCTCCTTCCCATGGGGTAACAGACCCCCTTTCTTCTCCCTTTTATCTTCCAACCACCACGGCCAATCAAACCCTTCTGCCTTCCAGGGCTGCCTATTCCACCTCTGGACAATATTGAGAAGGGTTCTGCGATTAGTCAGCCTTGGCTGACCACTTTAATTCTGCGCAGCAGGAATGTCTGTGGCTCTGAGGACAAGTTGTCTTCCTGTCAGTGTCAGATCGGTGGGGATGAGCCTGGTGCCAGCCTGAAGCTGGAGAGTGTGTCTGTAAACACATCAGCCATGAAAATAGCAGGCACCGTGCCTGTAGGCCTACCAGCCCATGCCAGTAGATGCCACTATCCAGGGAACTATGGCACGGCGCCCACTCAGTGTGCCTGACTTAGCCTCTGGAAGATGGCTTCACAGAGAGCGTGGCAGGACAATACTTCTCCCTTCTCTCCTCTCTCCTTTCCCCACCCTCCCCATGGCCACCGAGGAGGGAGGGAGGGATACAGGGAGGAAGGTCAACCTCAATGCCTGCATGTGGGGAAGCGAAGGACTAAATTCTGAGATGCTGAGCGAGTCAGGACCTGTTCTGGCCCTGAGCCCGGATGTGGCACGGAATGAGTCTGGGTGTTGCTGCCCTCTCCTTGAACCCCTTAGATCTCTATCTTGACATATTTGACCTGGCCAGACTGTACCGATGAGAGAGTGAGGAAGGGAGAATGCCAGTGGTGGACATGGGGGATAGGGAATGATTTGGAAGATTCTCAAGTTCTTATCCCACCTGCTCCCTCTTCTGGCAGCCACTCAGAATCCCAGAGCTAAAAGGGACCTCAGAAGGCATCTAGGCCAACCACCACCCAAGGCAGGAATCTCCTCTACGGTATCCCCAACAACTGGTCATCTAGTCACTGCTTGAAGCCTTTAGTGTTCCACTCCCAAGAGTAGCCCGTTTCATTGTTAGAAATTCTAAGGGTTGGCAATCCTTACTCTATATTGATCTGGAACCCTCCTTCCTAGAACTTCCATTGATTGCACCTCCTAGTCCTGACCCCTGGAGCCAAGCAGACAAAGTCCAAGGGGAGTGGAGATGGGAGTACCATGGACGGAGCACAAGTCTCAGAGTTCTAGCTAGTGTTATGTTCACATCCTGGGAAATGATGGATGCCACGTGGCCACCATGGCACCCATCATTTCCCAGGATGTGAACATAACACTAGGTACCACGTTTAACTCACTGTGTGACCTTGGGCAAGTCATGGCCCTCTCTGGGCTTCATTTCATTTTTGGGAAATGGGAGAAGTGAACCCTGCCCTGCCTATTCTTAGAAGGCTGTTGTGAGGATTAAATGAAGTAATGGATCAATGAGCAGGCATTTTAGAAAGTATAAAGCACTTTTTCTGATAGAAAGATGTTATAATTAAATTCTATTGTTCCTGTCCCAGCTCTTGGGGTTGGGTATTTTTAAAAAAACCTAGTGATCTTTTCTCACCTCATATCCTTTGGGCAGGGGACCCAGAATGCAACTTCCTGTGACTTATTCCATTGGAGTTTTGCCATCCTTGCTTAGCTCAGTGCCAGTCGTACTCTCTTGTGGGTGGATTGAAATTTTAGGAGTCCTTCAGCATTGCAGAAGGGAATCACTCCTCCCTTCCTTCCTCACCCCATTCCAAAATGGTTGGATTGGCTTCTTTTGCATTGGGAATATTTCTTGGGGCTTTGCACTCTCCCTAGTAGCCAGAAGGAGTTGGAGCCAAATCTCAGATTCTAGGAAATAAAGAATAAGTGTTTAGTGAATGGATGAATGAGATTGAATCTTAGACATGGAGTCGTAGAATGTTAGAATGGAAAAGAATAATGAATCATATAATGTCAGAACAGGAAAGTACCTTAGAACACAAAATGTCACCTCTGGAATATAGAATGGGAGAACTGGAAAACCTTTGGAACACAGAATGTGTGATGTGGGAGGGATTTTGACAGCAGAATGTTGGGGTTAGGAGGAAACAATTTAGACTGTTCTTATTTTACAGAGGAGAAAACTGAGGCTTGGGGAGGGGGGAAGGATTTGTTCAAGATCATATAAAGAGATGGAGGAAGAGTTGGCACTGGAAACCTTCCAGTCTTCCTCTTGCCTGGCTCAGAACCACTTCTTGGCTCCAGGCCTTTAGGCTGGGCCCACATCCACCCATTGGCTGTTGTCTCCTCCTTGCTGTTCTGGAGCAGATAAGCAAGCTGGGAGTGGGAGGAGGGCTGGGAAGGTACCCTCCTCTCAGTCTGGTCTTGTTTGTATTAAAGCTGAAAAACTAGTTGAGATTCAGTCAAGAGGGAGCCTGGTGGGTTGGCCCTAATTCCTTGCTGCCTCTTTGGGTTCAGGGTTAAAGGGAGACTAGGACAATTGGGGGAACCAAGTAGAGAGGGGACTTTCCAACTGTCCTTTGTGTAGGCTTTTGCAGGCCTCTCCCTTCTGTACCCTCCACCCTCTGACTCTCTCAGATTATCCTGGATTGTGAGGGGTCTCCGAGAGAGGCCAGACCTTTGAGGGAGAGAACTCTGTGGGAACTTATGAGAACAAGCAAATGAGGTATGGATTTGCCTAAGGCTCAGTTGCATGGAGCTATGTTTAGCTCACTAGAAAGGAAAATCTTGGATCTAATTTAGAGGAGAGAGGTCAGGGGGTGGCAGGGGACTGGAGAATCCTAACGGAAGTGTTCCACTTTCAGACACCCCTTGTACTTGCAAGAGGACTGTTGGAGACCCCTATCCCTTAATCCTAAAACTCTTTTTCCTTACCACAGTTTCCAAGACCCTGCTCCATTCACACTCCAGGGGAACCTGGCCTTACTATGTGACTCAAGCTCATGACTTCACTTCTTGAGATCACTGGCCATTGTTTTATACATTTATAAGGTTGAGTGACCTCCCTGTCCTGGGGAAAATGGACACAGCTATGTGGTAGGCTTTCGGGGCCCATGTGGATGAATGGAGAGACTGATTTGGAGCGGCACTGAGAAATTGGAGTTGCCAAACCAGGAAGAAAAGCAAAAAGCTTTATGCAAATATAGATTAGTGTTTTAAAACTGGAGCCTTAGAGGTAGATTCTTGGGGTCTCATGAGAAGGGTGGAGGTGTTTGAAAGTCTTTTGGGCTTAGTCAACAGGTGATAGCCAGAAAGACAGACTGATACCCTTGAGAATCCGGGCTGAGAGTGGGTGAACCTAGCCAACCCAGTAATAGGTGAGGTAGGGTGTAGGAGAGAGGGAGGAGGGTGAAGAGGTAGGAGAGTGTGTTGGAGGACGGGGATGCTGAGTGGCAGAGGAGGGTTCAGAAAGACTTTATTTTGATTTTTCAGGAAACTGTAGGCATGTTGGGTAAAGACCATAGAGCCAGAACCAGATTGGAGCACATTGGGAAAGAGGCAACAGAATAAGATAGAAAAGTTAGGCCAGGAGGTGGGTCACTCTGAAGGACATCAGAAAGAGAAAGGAAAATGGAGAGACAGATAACAGATGCCTAGAGTTACCTTTCTTTTTTTCTGAACATTGTATGTGTCAGGAGGTACTTTCTGATGAGGAGGGAAGGGGAACAGAATTTCCTTTCTGAAGTCCATCCTGGGCTCCTCTGGCCCAGACTGTAGTTTTGAGTGAGTTTTGAGTTTGACTACTTCCAGGAGAGATCCTAGGACTTTCTTTGCATTCTAGGAAACTTGCCTTTTGCAAGCATCATTCTGAGTGCCTTATAACATACGGTTCCACCACTATTGCCTAGTTTGCTGGAACCTTGGGCCGAACCTTTTTCCTTAGAGGTTCATAATCTTTGATCTAGAAGAGACTCAAAGAGTCTCAAAGCTCACGTAGTCTGACCCCTTTCCCTGAAGCATGAGGTCTTCCTCCAACATCTCTAACATGTAGTTATCCAATCTGTACTGGAAGACCTTCAGTGAAGGGTAACTGAACTCATTATTGTACAGTAACAGCTATCATTGTTTCTTCTCATGTTAAACTAAATGTAAACTTTTACTCACTGATCCTCTCAGAGTTCTGCTCTCAGAATCTAGCAGAACAAGGCCAATCTTGCTTTCAGATGACAGCATTTCAGGTATTTGAAGACACTGAAGATCCCACCTATATTTTCTCTTCTCCAGGATATAGGATACATCCCCAGTTTCTCTGCCTTATTCCCAGGTAGTTGGGTCTCTATTTCCCTCACCCTCCTACTTATTAATACTTTGGAGGCTATGATGCCCAGATATGATTGAACTAAAAAGAATACAGTGGGACTGTTGCCCCCCTCTTGCTACTCCTATCAATGTGACCTGATGCAATCAGCATCCCTTCACCAAAGTCCAATTTTGACCCCTCATTATAACATGGGGTGATCATAGACTCTTGAACACTCTACTATCTGCATATGGCACTGAATTAAAAAGGTTTAGAAAGGGTTGGTGATGTACGTATTGTCTAAACACCAGCCTGAGTTCAATGACACTTAACCATCTTTAGTCTGGCTATAGTAATTTTTTGTCCAAACCCTTACATTCTGTATTAGAATCAATACTAAATATTGGTTCCAAGGCAGAAGAGTGGTAAGGGATAGGCAACTGGGGTTAAGTGACTTGTCCAGGGACACACAGCTAGGAAGGGTCTGAGTCCAGATTTGATGTCAGGGCTTCCCATCTCTAGGCTTGGCTCTCAATCTCCTGAGCCTAGTGACCCCTATAGTAACTCTTGAAGACAATCTACTGAGTTTCATAGAAGTTTTGATCTGTGCCAGGAGAAGGATTAGAAATCCTTGTTGAAGTGGGCAGGCAGTATGGTACAGTGGTTTGAGCACTTGAAATGAGCAAGATCTGGGTTAAATCCCTTTTGGATATATATTGACTGTGGAACCCTAGATAGAGTGACATGATGGATGAAGCACTGGACCTGTAGTTAAAAACTATGTTTGAATCCTGCCTCTTACATTGGCTAGCTGTGGCCCTGAGCAAGTCACATTACTGCTCTGTGCCTCAGTTTTCTCATTTATAAGATGAAGGGATTAGACCTGTTGATCTCTATGGATCTCTTCCAGCTCTTAATCTATGATTAAATGATCATAATTATTTTTTGGCTTTTACATCACACTGCAGTGCATATTCTCTCTCTCTCTCTCTCTCTCTCTCTCTCTCTCTCTCTCTCTCTCTCTCTCTGTCTCTCTCTCTCTCTGTCTCTCTCTCTCTCTGTCTCTCTCTCTCTCCTCTCTCATCTCCCTTCCTCCCTCCCTCCCTCTCTCTCTCCCTTTCTTTCTTTCTCTCTCTTCCCCTCCTCTCTCTTTCTCTTCTGGCTCCCTCTCCCTTTTCCACTCTGCCTGTCTCTGTGTTTCTTTTCTCTCTCTCTCTCCAACAGGAACTGTTATCTAACTATTCATTCCCTAGCCTTACTTGTCCAATTGATTTTTTTAATCCAAGGCCAGGACCTAACATTTACCTCCATTTAATTTCCTCTTATTTGATTTGGCTCACCATTCCAGTCTGTCTTGAGTCATCATTTCATTTTAGATTCAATTTGTCATCCACAATGTTAGTTACCCCCTTATGTCCTGCCATCCCCTAGTTTTATATTATTCACAGATGTGATAAGAATTCTATCTATGTCTTTACCTAAATCCAAGGTCAGAATCCATTAGAGCACTCCATTAGAGTTCTACCCATAGATAGATGGACATTGATTCATTAATCACCTCTCAACCAACCCACCAATGTGCCTGGATGGGTCCTTTAAAGAATCAATTTCTGACAAGTGAATTGAGGTCTAGATTGAGATCTAGAACTAGAAGGAATCTTGGAAACCATCTAGTTCAGCACAATTACTTTACAGGTGATGAAACTTAGGTCCAGGAGGTTGAGCAACTTGTTCAAGGTCACATAGGTAGTAAGTTGCAGATTTAGGATTTGACCTTTGATCTTGGGAGTCCAAGATCAGCACTCTTTTTCATTCATTGCTGCATATTTCCTTAACTTCCTTGACCCCAACCCCAATATGCTTCGTAAGGTTGTTGTAAGATACAGTGGGAAAATGGCCATTAAAGTGTTTATAATAGTTACAGACATTATATTGTAGAAGGAACATAGTCCCTGGACAATGAGTTAGACTAGGTCCCTTTCCAAGTATTGTATTCAATGATTCTCTTAGGCTATTTGCCTTGTGGGGTTTTGAAGGGAGCCTTCTGCTTGTTGCCTCACCAAGCCAGCTGTGCTGGCTACAGAGCTAGGGGTTCAAGGATCTCTTAGGAGCTTCAGTGGGGCTTTATTGGAAAAGGTCTGGACTGAGATAGCTTGGAGAGTTTAAATTTGAGACCTTTGAGTTTAGCTGCTGAGATGGGTAGTGTGTAGGTGTAAACCCATTAAAATCAATTAGTATTCAGCTTATTAAAGTCTCTAAAGGTTGTGTACAGGTTGATGGACCAATTTGCAATGTGACAAGTAGGATGGTATAAATAAAGAGAGTAGATAGGCACTGTATTCAAAACCCATTTCTTCTTCTTTGCCACTATTTGGAGGGGAGACAAAACTGAAAAGGGTTAACATCAACAAAAACAATAGAGCCTAAGGGGCACCACCTTCTGCTCCACATGGAAGGGCATTAGCACCCTGAATATTTCATGGACGAGCCCCAATTAAGATATACTGTTAAGGGGTCATTTGCTTTGGGTTATCAGTTATTTGATTTAAATTTCTAGAATTGTAATCATTCTTAAAGTTATGATTCCTAAATTCATTACTGTCATTATTATTTTTTATTTATTTCCATATCTATTATTTCATTGAATATTATTTCTAATTGCTTGGAAGAAATTCCTACAGTTCATCATTATGTGGCCCTTCTTTCCACAGAAGTGGCAGGTAAATGATCAATAGTTAGGTTCTTGGAGAGGGGAAAGTGCCATTGGTTAGTATCATGGCCTTTTTCTTGTTTATCAATTTTGTCAGTTAAGTATTTTAATTCTCTCTGGATCTTTTCTAGTAAATTGTTAGTTTCTGATTATTTTTCCTTAGTGCCTTTAAAGACATATGCAACAGTTCACCTCAATTCTTTGAGATCCATTTCAGGCCACTTTGGAAAATGCATTTTAAAATAATCCTGGACTACTCTGGAACAGTTATTGACAAAATGTTGTTTTTATATAACTAATATCTCTTTCTATAGAAAGATCAAACTCTAGGTACCTACCACCCAGTTCAATGAGCCTATCCATAAATTGGTGTCTCATCATCAGATTGTTTAAGGCATTTGAATTTAGTACATACATCCAGCCTTTCGGAGCATTCTCGAATTGCTTTTAGAATGGTGTCCCTAGCTTGATGTAATTGCATATATTCATTGTGATCATTATAGTCCCAATGAGGATCTGCAGTGTGCTGCATTGCGCCCTTGGGCTTTATTAACATGAGAGATGATCTTATTCCTCTCGAAGTCTGTTAGAAAGGTGTGGAGCAAATGTTCAACATCCTTATAAGAAGGATCAAAATGAAAGAATATATTGGTCATCTTTTTTATTACTAGGATAGGTTCATCTTTGTAACTAGGAACATTGCATTTAAGCTCCTTTATATCCTGGGGTGTGAAGGCCTATGTTTTTTTTTTTTTTTTTTTTCAGATATAAAACCCAGTTTTATTTGTAGGTTTCAACACTTGAGCTTTTAAAAAAATATCAATCTGGGACTTCCAGGCACCATTGATCTCTATTTTTAGGTGTGACTATGAACTGGTAAGCTAACTCTGCCACTTTGAAATCAGTTTCAGACCAATACATGTTGCCCCTAATCAAAATGGTCACATCACACAACTACCACTTTAGAACTGATATATTCAAAGTCTAAATCATTTACCTCAAACTATTTTTATAGAACTATCCCAAGGTCAAAAAGGTCTAGTAAATTGGCAAATCTGAGTTATACCTTTTTGTCACACTTCCATTCCAAAATGCCTAACAAAAATAAAAAAGTATAAAAACTCTTTATATTACCCACAAAAATATTCACATAAAGAAGCAATAGCTTGTTCAGTCATCTCTTGTATTCCCCTATTCAATCTAGACTGCCACAATTGGGCAGGAAGAAAGCGCGAGGAAATTTTTTCTGGCACCTTTTAAGTGTAAACCTTAAAAGCAGACATAGCTGCTCCAGGTCTGTCAGAGATGCATCCTATGTTGTTTTAATGTTAACACATCCCCAGTTTGTAGTACTGTGGGCACTTCCCTTAACAGGAAAATGCCTTCATAGGAATTGGTCAGTGGTCGTGGTTTCATAGGAGGTGTCTGTTTGGATACTGAGGTAGTACAGGTAGGAACCTATATGGTAGAAGGATGAAGGTTTCTTGGAGCTGGGGTTGGTTGTGGGATGGGAGAAGGGACAGGGCAGGATGGAGCATCAGGAGAAAAGGAGTAGGGGAGGGAGTGTTAGCCAGGAGTTGCTTGATACAAGAGAGGAGGTTTTCCATCCAAGACAGAGGAGCGGGGTCTTCCATGTCTCTTTCAGTATGTATTTCTTTCAATAGTTCAGGAATAGGGTTGGAAAAAATAAGATATATTTTGGAAGGAATTGTCTTTTGCCATTGGACCATTTAAGGAGTGCTTAAAATTTTCCAATTGAATTTGAATGTTGGCTTGCATTTTAGCTTGCATTTTCTGTATGATAACTTTTTGTGCCTTAACATTTAGGAATTGGAAAAGAAAATTCCCTAGCAACATAAGAAGGAGACATTCTGAAAACTTAAAAGTTCCCAAGTGAATAAAAGCCAAAAAGGTTTCTTGCAAAGTAGCATTCATGATGTTTGCAGTTGTATTTATAAAGGTCAGATTAAAGGAAAAGGAAAAGAAAATAATTTTAATGTAATTTTATCTATTTACTGTACATTTAAAATATTTATTATTATTATTATTATTATTATTAGGGGTGGGGGAAAGAACCACTGATCTTATTTTTATAATATTTTATATGATGTTATATGATTTTATTGCTGCTCTCCAGTGGTAGAAAAACAGCCACTGCAGTTCTGTAAGAGGCAAAACTGAGTGCTTGCTAATGGCCTCTAGTGGTGAAGAGGCAATGGGGGTGGGGGAGGCAGAATCTAGGTGGGAGTGTGGAGAATCTGGCTACAAAGGTAGGGTTGAGGAGGTTTTTAAGGCAAGGATTTTGGACTGGCTTTAGGGGCAAGGACACCTCTTAGCTGGAGTGGGAAAAGGTTTTAGCTAAAAGGAAGTATAGGAAAGCAAGCTGGGGTGGGTGAAAAAAGGAGCTAATTAGGAGGGAGGACCAGCACCCCCTGCAGGGGCTAGGAGCTAACCAGCTGCTTGGTAAGGGTAAAAGGGATCCTCCTCCTCTGGGCTGGGGTTGGGGGCAGGGAATTTGAAGCTTACCAGTAGCAGCAAAAGCAAGCAGCAGCCACAGAAGAAAGAGGTAGCAGGAACAGCCTCTGTAAGGGAGAGACCTGGCTGCCAGGCTCTCCTGGTGGGCAGGTGTAGGCAATGAGTCTAAGAAAGCTCTGAAGGGTTTCCTGGAGGGATAAGGGAGAAGAGAGAGGGGAGAGGGGAGAGGGAAAACCATGGCAGGAGAAGAAATCTGGTTCTTCTAGTTCTGAAGTCCCTTTGTGGTCAACAAAATGTAGGAGTAAAAATACATAAATACTCCTAGTATTTAAAAATATATAGGATTTTAATAATAACCAAAAAGAGAGGGAAAAGAAAAGGATTCTTTCAGTCAAGTGAGCATAGCAAAGAGAACCAGAGATTCACACTTGCAGTACTTTACAAAAAAAAGTAAAGCCCCAAAAGAGCCCATCAGAGTGGATCTCAGACAAATTTATCTCCGAAGCCTCTGCATGTCAAATGAGGACATACTTAAAAGGATGCTGGGAATGTACCTCAGGTGTGGCAAATTTTCCACCTGCAGTGTAACCAGTCTTGAGTTGTCCTGATCAGGTTGTATGTATGGGCTACATGTGGAAATCCCTCAGCAGTGTCTGCCATCAAACCATTGGTTGGCCTGTTATTGCTTATGTGATGGTGCAACAGTGTAGGGACTTGTGAGAGTATATTTTGAGCACTTGTGAGTATTTGTGAATCAGGGTGTGTGTAGACTACTGCATACATGAATATATGTGAGAACATGTATGCAGGGGCACATAGCTATTGTTGTGCCTGAGTGTGAGTATTTCTCTGGGTGTGTGGGTTCAGTGTATTTCTATGCAACGAGAATGTGAATGGGGGTATGTAAGACTTTGTGGGGAATGTTTTGGGGACTCGACTGAGTGTACTGCTCTGTCAATGTTTGTAGCTGGTGGGGAGATCAGTGTCCTTTTCTTGAGAGATAGAAAGAGACAGAGAGAGAGACCCCTACCTGCCCCCTCCTCCCCAATGTCTCTTTTCCCCTAGCCAAGTCCTCTGTTTCAGGTGCCTTCCCAGTACCCCAAGGTCCAACCATGCCTCTTAGCCCCGTCCTTGGCATTTACATGACTTCTGTTCTCTGTTTGCACGCTGCCCAGGAGGGACTACTATTCCTACTCTTATTACCCGTAAGTAATCTGGCCTTCGCCCTGGCCATCTGTGTCCCCAGTGTTTCCCATTCTTTCTCAGACTAGCCTTTCTCCTGCATTTATCAGTTTTCCATCTCTTTGCCTCTAATCATGCTATTTTCTTCTTGCCTCTTTTTTCAGTTTCTAACTGCTTTGCTTGTTTTTGTTTCTCTTTCTCTCCCTGTCTGTCTTTCTGTCTTTTTTTTAAAGTTCAGAGCCAAGATGACAAAGTAAGAATAGTAAGAATCTACAAAATACACCCACCCCCAAACTTTGGACAAATTCTTCCACAAATACACACAGTGTCGATGGGAAGAGTGGGCACAAACTTAGTTTGGTCTCTATCTTCAATGTTGCCTCTATGTCTTGCTCTGTTTCCCTCTTCCTCACTCCCTTCCCCCTTCTATTTCTGCCTTCTTTTTCTCTCTTTCCATCTCTCTCTCTCTCTCCCTTCCTCCTTCCCTTCTCCTTTCTCTCTCCCCTCCTCTCTCCTTTTATTCCCCCTTTTTCTCCCTTCTTTTCCCCTTTTCTCTTTCTCCTTCCCTCCCCACTCCCCCTTCTTTCTCTTCTCACTCTCTTTTTCTTTCTTCTTTCTCATCTCCCCTTTCATTCTCTCTATCACTCCCTCCTTACCTTCCTCCTT
>NC_058132.1:67857078-68000331 GCF_016433145.1 Gracilinanus agilis
CCTTACCTTCCTCCTTCCCCCTCTTTCTCTCTCTTCCCATCTTTCCCTCCCTCCTTCTCCCTCTCTCCCTCCTTCCTTCTCTCTCTGTTTCTCTCTCCCCTCCTTTTTCCTTTTACTCCTCCTTTTTCTTTCTCCCTATCCCCCTTTCTCTTTCTCCTCATTTTCTCTTTCCCTCTCTCTCTCTCTCTTTTACATTCTCTCTGCTTCTAATTCCTGTTTCTTTTCTCATTTCTTTCCTCCTCTCTATATCCTTTCTTTTCTTTCTGTTCTGTTCTCTGCTTCTATGCCCTGTTTCTGAGACTCTTTTGTCTTCTTGGCTCCTGTCTCAATTTTTGTTGCCTTCCTTATTTCTCTCTGTGGCTTGGCCTCCATTTGTGTCTTAATTCCTTTTGTGACTTTATGTGATCCCTGGTTTTAGAGTCAAGGGACCTGGGTTCAAATCCCATTTCTGTCACTTAATATCTGAGTGACTTTGGGCAAAGCCCCTCCCTTCTATGGGCCTCAGTTTCCTCACCTGTAAAATAAGGGGATGGGACTAAATAAATGGTCTCTGATGTTCTCTGCAGTCCCAAGTCTATGATCCTATGGCCCCCTTTCTTGTGTCCATCTTTCTCAACTCTGTGAATATTTTTTAAGTACCTATTATGTACAGGCTCTTTGTTTAGCACTAGAAACACAATGATGAAAACAGATATAATCCCTACCTTTAAAGAGCTCACAATCTATAGCTATAATATTTTAGATTTTGATAAATATAAATAGAGGTCAGAAAAGGTATGAGAGGTTGGAGAGGGAAGGAGCCAGGGCTGTGCTGGAGCCAACTCCAATGGGTTTGTGAGAGCCAATTGTTAATTCTAAATATACCTTAGAAATCTGCAAATGCTACAAATTAGGGCTTGATTCATTGTTTTATTGATTGTCTAGGCTTAAGAAAGTAATGTGGAAAACTGTGATAATATGGTTTAAATTTAAAAGTGTGTCCCAGGAACATTTTTCCTTTGGGGATCCAATTGTTAAACATTTATTAGAATACTTCCAGAAGGATGCTTCTAGCCGAGGGGATCAGGGAAGTATTCATAGAGAAGGTAGCTCCTGGGCTGGGCTTTTAAAATAAAAAGAATTTCAACAGGCCCAGATGTAAAGAGTCCATACTAGGCAATGGGTATAGCTAAGATAAAGGCACAGAGATAGGAGAGGGCAGGACGAGATCAGAGAATGGATAAATAGATTTCCTTTGGGCAGCTATGTAATGTAGTGGATAGACTACTACATCTGGAGTTAGTGAGATTCCTTTTCCTGGGTTAAAATCTGGCCTCAGATACTTACTTATGAGCTGTGTAACCCTGGGCAAATCACATAACCCCATTTGCCTCAGTTTCCTCATCTGGAAAATGGGGACAATGTAGCACTTACCTCCCATGGTTGTTATGAGTATGAAATGAGATAATATTTATAAGATTCTTTGAAAACCTTAAAGCATTTTATAAATGCTTTATATATAATTAGCTGTATTTATGCTAACTTTAATTATAATTGGACAGCTAGGTGGTACAGTGGAAAGAGGGCCAGATCTGGAGTAAAGGAGACTCAATTTCCTGAGTTGAAATCTGGCATCATACACTTACTAGCTGTGTAACCTTGGGCAAGTCACTTAACCCTGTTTGCCTCAGTTTCCTCATATATAAAATGAGCTGGAGAAGGAAATGGCAAACTCTTCCCATATGTTTGGCAAGAAAACCCCAAATGGAGTTAAAAAGAGCTGGACATTACTGAAATGACTGAAAAACAAAACTGGTTGGTTGTACTTCAATATAGTGAAGATGTTTCTCACAATTGATTATTCTACAATGTAATCATTGTCTCTGAAGGTAGTGAACTCCCTGTTTCTGGGGATGTTCAAGCAGAGACTAGATGTCCCCTCTGTTAGAGATGTGGTAGGTGTGCCATACTGGTTAAAAAATTGGACTAGATGGTCTCTGAGTTTCCTTCCAACTCTGTCTCTGTGATTCTCAATGTGTATATCTCTTTGTGAGATGGACCATTCAGAGGTCATCTAGTAGTTTCCTTGTCCCTGGAGAGTTATTTGACCCACAACAGGCAGGCAGGCAGGAAGGAGATAGGAAGGGATTCTATAACTTTTCCCTTCTATCACTTGATCTAGTATCTTATACTCATTATGACCCAGAATTCATGCTGTATGTCTAACTTGCATCCTTCCTCCCATGAGATTAGCTCCTTCTTGTGACTTATTTGTGGAACCAAGATACAGCTGCACCTCCAGAGACTTAACCTTATCTTCTCCCATCTGAATAGCCCCAAATTCTTTCCTATGCCCTTCCAACACCAGGGACAGATTCTCTTCCCTACTCCGATTCCTCAAATTTCCTCATGAATCTTCTCTTCCCTATTCCTTACCCTTTCATCCTCTGAGGAAGTCATGCTGAAAGTCTGGCATCAGAAATAATGGCTGACATTTTCTTTGAAGCCCACTCTCTGACCACTGTGGCTTCATCCCAAGCCAGTGTCAGGCAGTGAGTTCAAGGCAGCAGACCAGTGCCACAGGTCACATTTACAAATAAGCATTGATGTCAGGTAGTAACTTTGGTTGGGTAGCTCAAGGGGTTACAGCATGGTGTCTGTGAGGAGGAGACTGGGGTTTGATTCCAATGGACCAGTTAATTCATTTCAATTCTAGCATCTTTTAAAAACACCTGTTGGGTAATGGGTAAGAGTGACATGAGACAAAGTCCCTGTCCTCAAGGAGCTTATAATCTCATTAGCTTCACACAGAGCAGCCCTGTGTGTTTAGGGTTATGAGTCCCAAGGAAGGCAGAGTATGAACGATTCAGGGTGAGCCCATCCCTGCTGCCAGATATGGACCGTATGGGGTGAGTCTCCATAGTGAGAGCTGGGAGTGCACCCCTTGGGGATATCTTGGGGGCAGTTTGAGGTCTTTGAGAGCTCTCTGGAGTAACTGAGTTGAGGAATTGGGGAAGCTACTTACAGAATTGGGAAGATAACCTTGCTTGTACTGAGGTCTGTAACTTGTTGGAACAGATCAATCTGAGCCACCTAAAACCTGTGGGCATGGTCTAGGACTATAGAATTCCTGATATGGAACATTCTCTTCTAAACCAGGAGAGTCCATCCTTTTGGGTTGAGGCAGTGGAACACAGTGTCCAGAGGCTCAGGAACTAGTATTACTCTCTTTAAGGAGGGCATTAGGGTAGGTTCTTTCTCACATTCCTCTGTGACTTAGGTCTTACTGCCCTTTATGGGAGGCTTTAGAGGAGACAGTATGGGACAGCAGTGGAAAGTGAACTTGGAGCCAAAAAACCTGGGTTCAAATCCCATCTCTGCCGATTATTGCTTATGACTTTAAACAAGATATTTAATCTTTCTGGCCTTCAACTTCCTCATCTTTGAAGTTATGGGTTTGGCCTCTTCCTTCAAGCTCCAAATCTGCCATTCTGTATACATGGGACTTCATAGGCTTTTTTCCCCCTTTGCTGACCCCACTTCCAGCCCTTGGTGCTCTAGCTCACTCCCTAGTAAGGTCCTTCTCCAGTGTCTGTTTCCTTTCTCTCTGGATGGCTCTCAGACTGGTGTGTAGTTCTTGCTGGTCAGTCCAACTCAGCACTCACCTCTTTTTCTCCCTCCATGTACCACAGGAAGCCAGTCAATATGGCCAAGGCCACCATCAACTACCGCCATGAGAAGACCCACATGATGAGTGCTGTGGACCGAAGCTTCACAGATCAGAGCACACTACAAGAGGATGAGCGTTTAGGACTCTCCTTCATGGATGCTCACAGCTACAGCACCAGGGGTGAGTGGTAGGCAGCTGGGCAGAAGGTTCTCTCCCTGATACTGTGATTTTTCCTCCTTTATCCAGTGTTTGAAGGCTGTGTATTCCTCTAGCACTCACTGAGCTGGACCTCTCTGCTCACTCCCGGACAGTGTGAAATCCTCCGAGCTAGTAAAGCCAGTGGCTAGGAGCTTTGGCCACAGGGAATGGATTCTGTGGCCTTATATGTCTTCTGCTCCTTCCAGAGAAATCATAAGTAGAGCAGGGTCTTATGGTCAATAAAATACAAAGAGACCTAGATTAAGAGCTAGAAAACCTAAGTTCAAGTCTTACCTTGGATGGTTCCAATCTTTGTGACCTTGGTCAAGTCACATATCCTCTGAACCTCAGTTTCCTCATCTCCAAATGAAGGAGTTGAATATGGTGAGCTTTAAGATCTCTTCCAGCTTGAAATCCTATTATTTTTTATTCAGTTAAATAGGATTTTGTTATTTCAGTACCCAAGTAAAATCCAGGATGGAGGCTGGGGATGATTCTCATCCAAAAACAATGATTTCTGGGCCAGAAAATACAGGACAAAGTGAGCTGAAATGCAGGGTAAGCAGGAATATAGTAAGAGAACATCTATACCCATAATGAGTTTAAGTAACCAGGACCAGATGGAGTACATCCCAGGGCAGTGAAAAAACAGCTTCAGTTATGCATTCTATATTCTAAGCAACCTCCCCCACTTCTGCCATTCTGTGTTCTAAGGGTTCTCCCAGCTCTGATATTTGGTGTTATTTTCTTTAGAACCCTCACCTTCCAGCCTGGAGTCAATACTGTGTATTGGTTCTAAGTCAGAAGAGCAGAAAAGCCTAGGCAATGGGGGTTAAGTGACTTGCCCAGGGTCACACAGCTGGGAAGTGTCTGAGGCCAGATTTAAACCCAGGACCTCCTGTTTCTAGGCCTGACTCTCAATCCACTGAGCTACCCAGTTGCCCCTGATATTTGGTGTTCTAAGGGACCTTCCCTCTAACCACTGAAATTTTATATTCTAAGACCCTATTTAATTCCGACGTTCATAGTTCTAAAGTCTCTTAGAGCTGTGATGACATCCTTTGTTCATTAGCATAGTGGATAGAGCTCTGGACCTGGATTCAGAATGATCTGAGTTCAGATCTAGCCTCAGACACTTATTGGGCCACCTGTGAGTTACTTCATCTCTGCTTGCCTCAGTTTACTCAACTGTGAAGTGGGATAATAATAGCACTTCCCTTCTTCTATCCTTCCTAGGTTTGTTGTGTGGTTTAAATGAGATTTTTTGTAAATTGTAAAGCCTTTCGCACAGTGCCTGACAAATAATAGACATCCTATTAATGTTAGCTGTTATTATTCTAAAGCCTTATTAGTTTTAAGATCCTATGCCCTGAGGTCCCTTCCTGTTCTAGTAATCTGTGTTCTAAGATTCCTTTCAGCTCCAAAGAAGTACGTGGGGCCCTTTTCTTTCTGAGCTTGGGGGTACATATGTTTATTTTCTAGTGCAGAGGGGCGGATTCATCGTTCATCTGTGACACTGGACCCATGCGGGGGACAACATGTGTTTTGCTTCATGCCCCTCTGGGATGCTCTTCAGATTTCCTCTGCCTTCTCCTGCTTCGGTCCTGACCAGATGGTCTTATTTGCTTGTGCTCATACCCAGAAGACTCTCCTTTCCCTTGCTTGTCATATCTGTCCCCTTGATGAGCATCTCTGAGCCTTCCTCCCTTCCCTGGATGGTCCCTTCTGCATCCTGAAGAGCTGCCTGAACAGTGGCTCCAAAGAGCATCCCAGATGCCGCCTCTGTCTCTTGGATCTCCCACATGCAGAGTTGTCCTCGTGATTCCCCTAAGCCCAAAGAAGCCCTTTCCTTTAATTCAGCTTCTTCATCTTGTCCTCTAACCCTTCCTCTTATTCCAAATTATGGATTCTTTTGGTCTGGGCCTTTTCTTCTTTCAGCTGTAGCCTTTGGCTTTCAGTCCTGACACTGAAGTCTCAGAAGACGAAGCTAAAAAGAGCCATCACGTTCTTGTCCATTATTTCCTACTCTCCAAGAAGCTATCCTTAATAGAGCCTTTAGAAGACAGAATGTCTAAGCTAGAAGGGACCTCAGAATGTCAGAGCTGGGAGGACCCTTAGAACATGGAATACCAGGGCTGGGAGGGCTTTTAGGACACAGAATGTCAGAGCTGAGAGAGACCTTAGAACCCAGAATGTCAGAGCTGGGAAAGATCTTAGAACAGAGAATGTCAGAGCTGGGAGAGACCTTAGAACAGAGAATGTCAGAGCTGGGAGAGACCTTAGAACCCAGAATGTCAGAGCTTGGAGAAAAAAAAAAGGAACACAGGATGCCAGAGCGAGAGTGGTCTAAGAATATAGAATATCAGATATGGGAGGGGTCTTAGAGGATAGAATGTCAGATCAAAGAGGGAACTTAGAACACAGAGTGTCAGGACTAGGGGAGAACCATAGAAAAAAGAATATCAGATCTGGGAGGGACCTTAGAATAGAAATAGCAGAACTGTGAGGGGATCTTAGAACATAAAATATCAAGACTGGAAGGGCCCTTAGAACCCAAAATGTCAGAGCTGGAGAGACTTTAGAAGAAAGAATGTCAGAGCTAGAGCTATCTTAGAATATGAATTGTTAGAGCTGGAGTGGTCTTAGAATACAGTATGTTAGAGCCAGGAGGAATCTTACCACATAGAATGGCAGACCAGGGAGGGAATTAGAATATAGTGTCAGAGCTAGAGGGGACTTTAGGAAAAAAATGTCAGAACTGGGGGGAATTGGAATATCAGAGTTAGGGTAGGTTTTAGAACAGAGAATGTCAGGGCTGGGAGAGACCTTAGAAGAAAGAATATCAAAGCTGGGAGGGAACTTAGAACAGAGAATACTGAAGTTGGGAGAATGAAACCATTGACCATCAGAGGTAGAGAGACGTTGGCATACAGAATGTTAGGATTGCATGGGCCCTTAGAATAGAGAAGGTAAAGGCTTAGGAGGGACTTAGAGTTGACTACATGTGGCAGAGAAGTTAGAGGTCCTGAGGTTTGCATCCTGGTTCAATCCCTTATTATCTATTTGTGCTAAAGCAAATCATTTCCCATCCTTTCCCATCTACATCTTTAAAATAAAAGGATTGGACTAGACCAGTGGGATCAAATTCAAATAGAAATGGATTCCTATGGGCAGCACAATAACTTAGAAAACCACAAATTAACATTATCCATGTTGGGTGGGATTTAAAAACTTATTAAGCATGTCTCAATTACCTGCAATTTGGTTTCGTCATTCCAAGTAGGATAGTTGGTGAGTTTGTCCCTTCCCAACTAAACAACTTCTGGAGTCTCTTCCAGCCCTTGATTAGTGAGGACCTGAGGGCTTCCCTCCCTTATTCCTCCCTTCATCTTCCTCCTCCTTGCTAGGGGACCAACGAAGCAGTGTGGTCAATGAATCGAGCAGCCTGCTAGGGGGCTCCCCAAGACGTCCCTGTGGCCGCAAGGGTTCCCCCTACCACACAGGGCAGTTGCACCCAGCTGTCCGAGTGGCTGATTTGCTGCAGCATATTAACCAGATGAAGACAGCTGAGGGCTATGGCTTCAAGCAGGAGTATGAGGTAAGAGCCCTCTGGGGTGGGATTAATAATAATAAAAATAATAATAACGTTAATTTTTTAGCTCTTTAAGATTTGCAAAGAGCTTTACAAACAACTCTGGGAGGTAGGTGATATTATTATCCTCATTTTATTTTTTTTTTATTTTTATCTTTATTTTATTCCAACAACAAATTTCCACCTAGGTTTTCCAAAGTTACATGGTTCATATTTTTTCCCTCCCCTCTTCCTTCCCCTCTCTGGGTTATACATGCATGACCATTCAAAACATATTGCCATATTATTCATTTTTGTAAGTGAATAATCTTATAAAACTCAAACCCCAAATCATTATTATCTTCATTTTATGTATGATCAAACTGAGGTCAAGTGACTTGTCCATGGTCACATATTCACTAAGTGTCTGGATTTGAATTCAAAACTTCCTGATTTCTGATCCTAGCACTCTCTCCCCTATGTCACAGTGTCTCTAAATCCAATGAGAATAGCAGAGACTTTGGAGTCAGAAGACCTGGGTGTGAATTCTGATTCTGCTAAGAATAGCTCATGTATTCTTGGGTAAATCCCTTAACATCCCTGTTTCCTTAGCTGTAAAAACCAAGGGATGTGGATGGCAAGATCTTTTTTACCCTGCATCAGTCCTGACCTGAACCCTGAGTCTGACCCCATCTTTTCTTTCAGTTCTGATCTTGATCCTCTCTGAAGTCTGACTCTCTGATCTCTGACCCTGTCCCTCCCTCTGGTCCTTAATGCTGACTCCATTCTAGATTTAGGCTTAATTTTGGTCAGACCCTGCTGATAATCCAAGGCTCCAATGCTGGTTGGGATAGGCAGCTAGAGCGCCCAGTGGATAGAATTTGGAATTAGGGAGGCCAGAGTTCAAATCCAGCCTTAGACACTAGCTTTGCGACCATGGCTAAGTTACTTAACTTCTGTTTGCCTCAATTCAATGGAGAAGGAAATGGCAAAACACTCTAATATTTTTGCCAAGAAAACCCCATGTGGCGTCCCGAAGAATCGTACATGACTAAACAATAATAATACGCTGGTTAACTTTTTTTTTTCCTTTTTGGATGTTGTGGCTTGGAAGAACAGGCATCCCAGGACTCAGCCTCCAGACACCTTGCATACAAGTATTTATGCTTGTGAATACCCATAGCCAAAGTAAACTGTGGGTACAGTTCACAAAGGCAGGAAGCAGGCTTCTCTATTATTCTTAGCTAGAATGTGCAGTGAATATTCCCTTCAGTTCTGGGGGGGGAGGCCCAAAACATTTTGTAGGGCTGTAAGGCAGACTTAGGGGGTCCCTTGGGCCCATATTTCTCAGTGCCCCCTCCCTTACATTAATCTTGGGTTTTGACCTGAGAGCTATGGAAAAGGAAGAATAAGTGGCATTTCTGGAAAAAATAAAGAGGAAGGAGTACTGAACTGGGAGTCAGAGATGTGGGTTCAGATCCTGACCTTTATTTCTGTGGTAGGTCAGTGGTTTCACTTTTCTCAGCCTCAGTTTACATTCCTATAAAAAGAGGGGCTTGGACTAGATGGCTGGAGTGAAAGCTATGGTTCCCTCTGCTGTTCTTATCATTTGTGTTTTCTATAGAGTTTCTTCGAAGGCTGGGATGCTACCAAGAAGAAGGACAAGACCAAGGGCAGAACGGAACCTGTGCCCCCGTGTGAGTGTCAGAGGAAGGGAGAGGCAGAGGAGAGAGGGATAACTTGAGCTGGGAGGAATTGTCCTAGGCACTGGGGGAAAGACTTCTTTCTGGGACCTGTGGATGTTGCCTTTGTTGGGCCACTTGACTCTCACTGCTTGTATCTTGGGATGGGACACTCAGCCTGGAGGTGTTGATGGCACAGAGTGAGGAGGTCCTGAGGATGCCATCTGCTGGGCTTTCAATCCCATCCAGTCTAGCCCAGTTCAACCCTATAAGCATTTATGGGCTTGGTCCAAGGCTGGCAAGATGGCATGGAATATTGGCATAGCAGCTGGAGGCAAGAGCTGCCTTTCATCCTGCCTCTCCCCTTTTAATGTCCCTTTAGCTCTGAATTCTTTCCTGCCCCAGTCTTGCATCCTTCAGTTCAGCACCATACCCTCTGCTCCTTTCCCTCTTATGTCTCATAGCTCCTACTCTCTGATTCAACTTTTCCTCCACTCCCCAAAGTGTTCTCTTGACCCTTTTCTCCAGTGTCCTTCCTGCTCCCCCCTCCTCCAGTGTACCCCTCTCCATCTTCCTCTCTTCATTGTCCCCCTTAGATCATAGCTCACCTCTCCCCCAAATCTCCATCAGATGGGGTAACCCTGCCTGTAAAAAGAGCATGATTTCCTCACAACTGCCCCAGCTGTCACACAGTCTTCAGGGGATACTGTATCTCCTAGAAGAAGATGTCCATTCCCTTAGTTATCCAGTCCCCATGGCCCCATCCCACTGTCCTCGAACTCCATGCCTCTGGCTGGGTCCCTGGAGCTACTCAGACTTTCTGATGCAGCCCCTTCTCTGGATTTGCAGACGATCGGCACCGAGTGAAGCTTCACCCACTTCTGGGAGACCCCAACGCAGACTACATCAATGCCAACTACATCGATGTGAGTGCACCCTGAAAGATCTCCCTCAGCTGTCCTCCCCGTCCCCCTCCCCTCACACAGTCAGGCACTGAACATTCACTGAGCACCCACGTGCTGGCTAGCCCCTGGGCTGGCCACTGTGGGGCACATGGAGGGGCACAAGGTCTATTTCCTGCCCTCATGAAGCTCCTGTTCTAGCAGGGGAAACTAGCAACTAATGTAAGGCAGGAGGCATGTTAAAGAATGCATCAGATAGAGAAGGGAGAGATCTTTGTAGCCTGGGATAGTTAAGGAAGGCTTCTTGGAAGAGGAAGGCCTAGAAGGATGGTTTGGATGAGGAGGAGAGGACGCACGGAGCCAGAAATCAGCAAGGGGCGTTCTCTTAGAAGGTTAGCTCCTTGGAAGCAGGGGCTCTTGTCTTTATTTCCTGAGCATTTAGCTTAATGCTGGACACACAAGAAACATTTAAGAAATGTTGAGTTGAATTCAGTTGTGTTCTCAGGCCTGGGAGGAGATTGATCTGGCCAAAGGAGAGTGGGTTCGTGTGGGCTCATGATGCCTCTATACAAGAGTGGCTGAAGAAGATGTCAGGGAATGGGCATCTCCTCTGTGAGGTGCCATAGAAAAAAGAACCAGAGGGAGAGAACTAGGCCTATCCAGTGTGCTGTTGGAATGGGAAAAAGTCCATCCCAGAAAGTGGATGTGGATGTGTTTGGTCCAGAGGGATCAGAGGTGGATCAGAGCAGAACAGAGCAGAGGAGGCAGCTATTCTTGTAACTCCTATGGGGCCCGAGAGAGGGAAGAGTACTGTGTTACCTGGGAGTTAATCCTGCTGTCTCTGATCAGTCATGTTGCAGAAAAGGCAGTAGCTCTGTTAGGGAGCAATGGAGAGCAGAACAGAGGGGAAAGGATGTGATCTGAGGTCCTAGTTCAATATATCAAGTATCGACTGATCACCCACCTGTGCCCAGTGCTGTGCCAGGGAGTTTTAAGGGGAGACTGAAAAGGAGAAGGCATCATCCCTGCCCTGGGGGATGCTCAGAGAATCTGGTTGGGAAGAGGGGACTCATGCTTATGAAACAGTTAGATTCTAAATATTACCTGCTGCTTGAGGGGATGGAACAGATGACAAGTGTTGTGAGAATGCAGACCTCTGTCGTAGTCAGGGAAGTTTTCTTGGAGGAAGTGGGGTTTGATTTGGGCCCTCAAGGATTTGACTAGATGGAGGGAAGGCATTCCAGGCAGGCCCACAGCATGAGCAAAGGTGTGAAGACAGGAATAAGCCTCGTTTCCCACTCCTCCTCTTCTCCTGGGGGACAGAATATTTTCATTCTCCATTCTCGACCTTTCCCTGTCTTGCTTTCCCTGTATCATTTCCTTCTTTTTCCCACCCCATCTCCTTGAGGCAGAGGTAAGGGCCCCAGCTCTCCCCACCCCAGGGCCCTGAGATTTTAGTAGGGTGACCTCTCCTCTTCCTCCCTCCCCCCATTTTCCTTCCTGATCCTGTCCCTTCTGCCATATCCATATCCCACAAAGCCCCTTCCCGCTCCTGCCTCTGCCTCCTATGGCCATGCCCAGTGGGCTAATCTCCCTCTCTCTGGTCTCTTTGGCTTGGGCACCTGTCCTCTCACCGGAATCCTTAAGATTCGGATAAACCGAGAAGTAAGTATATCTCCTCTCTCTCTCTCTCTCTCTCTCTCTCTCTCTCTCTCTCTCTCTCTCTCTCTCTCTCTCTCTTTCTCTTTCAATTTCAGTTTCTCTGTCTCTCTTATCTCTCTCTGTCTCTGTCTCTGTCTCTCTCTCAATTTGTCTCTCTCTCTCCCTCTCCCTCTCCCTCAATCTCCCTCCCTCTTTCCCTCTCCTTCTCTTTCTCCCTTCCCTCTTTCCACATCTCTCTCTCACCTCTCTCTCTCTGTCTCTCTCTGTCTCTTTCTGTCTCTCTCTCTCTCTCTCTCTCTCTCTCTCTCTCTCTCTCTCCTTTCTCTTTCTTCTGCCCCCTACCACTGATTGTGCCCCCATTTCAGTGATTGGGACAATCCCTGGTGATCCCCCTGAGTCACTTTTCACTGAAAACAAAACCATCACCCATTGGCTGCCTTCTCCTTTGTTGATCTGAGCAAAACATTGGGAAGGGTAGGAGGGTGGATAGTGTGGAGGGGATAATCTTGGCAGTGAACATTGGGCAAGGCCAGACCCTGGGCCATTTAACCTTCTGTCCTCTTGATTAGAGACCTAACCTCTGCCTTCTCTCCAAATAGTGCAGAGAATGTTCCCCACCCTATGGCCAAATCCATCTTTGCTCCCAGGTCTTCCTTGTGGCTCTATGTAGGGAGTACATTGGACTAGACAGGCATTTGGATTAAGAATCAGGGGCCTTGAGTTCTGATCCTCCCCTACCAGCTGTGTGACCTTGGGGAAGTCACTTCCCTTTTTTGGACTGTGATTTTTGCATCTGTAAAATGAGGGCTTTGGATTCAATGATAATCAGAAGTTCTTTCCAGTTCTGATACTCTATAATTTTGATTATGTATAGAGGATGTCCCAAAAGACTTGTGTAATGCCAAGCTTGAAACTGCACTAAGACTTGGGATGTTCTGCACTTGTGTGTGTGTGTGTGTGTGTGTGTGTGTGTGTGTGTGTGTGTGTGTGTGTATGTGTNTGTGTGTGTGTGTGTGTGTGTGTGTGTGTGTGTGTGTGTGTGTGTGTGTGTGTGTGTATGTGTGTGTGGTGTGTAACTTGGATGGGACCTCTGATTTTGCTGGGGTAGAGCAGTGGTATTAAACTTAAATAGAAATGGGGGACCACTAAACTATACATAAGAATCCCTGTGGGCCATGTATTAACTTAAAAAAGCATAGTGGGACAGCTAGATAGCATAGTGGATGGAGAGCCAGACTCAGAGATGGGAGGTCCTGGGATCAAATCTGGTCTCAGACCCTTCCTAGCTGTGTGACCCTGAGCAAGTCACTTAACCTCATTGCCTAGCTCTTCTGCCTTAGAATTCATACTAAGACAGGAGATAAGGGTTTAAAAAAAGAAAGAAAACATATGTCAACAGTATCTAAGTTCTATTGTCTTTTTATTTATTTTGTTAACTAGTTCCCCAATTACATTAAAAAAAACAACCCTTAAGAAGTCTTATAATCAATAAGAATCAACACTGTGTATTGGTTCTAAGGTAGAAGAGGTAAGGGCTAGGCAATGGGGGTTAAGTGACTTGTCCAGGATCACACAGCTAGAAAGTGTCTGAAGCCAAATTTGAATTCAAGATCTCTCATCTCTGGACCTGCCTCTCCATCCACTGAGCCACCCAGCTGCCCCCTTTCCCCCCAAATTACATATTAATCCAGTTTGAGAGTGTTGTGGACAGCTAGTTTGACCCCTCTGGTATTGAGAACTCCCAGATGAGGAAGGTTTTGCCACTTGCTGTCTAAGAGTTGCCTGGGGGCAGTGAGCTTTGAGCAGTGAAGTGGTAGATTTGCCTAGGCTTACCTAGCCAGTATGTGCTTGCAGTGGGGCTCCTACCCAGATCTTCTTGACTTCTGGGCTGGCTCTCTTAGCGCCCATGCTTTGCTGCCTCTGTGGGTAAACAGAGATGCAGAAGGTAACCCCAGTTCCTGTGCATGGCTCTACCCTATGATCTGACTTTAGGAGCTGTTAGGAAGGGAGGCAGGAGCTGGCCAGGGGGAACTTGGCTGTTGCTCAGGACCAGGGAGAGAGACCAGCCACTGGTGTGCCTCATTTCCATGGAGAGCAGAACAAGAGGAAAAGGGCTTGATTTTCATTGGGTGAGAGATCTAGCCAGATACTGGGATGGTTGGAAGCCTGGCATGTTATCACTGAAGGAAATTTCTTGGGCAGCTTCTAGGAATAGGGCCGCCGGTGGTCCTGGAAGAGTGGAACGTAGCCATCCCTGGAGTCAGGGTAGGGTTGAGTGTTAGGGCAGAGGTGCCCCTGCCTGGGGGGACAGGGTTCAGGAATACATCCCTGTGGCCTCTGCTTCTGGGTATTGAGGGCTTGATCCTGTCTCTAAGGCAGGAGTGGGGCAAGGTTCTTGGAGGCCCAGCACATACCGGACCCTGGATGAGCACGGGCTCATTGTGGGTCAGAGAGATGTGGGGGAAAGGGGTCAGGAGCCCTGGGGGACTGGGGGTTGGTCCTTCGGGATCTTAGAAGGATTGTTTGGGAGCTTCTTCGCCTTGGAGGTCATCCTGATGTAGATGGCTCCAGTGGCTGGTGTGGGGTTGGGCTCAGAGCTAGTGTTCCCTTTGGGTGGTCTGACTGTGTCTCCTTCTGTTCCAGGGCTACCACAGATCAAACCACTTCATAGCTACTCAAGGTACCCAGGCTCTCCCTTGGCTGTGTCTGTCTCCCTTGTCCTATGCTGTCTGGTTCTCTCCACTCCTCTTTCTTCTCCTCCTTCTCTTGCCATCTTTCTATCTGCCTCCCTCTTTTTGTTATGTGTGTGCGTGTCTTTCTCCATGTCTCTGTGTCTCTATCTCACCATATGTGGATTCTCAGAAACTGGAGTTCCCTGACAGAGAGGCCCCCCACTCCCCCACCCCATCTATCTTTCAGCAGCTTTACAGAGAACAAAAATCAAGCCTTTTCCCCATTCTTGTTCCCAACCTGGGCTGCCATGGGCCTCTATTGTCAGTAACTCCTTGGGGACATGAATTCTGTTTTCCTGCCAGTGTCTGCCTTGTCCTGGGCTAGGGTGGTGGTGGGGTAACAATGTTGGGGGTCCCATGGGGTCCAGGACAGGCTGCAGGCAAAATGCCCAAGACTGCCCCCCCTCCCAGTCCAGTCAATGCCACTTAACTCCCACTTCTCCTTGGGGCCTTCTCCACATTCTCCCCCACCCTCACCCCTCCTTCAGGACCCAGACAAGAGATGGTATATGACTTCTGGCGAATGGTGTGGCAGGAGCACTGTTCCAGCATCGTCATGATCACCAAGCTGGTGGAAGTGGGACGGGTAAGGGGACAAAGGGCAGCTCCACCGACCCTCAGCACCACTGGGGCCCCAGAATAGAGAGCCTGCGAGAAGGCACAGGGAAAGGATCACAATTAGGGGTGAGAGATGAGGGAGATAAGGAGGAGGCTTGGGAAAGTGAAGGGGAGATGTGTGAGGGGACCTAAATGGGGTTTAGGGAAGATATGGAGGTCACATAAAAGAGTCCCAAGATGAGTTTGAATTCTGGTTCTGTTTCTTACTTAACTCTGTGTGACCTTGGGCAAGTCACTTAAGCTCTGGTGGCCTCAGTTTCCTCCTTTATATAAAGAGCTTTGCACTAGATGACTTTTCCAGCTTTTGGACCTGAAAGGCAGATAGTGCAGGACTTAGAGTCTAAAAGACCCGAGTTCAAAACTGCCTCAGCACTTAATAATTGCTCTATGGCCCTTGTCAAGGGACTGAACCTCACCCTTTGTTTCCTTGGCTATAAAATGAGATAATGATAGCATCTACCTTACAAGGTTGGTGTGGGGAGCCAAACAAGAGCATGAGTGCTCTATGAATATTGGTTATTATTATGATGGTCCTGAGGTAAATGGAGAACAGGAAGGGTGACTTGGGCCATGGCCCATCAAGTTCAGTGGAAGGGCCTGGGAGTATTTAGCCTGCAGAGATAAGAGTGGGTCAGGAGGCTGGGTGGGGAGGCACGCTCATTGTCAAGCCTAAGAGACATTAGCCTTGTTCCATTTGGCTCCAGAAGACAGAACTAGGAACAATGTGTGTCCTGTACTTGTTGGAGAATAGTTGCAGAGGGACCATGTTTAGACTTGATGTTGGGAAGAGCTTCCTAACAATTAGAGCTGTCCAGTGGTGGAATGGGCTGCCTTGGGAGGCAGAGAGTCTCCCAAGCACTGGAAATCTTCAAGAGAGGGCTGAGTTGGATGCCTGTCTGTTGGGGATATTGAGGGAGAATTCTTGGCCAAGTCTAGATGGCCTTCCAACTTGGGTTCCCTTCTAGCTCCGAAGTTCCATGACTCCATTGGGGTGGGGAAGGATGAAAGCAGGGGGGTGGCATGGGGAGGGGAATGAGGGGGAAAATGGATTTTAAAGGAAGTGAGAGGAATGAGAGCCAAGGAGGCTGGGAAGGTGAAGGGCCAGGGGAGGGAAGGGAAGTATGCCACATCCTGTTGGTTTCTAGGTGAAGTGTTCCCGATACTGGCCTGATGACTCAGAGATGTATGGGGATATCAAGATCACGCTGGTGAAAACAGAGACTTTGGCAGAGTATGCAGTCCGTACCTTTGCCATGGAGAGGGTAAGCTGGCATCACTGTGGCCCTGCCTTTTGGGGACTTGGGGACCTAGCTTAGGGGATCAAAACCCTCCCCTTGGCAGAACTCATCCAATCCCCACATTAGTTCCCAGGTTGCCACCTATGCCCTGGTAGTGCCCTTTTTGGAGAGCTCCCCTACCTTTGCCCTTCCCAGAAGCTCTGACATGGTGGTAGGGGAAGGTCAGCCAGGGTTATCAGGAGGAAGCAGAAGAGAAAGGAAAAAGAACTTTTTCAAGTCTAACTCTTTTCCTCCCAGTCCCCAAATAATGAATCATTAAGACATGAATTCTACACATGCGTGCATCCCCTCTTCTCTATTCTCTTTGCTATCTCTCACATCCAGGCACTTATCTCCTCTCATCTCTCTGATAACAATAACTGCTAAACTAGTTTCTCTGCCTTCAGACTTCCTCTGTGCCCTGCAAATAAGACCTGATCCTTGATGTCAGGGAATTCAGGTTAGAGCAAGAGGTCTTGAACTGGAGGCGGTCACAGTTCTTCTTCTTCTTCTTCTTTTTTTTTTTTAATTTTAAACCCTTAACTTCTGTGTATTGACTTATAGGTGGAAGATTGGTAAGGGTAGGCAATGGGGGTCAAGTGACTTGCCGAGGGTCACACAGCTGGGAAGTGTCTGAGGCCGGATTTGAACCTAGGATCTCCTGTCTCTAGGCCTGGCTCTCAATCCACTGAGCTACCCAGCTGCCCCTCACAGTTCTTCTTAAAAACGTTTATTTTGAGCAATGAATTTCAGAATAAGTTGTTTCCTTTATAATCTGGTATATTTTATTTTATACTTTTAAAAACATCATTCTGAGGATGGGTCTCTAGGTTCCACCAGGCTGCTCAAGGAGTCCAGAACATATAAAAAGGTTAAGAACCTTTGGTCTTGGGGCAGCCAGGTGGCACAGTGCCAGGCCTGGAGTCAGGAGGAACTGAGTTCAAATGTGACATCAGCTACTTTCTAGCTAGGTCACCCTGGGCAAATCACTAAACCCCAATTGCCTAGCCCTTGCCTTTCTGTCTTAGAGTTGTTACTCCAGTAGAAAGTAAGAGCTTAAAAAAAAAATAACCTTGATTATGGTGAGTTTACAACTAGCTTCTGTATAAGGCAGTTCTTATTTTTTATTTTATTTATTTTTTATTACATTTATTGATTGATTGATTTAGAATATTTTCCCATGATTCCATGATTCATGCTGTCTTCTTCCCCTCTTCCTGTCCCCGTCCTGGAGCTGACAAGCATTTCCACTGGGTTATACATGTATTATTGTATAAGGCAGTACTTAAAGGGCGAGAGGAAGCCAAGATAAAATGCACCCGAGAAGGAAGAGATGGCACCTAGCAGAATTTGGGGGGCGGCGGTAGAATCAGAGAAGACTTCATGGAAGAGCTGGCATTAGAGCTCGAGGGTAGGCTTTTGAAGCTGAGCCATGCGCTTTCCCCACAGAGGGGCTACTCGGCCCGCCACGAGGTACAGCAGTTCCATTTTACGGCGTGGCCAGAGCACGGGGTCCCCTACCACGCCACGGGGCTGCTGGCCTTCATCCGCCGGGTCAAGGCCTCCACTCCGCCCGATGCTGGGCCCATCGTCATCCACTGCAGGTAGCATCAGGGTTAGGCTGGAGAATGGGCTCATCGGAGAGGGTGGAGGGTGACCAAAGGGTCCAGGCAGGACCGGACAGACACGGGTCTCTAGTAGACGCGTCCCAGGGGACCCCCCCCCATGCCTGGGTCTGCCGGTGGCCTGAGGCAGGACGTGGCTGGCTATGTCCGCAGTGCAGGCACAGGCCGGACGGGCTGCTACATCGTCCTGGATGTGATGCTGGACATGGCCGAATGTGAGGGTGTCGTGGACATCTACAACTGCGTCAAGACGCTGTGCTCTCGCCGAATCAACATGATCCAGACCGAGGTACATGGGGGGCCGGTGAGGGGTGGGGATGGGGGGACCCCCCACGGGTAGGTCAGAGAGGGCCCCTCATGGCCTCTACCCCGCTGACCGCTCCGGCCAGGCCATCGAGGAACAATTGTTAGGCACCTACTCCATGCCGGCCGCCGGGCTATCTGCTGCAGAGACTAAAACAAGGCAGTCCCTTCCCTCCAGGAACTTAGTCATCCTCCTCTCTGCCGCCATGTTTCTAGGCAGAATTATGGGACCTGCCCATGGTATGTTGGGTGGAACCAACCTAGTGTCAAGCCTCGTCGGGCTCTTCCCTGGCGATCCTCCACGCTCGGCATGGTTCTATTTGGGCCTCAGTTGCTGTAGCTATAAAACCAAAGGGTTGGACTGGGCAGCTTCCAGCCTTTCACCTCTTTGTGCCTCAGTTTTCTCACCAGTAAAATGGGGGAGTTGGGCTAGCGGGCCTCTTAGGTTCCCTTCACGCTTTTAGGTCTGGGACCCTGTGATCCATGGGGAGCTCCTCCGGCCTTTCTTTTCAGAGAGGGGGCCGGACAAGCTTTAAACTCCTCCGTCCTACACCCTCCCCACCCTTCCCTAGGAGCAATATGTCTTCATCCATGATGCAATCCTGGAGGCCTGCCTGTGTGGGGAAACTACTATCCCTGTCAGCGAATTTAAGGCCACCTACAAAGAGATGATCCGAATTGACCCCCAGAGCAACTCCTCCCAGCTGAGGGATGAATTTCAGGTACCTGATGTGTGTGTGTGTGTGTGTGTGTGTGTGTGTGTGTGTGTGTGTGTGTGTGTATGGGGAAAGAACAATGAGGAATGAATGGAATGGAGAATGTCCAGACATTAGGAAGGCGATTTCGCCCCTGTTTTGGCCCTGGACAGGGAAGCTTTGGGATTGGCAGTTTATGGAGGCAGTGGGACTCCCTCATGTGGGGATTCTTGAGGAGAGATAGCCCACCCCTTTGGTTGCAGCCCCTCCTCCCCCCCCCCCCAATTCTGGCCTGGTTGATCCATGAAATGGAAGAAAGATGAACCAGATACTTCAGAAACCTCTTGTGATTCCATGAGTGGGTCAGGAGGAATCAGGTAGCATTCAGGGCTTGGGGATATTCCCAGCTGGCTCTGTCTCTGTAGCTATCGGCTTCACCCCAAGCCTGACTCAATGAGGCTCCTCTTTCCCTCCCTCCTGAGGAAAGGTTGAGTTTCTCTTCCATGGAGGAAGAACCAAAGGGTGAGGCAGTGTGTGTCCTTGGCCTGGCTCTTTCGTTGGGTGCTTCGTGACGTTAGGTGAACCATGTCACCTTTGTGGTCCTCAGTTTTTGTTGTTGTTTGGGAAAGTGGAGGGGAGGAGAGCACTCTGGAGGTTCTTTGGTTTAAACCCAGGGGGATTCTGCTTCAGGCCTTCCTTCTCTATCCTCTTTGCAGACCCTTAATTCAGTGACACCCCCATTAGATGTAGAGGAATGTAGCATCGCCCTCCTTCCCAGGAACCGGGAGAAAAACAGAAGCATGGATGTCCTGCCTCCTGACCGCTGCCTGCCCTTCCTCATCTCCACCGATGGGGACCCCAACAACTACATCAATGCAGCTTTGACTGATGTAAGAAGCCTGGGAGGCCCTGGGAGGGAAGGGGGGATCCTAGCGCTCTCCCCTGTGCTGCCACCCTGCATTCCTGCAGCTCAGGCCCTGACTTTTTCTCTTTTCTCCTCTCCCCTCTTAAACTCTTGATTCTACCCCATTATTGCCACATTTTTGTTTCTTTCAACCACTCTGAGCATTTAGGGGAAAGTATGGATACAGGCTACTGTTGACATGAAAACAATCTGTGAGTCTTCATGGAATGCAAGCTCAATATGAGCCAACAGTGTGATATAGCAGCCAAAAAAAATGCTAACTCAGTTTTTACCTGTGTGGCCCTCTATGGGTTTAAGGTAAGAGAGATGTTATTATTTCTTAAATAAATAGCTATCTGGGGGACATCTGGGAGGCTCAGATGATTGAGAGCCAGGCCTAGAGACAGGAGGTCCTGGGTTCAATTCTGGCCTCAGATACTTCCTATTGTGTGACCCTGGGCAAGTCACTTAACCCCATTGCCTAACCCTTACCACTCTTCTGCCTTGGAACCAATACACAGTATTGATTCCAAAACAGAAGGTAAGGGTTTTAAAAAAAAAAGAAATAGCTAACTGGCACAGTGGATAGAATGTTAGACCTGGAGTTAAGAGGATCTGTATTCAAATTTGGTCTAAGACATTTACTAGCTTTGATCTGGGCAAGTCACTTCACCTCTCTGCCTCAGTTTATATAACTATAAAAAGAGGATAATAGTGGCATCTACCTCTCATAGTTGTTGTAAGGATAAAATGAATTAATGTAAAGTGTTTTGCAATTTTAAAGTGTTACAAAAACGAATGAAGATGACGATGAAGATGATGGTTTGCTTTGGTCTGACGCAGTATGGAGTATAGTGCTTTGTTTCAGGAATCAGATTTTAAGAAAGATGGTGATAAACTGACACGTTTCTTAGAGAAGAGCAATCAGGATGTTGAAGGAGTCTAGGAGACCAGGTCAGAAGAGGATAAGTTGGAGAAGCTGGGGAGGGCGATAGTCATCTTCCAGTATTTGAGGAGCATCTCTCATTATACTTGGCCCCAGAAGACAGAAGTAGGAACAATGTGGAAAAGGTTCAGAGCAATGGACTTAGGCTAGATACAAGGAAAATTCTGGAGATAGTGGATCCTCCTTCAATGGAAGTTTTCTAGGAGAATTGTAGAGAGGAAGAGCTGGGTGGTTCAGTAGATAGAGAACCAGGTCCAGAAATGGGAGGTCCTGGGTTCAAATGTGGCCTTAGACACTTCCTAGCTGTATGGCCCTAAGCAAGTCACTTAACCCCAATTGTCTAGCCCTTACCACTCCTCTGCCTTGGAACTGATGCTTGGTATTGCTTCTTAGACAAATTAAGGGTTAGAAAAAAAGAAAAAAGATAACAGGGTTTTCCTTGTGATTTCATTGGCAAAGGGATCTTCTAGATAAGAAAACTTGCTTCATCAATCCTGATCGGCAACTTCTCTACCTTAGAGAGTTGTCTGGGTAACTGAGAGGTTTAAGGATCTTGTCTTGGGTCACAAAATCTATAACTGTCAGAGGCAGGATTTGATCCCAAAACCTCCTGAATCTGAGGTGATATCTCTCTCTATGCCACATTGATTCTGTTGTTCAGTCATTTTTTTGTTGTCTGATTCTTTGTGACCCCATTTGGAGTTTTCTTGACAAAGATACTGGAGTGGTTTGCCATTTTCTTCTCCAGCTCATTTGACAGATGAGGAAACTGAGGCCAACAGGGTTCAATGACTTTTTCAGGGTCAGACAACTAGTATGACTGAGACCATATTTGAACTCAGGAAGATGAGTGTTTTTGACTACAAAGTTGGCACTCTCCTATGCCACCTAGTTGCCCTGTTGTTGTTTTGTTGTCCTCTATCATAGTAATTAAATTTGCAGATGTTACGAAACTGAGAGGGACAGCTGAGACAGTAGATGACAGAGGAGAGAACACTGGACCAAACTTCTTAATATGGAATTTAGGGGTCAGTTAGATACACAGCAATGATTCTAAGATGGGAGGTAAGGGTTTGAATTAAAAAAAGATGAAGTTTAATAGAGATGACCTACACACTTCCTTTCATTCCCTTCACTTCCCTTCCCCAACCTTTAGAGTTTAGTTAGAAAAATCTGCTGAATAAGTACAAATTGGGCTAGACAGCACTTTTTGTTTGAGAAAGATCTAGTGGTTTTGGTGGAACCCAAGTTCATTATAGGTCAGTGATGTGATTTGGCTGCTGAGAAAATGAATGCAGTCTTCTGCTACACCACATCTTTGGCTACACCACATCTAGAGTCTTGTGTTCAGTTTTGGACATCAAAAGGACATTGAGAATCCTGAAAGTGTCCAGAAGAAGGCCACCATGATGGCAAGAGGTATCTCCCATCCCAATCATGTCATAGAGCTAATAAGAGCAGCCCGGTTAAGTCCTTTTCAGATATGCCATTTGACACTCACAATAACCCCGGGAGGTAGGTGCTATTATTTTTCCTGTTTTACAGATGGAGAACCTGAGCACGACAGATGGTAAGTGACTTATCTTGGGTCACACACCTAGTAAATGTCAGAGACCAGATTTGAAGTTGGGTCTTCCTAATAGCATGTCTAGTGCTCTGCTGAGTGTCCATGGAGCTGCCTATATGGATGAAGGAATTGGAGATGTTTAGCCTGGAGAGGAGGAGGATTAGTGGAGCCATGATGGCTGTCTTCAAGTTTTTGAGAGGCCATTACATAGAAGAAGGAATCTATTTGTTTGACATGCCCCATATGGATACAACTATGAACAATGGTGTGAATGTGCAAGAAGGTGAATTTAGGTTTGATATAAGAAAAAACGCCCTAGAGAGTCCTCCCAAAGTGGGTTGGACTCCCTGGGAAGGGAGGAGGGCCCTTCCTTTATTGGAGGTCTTCAGGCAGAGGTTGAATGATTACTTGTGGGGTATATTGTAGAGGGGATCCTTGTTCAGGGAAAGAGTGGCTTAGATGGCTGCTGGGGTCCTTTTCAATTCATATGATCCTATGAGTGCATTGAACAGGAAACGAGGGACTACCGGGACATCATAGGGAGTGTGTGTGTGTGTGTGTGTGTGTGTGTGTGTGTGTGTGTGTGTGTGATATTTTTCTGTCCCAAGGAAGCTTTAATCATTCACTCCCCCCTCCAATCCTGGAGTTGCTGGGCACCATTTCTCCCTGTCCCTCCTCTGGCTCTGGGTCAGATAATCTTCTCAGGAAGGATGGAGGCCTTTGGATTAGGGAGGGACCAGAGATTTTGGAGAGTTGTAACTAACCCCTTACCAGAGAGTACTGTTGTATCCAGAATTCTTTGAGGATCCTTCACCTGCCTGGAGGCCCAAAGGAAGCTCTGTTGGAGGTACTCAGAATGAAAAAATGGTAGGGAACATCCTAAGAGTGACTCTCCCCTTCTATCCACAAGAAGTTCCAGGGAGGAGTCTGAGTTTTTGGATAGGTGGTTAGGGAGGTTGGCATTTCCCATTGCTGCCTGGGGGTCCCAAGCCCCTCTTCTGAGTCAGTCTTGAGGTTATGGAAGCAGAAGCCTGACCTTCATTGCTAAGCTTGGGGCCAAGTTTTCCACGAAGTTGGGTCAGCTTAGAACGAAAGTTTACTTCAGTGGTTCCCAAATTTTTCTGGCCTACTGCCCCCTTTCCAGAAAAAATATTATTTAGCCCCCTGGAAATTAATTTTTTAAAATGTTAATAGCAATTAATAGGAGAAATAAATTCACCTGTGGCCATCACTGCTTCCCCTGGATCTCTGCAGCACCCACCAGGGGGCGGTGGCACCCACTTTAGGAATCACTGGCTTGGTAAGTTCTGCTCTGTCTTCTTTGGAATCATAGACTAAACCAAGGGCAATATGTTTGAATAGTTGCAACCAGCCGCAGGACTGCCCAAGCCCACAGTCTGAATCTTAGGATGGTTCGACCATGATCCATTTCAAAACCTCTCCAAATTCTGGGAATCAATCTTTTTCAGTGCCCCGAGGGAGACTTGGGGTAGGAGTGGGGGGGTCTGGCTGCTGAAGAAGAATGGCCTTGACTATGATTGCCTAGCTTTCTCCAGCTAAGCTCTCAGAGAACAAGATCTCCAAGAAGATTCCCTCCCTATCAGGGGCCAGTTCCATTCATTCTGGAACTCAGGGATTATTTGGAGGAGGCTGAGGACAGACAGAGCTTGGAGGAGAGATACACAGCCCTGAAGTTCGTGTGGTGTCTAGGAGTAATGTCTAGGCTTGGGGATGAGGCAAGGGAACCGCTAGAGGCACCCACAGAAAGAGATACTTCTTGCACAGAGGGAGACTGTGAGTGAATTTGGGAACCTAGAGTATGAGGAGAGTAGGAGAAGAAAAAGATGAAGCGCTAAATTGGTCCTAAGCTTGGTGTGGTCAAGAGATGAGAGACTAGCTTCTTGGATTTCCCTCAGTTTCCCTTGACCAGGTCCTCTTTCTCTTTTGCTTGTCTTCTTCTTTTTGGAGGATCTCAACCCTATTCCACCTCATATCCAAAGAAATAGATGTCAGTTTGTAAATAATTAAGTATTAATTATAGGAGATAGGGCTTTTCTGCACTAATGGAATGGGCTGTGTTCAGCTTTGTATGGAGTAGGTTCCCCAGTCCAACTTCTCTGGTCTGTGCACAAAACCTATTCACTTCCTAACTGTCATCATGCAAATTGGGTGTCATATCTGGGCCTAACCAGTCAATTCTCCAGGCAGGAATGGGAGCTTATCTGATCCTTCCCCCACCTCCCAACCCATCCCAGATCATATGTGGGTGTAGCTTTGAACACTGCCTAATCTAATGAGTTAAGGGACCATCCCCAATATCTCCCCTTGGGGGTAGCTCTTTTGGAAAACTTTCAGTTAATTTCTCCTGGAATCAAATTCCAAATCTCTGAAAACTGGTCTCCATTCCTGGTTTCTTCTTGGACCTCAGAGAATTCTAATTTGCTTAGCTGGTGTGGAGTGCATTTAGGAGCTTCAAGTGATGAGAAAACCCAGTTCTTCCCATAGACCCTTGTTTGGAAACATGTAGGAAGTTATCCCAGTCCCCATCCTGGCCCCACATTTTTGGTTTAGGATGAAATCATTAATGTGAGAAAATTCAGGTCAGTTACATTTCAGTTAAACTTAGATGGGCCATCACTATGTCTCAAGTCTATGAGGGAAATGGATATTAAATTCTTCCAGGTCTTCTGCTTGAAGTCCTCTTCAAATATCTGAAGGACTGTCACACGGAAGACCAAAGCATATGGTGTTTATTGTAATCAACTAGGGGGTTGGGCTGGGTGGACTGTATTCAAGTCTAAGCTGTGCCTTTGTGTCAGTAGGATCCAGATCTCCTGATACCTGGCCCTGTGATCTTTTCTTCCCACCACTTTTCTTTCTGCTGTCCCTCCTCCTCTGTTTCTTACTCTCTCAAGGTCTGGGAGCTCTTCCAGATTCAAACAAAAATGTCCGTCCCTATTCTAGTAGCAGATTTCACAGATGAGGTTGGACCTTTAATAATATAATAACACTGTTGTTCAGTCATTCAATGGTGTCTGACTCTTTGCGACCCCATGGACTTGTCCATGGGGTTTCCTTTCTTTCTTTTCTTTTTTTTATGGTAATAATCTTGTCCATGGGGTTTCCTTTCTTTTTGTAACGATATTTTACTTTTCTCTAATTTCTTGTAAAAACAATTTTTTATATATTTTTTTTAAATTTTGAGTTCAAAATTCTTGCCCTCTCTTCTCTCACCCCTCCTGGAGGTGGCAAGAAATTTGAGATAGGTTATACATGTGCAATCTATATTAGTCAAGATGTGAAAGAAAACAGAGACCCATGGGGTTTTCTTGGCAAAGGTACTGTAGAGATTTGCCATCCTTCTTTAGTGTGTCCCCATTTTACAGATGAGGAACTGCAGCAAATAGAGGATAAGTATGTTCCTTGCCCAGGCTCACACAGGTAGTAAGTGTCTGAGGTCAGATTTAAACTCAGGCTTTCCTGACTCCAGGCCCAGGACTCTATCCACTTCATCACCTAGCTGTCCCAATAATAACAATAGTTAGCATTTATAATAGCACTTTCAGGTTTTTAAGGGATTAACAATAATTACCTCATTTCCCCTCACAACAACCCTAGGAGGCAGGTGTTTTATTATCTTCATTTTATAGATAAGAAAGTGAGGCAGACATAGGTTAAGTGATCTGCCCAGGGTCACAATCCTAGTATAAGCTTGAGGTCAGATTTGAACTCAGGGTTTTCCTGACTCCAAGTTCAGCTCTCTATCTACTACTCCATCTAGCCACCTGCTTAATTCAAACAGCAGTACATCCAGAAAGACTAAATCCATGTGGTCATAGAAAGTCTTTCTGATGTGAACACCAGCATCCTGTTGGCCTTGGTCATCCCAAAAGGTTTCCTGTGCAGTTAACTGTCCATGGTGCTAGCCTGGGAATCATACATATGGGGCTTTGCAGACTTGGGGCCTCCCTGGCTGTGGACACAAAGCTGATGGAAGGCTGTAGGAGCTGACTCCTCTGTGGATTGCTCAGGCCCTGGAATGTAGGAGAAGAGACTGGGGCGATGGTTGGGTCCACCAGAGAAGATAATTTGGGAATCTGGACAGTGATGTCCCAGGCATCCTCAGAATGCTTTGTGGGGTCCTAATTTCATCAGCATCAGATGGCAACAGAGTAGCTTAGAGGACCTCCTAAAGGGGAGATTTCAAAAAGATAAATGCTTGTTGAGTTGAATTAATAATAATAATCAGCAACAGCAGCATCAACACCTATTACCCCATAAATGCATGTCTGATGCAACTAGAAAACTTGAAGAATAGCTTCTTTTAAATTACCCGAGGTGTGGAGGAAGATGAGAAAAAAAGTGTTATTTTACAGCTGGTAATGGATATTTTCAGTTTTTGTTAGAATATGAAACAACTCAATGTTAGATGTTGAACTAAATTGAATTAAAGGTGTTATCACTTCAAAGAACTTAAACTGACAATTGACTTTTGCCCAGTAAAAAGAAACTGCTATTGGGGAGGTTCATGAATGAGACATTTCGTAACCAGGTCAAGGGAAGGAACATATATATATATATATATGTATATATATATATATCTTAACTTTTTGATACATGAATTCCTCCTCTTTTTATTGCTAAATTCTAACTGAAAATTCAGAGCATTCAGAGCTTAGCATATTTTCCTGGACTTAGTAAGTGTTTAATAAATGTTTGTTGAATTGGATAGAATATAAGGGACTAGGAGGTAGGTGACTTTTAACAAGTTTGCTAGTATTTGTACTGGTTTATGTACCAGTCGAGAAAAAATTACTAATAATGATGATGATTACCCAAATATAGTTGACAGGGTAGCATGATGGGTAACAGCCAATGAGATGACATAGTAACAAATGTAAAGTCCTATACTTGGGTTCAAAAAATTAGTGTGCCATCAAATCCACATTGGAAGAAACATCAGGAGTATCCATACAGCAATGGTTAAAAGAACTAAAGATATTTAACCCAGAAAAAACTAAAGGGAAACATGAAAGCTGTCTTGAAATTATTGTGGGGTAAAAAGGGAGCCAACTTTTTCTGTGTGGCTCCAGAAGGTAGAACAAGGGCAAAGGGCTGGGTTTTCACTTAATGAAAGTAAGAACTTTAAAATGATTTATTGCTCTCCAACAATAGAATGTCTACCTTATGCAATAGTGAGCCTTCTAAGACTGGGAGGGTTCACAGAGTCAGATGAGATAATTATGTTAGAGAATTTTTTGTTTAGTGAATTCCTTATAGGGTGAGAAGTTGTGCCTAGAATATTTTCCATCTCTTAAGAAGTTGAGAATATGGGGAGGGGATTGCAAGTTGATGGCTCAGTGCATAGAGGGTCAGGCCCAGAGATGAAAGGTCCTGGGTTCAAGTCTGGCCTCAGATACTTCCTAGTTGTGTGACCCTGGGCAAGTCACTTAATACGCACTGTCTAGTCCTTACTACTCCTCTGCCTTAAGATGGAAGGTAAAGATTTAAAAAAAAAGGTTGGGACTAGATTACATCTTAGACCCTTTCCAGCTCTGAGAGTCTGTTTTAAGGGCCCTTCTAGTTCTGAAATTCTATATTCTGTGTTCCAAAGAATCTTCCAGTCCTGACAGTCCATGCTCTAACATTCTATGGTCTAAGATTCTTTCTAGATCTGAAATGTGGTGTTCTAAGGCCCCTTCTACCTATAATATTTTATGTTCTAGAGTCCCTTCTAGCCCTGACATTCTGTATTATAAAGCTCCATTTAGAACTAACATTCTGTGCTCCAATCCCCTTTATATTCCCAATATCCTATATTCTAAGGCCCCTTCCACCTCCAGTATTTTATGTTCTAGAGTCCCTTCTAGCCCTGACATTCTGTATTATAAGGCTCCATTTAGAACTAACATTCTATGCTCCAATACCTTTTATAGTTCCAATATCCTATGTTCTAAGGCCCCTTCTAGCTCTGAGATTCTGCGGTTCTGCTGGAGCGGGGCCATGTGGCTTCTCTTAATGCTTCAGTGTCGACAAAGGCAATCCATCTGCTTCTTAATCAGGCCTTGGTGTTCCCTATCTGTAAAATGGAGCAGCTGATGTGAGGCAGGAGTCTAGCTATATATTACAGATGGCTTGAAATGAGCTCATTTCGGGCTGGGAAGGAGGAAATGAAATGAATATTCCCTTTGAAGCGCTTCAGAGGATTGAGGTGATGGGCTGACCAATGGGTGTTGGACCTTCCCTTCTCTTGCAGAGTTACACCCAGAGTGCTGCCTTCATCGTCACCCTGCATCCGCTGCAGAGCACGACCCCTGACTTCTGGCGCTTGGTCTATGATTATGGCTGCACTTCCATCGTTATGCTCAATCAGCTGAACCAGTCCAATTCGGCCTGGGTGAGTATGTCTGTGGGGAGGGGTTAAGGGATTTGCCTAGTGACAAAAAGCTGGTAATTGTGGGGGCCAGAATGAAACCCAGATCTTCTGACTCTCAGTTCAGCATTCTTTTCGTGTGCTTCCCTTTTTTCTGACTGTAGGGTTAGGTTTTATTGGTTATCTGAGTCCAAGTGGGGTGGGGATTTATTAGTTTTGGGGAGTTGTTCCTAAAGGGCCCACAGGGAGGAGATGAGGAGAGCCAGAAGTAGCAGACAATATCAATCTCCCAGCCTTGTAAAGATGTCCCTGAGATTGAACAGAAAGTAAGTTGAACCTTGAGGACAGTAATGGCTCAAAGCTCAAGAATATGAAGTGAAGGCACAACCCTGGAAGCCTTGAATCTGGGGACAAGGCAAATATGTGGGGAGGGCTTTAGAATAAAGGGAAGGGACCTTGGGATATAGAATGTTTAGCCTTTACTCACTCGCACCAAAATGGATTGCAAAACCCCCATGGCCAATAAATACAATCCATAACTAGGGTTGGATGCATAGGATTTTTCCAGGGCTGAAATCTAGAGGAGATGTTGACAGCTCTTTCAGTTTTTTAGCACTATAGAATCCAATGAGTTTAGCATCTCATTAGCAAGAATAATTACTGAATTTTTTCTCTCTTTCTTTTTTATAATAAGGTAATCTAGGTAGGGGAGGAAGAGTATATTTAGAAATAAAGATTATATAAACCTCAAAAATATCAATAAAACATTTAAAAAGCATAATTATTTAAAATGAGACTATCAGGTTGGCTTGGGAGGATTCTTGGAGTGGTTTCAGCTTTCACTGCTACTAAGCTGCCATCTTGACTTCTTCCCCCAAAATGAGACTATCAGAGGGGGAATCCTCTGCCATCTGACCACACTGGATTACCGCCTTGTCTGCTGTGCCCCATCCTATTCTCCCTCCCCAGTGGTCTCCCTAGAAATGACCTTACAGTGTCCTAAGTTCTTTACCGTGTCCCCTCCTCCCCCCTCAGCTGAATTGAGGACATTTGGTGTCACTTGTCGAGGGTGCAAAGGTTGATGATGGTTATGGCATGGTTCATTAACGCCAATGGGAAGTGGGCTTTATATATAATTAAGTTCATGGACTTTTAAACAAATATCAGAGGAGATTTCATTAACTAAAGGATTTTATGAGTTTCCATTCATGATGGCTCCCAGGCAGATGGAGTTATCTGGTCAGAGCTACCAGGGCATCTTCTCTGCTTTGCTTGACCATCAGTGCCACTAAAAATATGGGAAGGATCAGAGGAGTGGGTACTCCCCTGAGTACAGAATTAGGACTTCAGCCTGGACTGGTGTGCTGATGTGATGTTGAGATGGAGTCCAGGCAGACTTGGAAAGACCTAGAAATCATGGGGTACAGGGAGGAAAGAGCACTGGTCTGAGAGCCTTCAAACCTCAGGTTCTGCTTCTAAATGGCCATGCAGTCCCTTGTAAGTCACTTTCTCCTCTTAGTGAAGGGTGAGGCTTTGGGGAGAGGGGAATCAAAGAACTTTTTTTGCTCTTATCTTTATTTCTCCCCATCAGTCTGTGAGGTCTTGAAAGCAGAGACTATCTTCTGTCTTTTTTTTCTTGAGTCCTGAGCATTTAGCATGATGCCTGGCACATAGTAGGTACTTAATAAATGTTTACTGACTGACTGAATAGAGCTGGAAAGAGTCTGTCAGTGATCATCAAGTCCTATTGCCTTGTCTTTTTTTTTTTTTAACCTTTACTATGTCTTAGAATCAATACTCTGTATTGGCTCCAAGGTAGACATGGGAGTTAAGTGACTCACCCAGGCTCACACATCTAGGAAGTATTTGAGGTCAGATTTGAAACCTAAGGTAGTGCATTTACTGCTGACTGACTTGCTAAGGAAGGTGTAGATATCTACATTGCTATGGTGGTTCCACTTTGCCTTTGGTCCACCTCCACCCCAGGCCCCTGCCAAAATTATAGGATCATAGAACTTGTTGAGATCTTAGTCTAACCTCCTAATTTTATAGATGGGGAAACTGAGGCCTCAAGAGATTAAATTACTTGCCCAGGGTTGCACAGCTGCTAAGTATTGTAAGCTCCAAAATGAATATCTCAAATACTCCAAGTATTATGTTTAATAAATTTATTAATAATAACTTGAAGCAAGAGGAAAGTAAAAAGCTAGAGCAAAGAGGGAGCCAACCCAGCTGTGTACCCTGAAAAAGAGAGAGAAGGAGGCAGAGTTACAGAACTTATAAACAATACATGAAGATGCATGTGTGGGGATGAAGGGAAAGGGATGCTGGGAGATGAAGTCCAAGTCCAACTCCAAGAAGGTGTGTGTGTGTGTGTGTGTGTGTGTGTAGATGTGTGTCATTGTGAGTGGCTCACCCACAATATGACTGCCCTCCCCAGCCCTGTCCTCAGTACTGGCCAGAGCCCGGTCGCCAGCAGTATGGCCCCATGGATGTGGAGTTTGTGTCAGGTACAGCTGACGACGATCTCATCGCTCGCCTCTTCCGAGTTCAAAATCTCACTCGGGTAAGTGTGCCGGTGTGTGTGTGTGTGTGTGTGTGTGTGTGTGTGTGTGTGTGTGTGTGCATCACTAAAAGCAGGACTTAATTATCAACTAATTAAAATGAGAGTCATTAGTATTCCAGCTCCACAGATTGAATTTCCCTGTGATTATCATAAATACTCAAGGCTTGGCTGCTGGATTGGGATTCTCTCTTCTCCAAGTCCCCCTGCTGTTCCCATTCTCGTGTCCCCATGGTGCTCCTATCCCCAGCCCCGTATGTCCCTATCCTCCTGGTCCCAGCGTCCTCTTGCCCTTTTTCTTTTCATCCCCCTCTCATCTACACTCAATCCTCCCACCCCCCTGCATCTTCCTGCTCTTATTTCCTATCCTTCTGATACTGTTATCCTCTGGTCCTTCCAACCTCTTGCTCCTTCGCCCCTTCTTCCTTATATCCTTTTGCCCCTTGATGCTGAAGACCTCCCTTCCTTCTGATACTGAAGCCTCCTTCTCTTGGCCTTATGTCTCCTCATTCTCTTACCTTTACTTTCTCTCATCTCCCTGACCCCCACACCATTCAGTCCCTGATGGTCACTGTCCTCTTTCACTTGATGCTTTGTACCCTGATGCCAGTGTCCTCCTTGATTCTGTTTCCCATCCTTTTGCCTATAGTGTGTCTCCCCATCACCGATGCCCCTATTCCCTTGACCCTAATGTCCTCTGGATCCTGGCTCTCCCCAAACCCCTTCCCTATTATGGATGCCCATACTCTGGACCTCAATATCTCTTTGATGCTGATGTCCCCCATCCTCCTGCCCATAATGCCTCCTTATTCCTGATGCCACATCCCCTGGACCTCAACGTCCCTTCAACTCTGATGTTCTTCCATCCCTCTGTGATGGATGTCCCCCATCTGCCTGCCCCCTGTGTCCTCCCTGACCCCTGCCCTTGCCCTTCCTAGCTACAGGAAGGACACCTGCTGGTACGACACTTCCAGTTTCTGCGTTGGTCTGCATACCGGGACACACCTGACTCCAAGAAGGCCTTCCTACACCTGCTGGCCGAGGTGGAGAAGTGGCAGGCAGAGAGTGGGGAGGGCCGGACCATCGTGCACTGCCTGTGAGTGGCCAGAGTGGCTGGAATGGGCTGGAGGGCTCTGAAAGCCAGGGGTGTCCTGGGACATGGGCCAGGGAGGGGTTGGGAGCAGCACCTGCAGAATTCATACTTGGGTTTTTTGGGACCCTGCTGTGGGACTATGAGAATTGACCCCGAAGGGAGTGGACTTGGGGCCACCATGGTCTCTGGGCCTTTGTTCCCTCATGTGCAGAATGAGAGGTTGGATGAGCTGGTCTCTGAGGCCCTTTCTGGCTCCTGTCCTTATCTGCTCAAAGGTTCAGACTCACAGATAAATCATGTGTCAGACTACTGTTTGGCTGAGCCAACAAAAATGTTTCACCAACAGTATATGCTGACCTCTTCAACCATTTCCTCCCCGACCTCGGCTCTGGGGTGCTGCATCAGCCTCTTTTTATAGCAGGGCCTGCCTAAGGACACTGAGGCAAGCAGGGGAGAAGGTTAGCAGACAGGGAAGGATATCAATTCATCAAGAGAGTATCCTTGGAGGCTTGGTGAAAGGAGTTCCTTCTGTGGGGTCCCAAGTCCTATAGATTTCCCAGCTTCCCCAAGACAAGAATTCTTAACCCCAGACCCACAGACTAAGATTTTAAAGAGTCAATGAACTTGGATGAGAAAGCAATGACATCTTTATTTTCACTACTTCCTACTTGAAATTTAGCATTTCCTTCACTTAAAAAAATCTGATAAGAGGTCCATAGACTTCACCAGACTGCCCAAGGGGACAAAGGCACAACAAAAAGTTAAAAAAATATCTAGGGAATTGCCTCCCTGTCCCAGGCAGGACAGAAGCTCAGCTAGCTGAGGACAGCTAGCTCTAAGGTGTAGATCTTCATCCTTGTGCCCAACAACATGCCTGGTTGGCATAGGGATGGGGGAAAGGCTTTTCTATTCTTCTGGTCATCTTGGGGCAACTTCCCTGCTGTAGAAAGGAGTCTAGATACTAGTTGCTTGTTCCCCTTTACTCTGTACCTTTTTTGGAAAAATCATCCCTCAGGAAGTCTGGTACCATAAAGGCCAAGACTCTGACTTCTCCTCATTTGGGAAGGGGTTGGAGAAACCAGAGCCTATCCTTGAGATGGGACATTAATGTCAGGGGTCAGGGAGGACACAGGGGGCAGGATGCGATAACCTTCAAAATGGAACAGGGAGGAGGCAGAATGAGAGAGTGAGCACGACCCAGGCATGCACATGTAAGCCTGCTACTCTGATTCCTCCTTACTTCTCAGCAACCATCTATTGAGCACCTACTATGTGTCAAGCACTTTGTTAAATGCTGTAGATACAAAGAGAAAAATGAAATAGTCCCTGTCCCTCAAGTAGCTTACATTATTACACACACACACACACACACACACACACACACACACACACACACACACAGTGATTTTATTCATGTAGTGATTTATTTCCTGGTGAGGAACTCCCTCTACCAATTAATTCTAGTGCCTTCCTTCTGTTGATTGTTTCCAATTTATTCTGTTGATAGCTTATTTGTATGCAGTTGTTTGCATGTTGTTTTCTCCATTAGACTGAGCTCCTTGAGAACAGAGACTCTTATTTTTCTTTGTGTCTCCTGAGCTTTAGGACCTGACAGGTGCTTAATGAATGTTTATTGACTGAAGGATCCACTGATCATTGTAGATGGGCACCTATTTGCAATTTATAGAGTCTGGTACCAGAGGTACTGATGAGTTAGGTGACTCTTTCAAGGTCATGTGGCCAGTATGTGTCAGAGGAAGGAACTGACCCTCTCTTTCAAAGGCTGAACCTTCCCCCTTTTAACAGGAATGGAGGTGGTCGCAGTGGCACCTTCTGTGCCTCCACCACGGTCTTGGAGATGATTCGATGCCACAACCTGGTGGATGTTTTCTTTGCTGCCAAGATGTTGCGCAACTACAAGCCCAACATGGTGGAAACCCTGGTGAGTATTGGTTCCAAGGCAGAAGAGCAGTAAGGGCTTAAGTGTCTGAGTTCAGATTTGAACCCAGGACCTCCCATACTTTGCCCTAGCCATCGTAAACTCTGCCAAATTTCTTGTCGATTCCAAACCTAGTGTTTAGAATTCATTTTATACATTACCTCCACTCATATTTCATTTTCAATGCCTCATTTATTCTATAGCCTGTGCTAAGCCCCCTGTCCATTTTATATCCCATGCTCAGAATCCCAGCCACGCTTAATGCTCTCTTTATCCCATACTCAGTACTCTAGCTATAATTTGTCACTTGTACCCATCTATTCCTTATCTTGTGCCCAGTGATCTGTCCATACTCTGCCCCATGTCCACCATCCTTTTAATTCCCTACCCTGTTCTCAGCGACACTCCTGTTCAATGCTCAGCATCTCATCTGGGCCCAGTGCCCTGTCCTTTGCCAGCATCTAGTTCATTCCATACCTTCTGCCCAATATTGATTATTTATCTATTCCATTGACTGTGTCTAGCATCTCATCCTTATCCCAGTGTCCAGTGTCTGTTCATTCTATAGTCTATGCTCAGAATCCAGTACCAAATAAGATAAGCCACCTTAGGAAGACCGGCCATATCTGTAGTTAATTTCCCCAAATTTATCCCTTGCATCCAAAGGGTGGTGTCTTTATAGCTTAATGGCTGAGAATTCTCGGATGTTAGAGTTCTCATCTCGGCCTTGTTAAGAAATCTTCCTATCCTGGTTTTTTTCCCCTGAGACAGTGATATGTTGGGGAATGAGATAGGCAGGTAGAGGGGTAGAAAAGACTTTGGTAATAGCTCACCACCTCTTCCTCCTTCCTTTCCAGGAGCAGTACCATTTCTGCTACGATGTGGCCCTGGAATATCTGGACTCACTGGAGACGAGATAGCGTGAGATGTGCTTAGTCTTGGAGGGGAGGGGGCTGATCCAGCAGGAGCTGGCCCTCCCATCACCTGCCGTCCCACCTGCAAGTGAGAACCCTGGAATGAGGGGATGACCTGGTCACCCTTTGCCTGCCCTAGGTCACCCTGGCTCTGATCTCATCCTGTCCCCTCCCCTCTTCGGCATATCCCCCAGCCAGTGGCCCTTGGAGAAGTGTAAACAAGAGTCCCTGTAGATAGGATGTGGCACTCCCCTGAACTGGGGTTTTCTTTGTGTCAGTCCTGGTACCTGGGAATATTTTAGGGACCAAATGGAGGGGTTGCTGGGGATGGTGCTAAGTATAGCCTCCCAGCCCTACTCCTGTTCATATGGGCCTAGTGAAAGGTCTTCATTGCTATTAGGATGGGAACTTGGAGCAAACAAGGAGATGTCCTAGCGGGCATATCAAGCTGTTTCTGTCAAAGCCTGGAGGGGATAGGATAGCTGCAAACCACAGCTACTTTGCCCTGGGATTGGATCTTAGAGCCCACAAAGGAAATGGGCAGTTGTTGCCAGAGAGAGAGAGAGAGTTTAGAGCACCAGGAAAGGGCCGTGAAGAGGTATAGCAGCCTGAGTCTTTCAGGGCTAGGGAGGGCTAGGGGAAGAAAACTGTTTGAAGGCTGGTGAATAAGTGGAGCTAGGGAGTCTAGTCAGGTGCTGGGTTAAGAGGAGAGAGTCCTAGCTGTGACTCCCCAGTAAGGGATACCCATTGGTCTTCTCCATCAAGGACTTGGCAGGCTCTGATGGGTGAACACTAACTCTTCCTTTGTGTCTGAGAGGTCACATTCTCTCCTTGCCCTCCTCCACCCTGGGGACCAGTCAGCCCATCTGGCACTGATCTACTCCCCCTCACCTACCCAGGTCAGTTTATCCCTTTGGGTTACTCATCTCCTACAGCCCCCCCAGAATGCTTTTTCATGACCCAATGGGTACTGGCCCTCCTGCCCGAACTTTTTCCTGAACCAGATGCCTGAACCAGGGGGTGCCCAGAGCTCCCTGACCAGTTTCCCCTCACTCCTATGTCTCCATCCCAGTATCCTGAGAATGAAATTGATTCATTACCCTCTCCTCGCTCCTCCTTCATTCAGAGTTTTGTCCTCGATGGCCCAACTTGGCCCATCCCAGGCGAGTGACAATCTGCAAGGCTGAGTTATAGATAGCCATGGGAAATAGGAAGCCCATGGACCCCAGGGAGGGGTATGCCCACTGAGGGTAGAGGGAAGCACCAAAGTGTGCTGGATCACCAGAAAGTGGGTGTTTACTTGCATGTCTGGGTGATCCCAGGAGCAAGGATGCATATGTTCCTTTTTTTCTTTTCTTTGGCGGATGGGCACAAGAAAGATCTTTTCACAATGGGGCAGGTCACATCCCCATTCTGTGCCTCAGTTTTCCCATCTGTAAACTGTAGATATGACTGACCTACCTCGCAGGGGGCTGTGGGGAGTCACAAGCTGATGTTTGTAAATCGCTTTGTAAATAAAAGAGCTCTCTGAATGCCATGGATTGGGTCTCTGTGTGCCTACTTTTCCTACTATGACCCCAGGAAGTTGTGGTGATGTGGTGGGAAAACTGCTGTATTAGAAGTCAGGAGATTTGGGTTTGAACCTGGCTATGTTACTTAGTGACCTATGTGACCTTGGTCAAATCACTACTCTGGGCCTCAAGTTTCTTATCTATAAAATGAGCAGCATGGATTAGATCCTATTTCTAGGCTCTGAACTTATGATATCAGGGGGCAGTGGAAGGCCAGCTGCTAACTAAAAATCCCAATGTCCAGCCCCATAGTTAGACATTTCTCCTAATTACCAGCCCTAGAGCTCCATGGGCCAGAATAGGGGCACAAAAGGTCATCCCAAATTCTAGTTTGTAGTGAGTCTAAGATGGAGGCTATTGAGGACCTGGCTCCTTTGAAGACTTCAGGTATCGCTTGGCACCTTGGAGGTGATACCTGCTGTAAAAAATTAAAATTGGTTTGACTATAAGAGTTAAAAATATATAAGATTGTGGTCACCATTTATTCAATTAACTCTTAAGTCATGAGTCTATTAGCCTTTCTTAACAATTTAGTTTAACAGAGATATAGTAAAAGAGAGAAATGTAGGAAGGAAGTAGAAAGTATTGCTTATCTAGATGCCCTATAATTTCTGTCCAAAGAAAGTCTAGCTCACCACCTGGGCAAGGGCTCTCAAGTCCTGATCTCAATGTGGACTTGTGGTAGTCTCTTAAGCCAGGAGTCCCAGTGGTGTTTTTAGCAAGGGTTCTACCAACACAAGCCTCTTCCTTTGGCTCCTGTCACTTACCCAGCAAGCCTCCAGCACAGAAAGCTCCAGCCCAGCAGAATCCTTCTACAGGAGAGTCTCCCCAAGAAGAGCCAAGGAAAGAATGAATTCTTCTATATTCTCACTTTTTATAGCCCTTTCCCCACATCATTTCCTGTCTTTCTCCCACTTCACAGGAACCAATCACAGCTTTCCAATTTGCCTAGCACTGCCCAAGGTGGGGTCAGTGCTTATGGCCTTTTTGGGGTATGAACTTTTTTTCTAGTAAGTGATTTGTTAACTCTCTTACTTAGTGACTTACTAAGTATTAAGTAGGGGTACTTTTAGTTCTTGATTGACTAGATTGTCTCAAAATAGACAAGGGTATAAAGAATTCCCTTCCACACTGCTATGGTGGACCTCCAGTGTGGCATTTTCTTACTGATAATCCTCCCACTGGCTACACTTCTTAGGAAGAAGCCACCTAGTATGGCCTTCCGTACCCCTGCCAGGTCTTTGTATGGTTTCAGATTAGGAAGCTTGTAGGGGTGTGGAGGAGAGTCAAAACTATACAACTAGCTTGAGAGCAGTGGTCCTCATCTCTGTTGAATTGACACATGTGGTCCAGCACCTCACATTTGAGGTCCCCACTCCGCTAGAGACACAACAAACAAGACCTGGCTGCTTAGCACTGACAGAAAAACATACTTACTACACAGATCTGGCCACTGGACAATGTGGGGACATAAGAGTCTCAACCTCGTGAGGCCTCAGGGCTGAAATGGACATCAGAAATTCTAATCCAATTCTTTTGACCACATCAACTCATGAAGACTAAAAAATGTAGGAGTTAGGATTTATGCTATCTCCTTAGTTGTTGACCCCAATAAAACTATAGGACCTTGAAGAATGGTTTTATCCAGATTGATCAGGAGGAGGATAAAGGAGCTATTAGGTACATCTGTGTCCAGGATAGGACTTTCTATACTTAATACTTTTGTTCACCTGCTCAAATTCAATCTATTTTCTGTCTGGACCTTAAACAACTAATTTTTATTTTTCAATCAGCAAAAAATTATTTTCTTTCCCTCTCATCTTACCATTAGGAAAAAAAGAAAAACAAAACCATTATAACAATTATGCTTAGTCAAACAAAACTAATTCCTTTATTGATCATGTCCAAACAATATATTTTTCAGTCTGCACCCTAAATCTATCCCTTTTCAGTCAGGAGGTGGATAGCACGCTTCGTCATCTGTCTCTGGAATTGTGATTGGTCTTTGCATTGATCAGAGTTTTCAAGTTTTTCACAGTTTTTGTCTTAAAAATTATTTACCCAGGACAATTCTGAGGGATTTATGGTAAAGAAAGCTACCCACATTCAGAGGAAGGACTGCAGGAGAGGAAACATATAAGAAAAACAACTGCTTGAACGCATGGGTCGGGGTGGACATGACTGAGGGTGTGGACTCGAAACTACCACACCAATGCAACTACCAACAATTTGGAAATTGGTCTTGATCAAGGACACATGACAAAACTAGTGGAAATGCGCATCGGCCATGGGTGGGAGGGGTGCGGGGGGGGGTTGAAGGGGAAAGGTGGAGCATGAATCATGTAACCATGTTAAAAATGAATATTAATAAATGTTAAAAAAATAGTAAAAAAAAATTATTTACCATTTCAGGAAGGGGGGGAGGGAGAAAATTTGGAACTCAAAATTTAAAAAAAAGGTAAAATAAAATGTTATTGTGTGAATTGTTCTCCTGTTTCTATTTACTTCATTCTAAATCAGTTCATACAAGTCTTCTCAGGAGTCTCTGAAACTCTTCATAATTTCTTAGAGTATAATATATTGCATTAAATTCATATACCATAACTTGTTCAGCCATTCTTCAATTGTCGGGTATACTTCACTTACTCAGCACAAAAAGAGCTTTTCTCTGAACTTTTCTAGCTAAAAGACAGTGTATTATAATACCTGAGTTCCTGGGGTGCTGAAGACCTGGGTTCGAGTATGATTTCTGACAAGTCACTTAACCTTTGAGTGCCCCAGACAGAGAGAGGATCTAGGTTCAAATCTTAGCACTTCCATATGCTTTATTTATAACCTGATGCAAGTCACTTAATAGCTTTGAGCTTTAATTGCCTCATCTTTAAAATGAAGATTTTAGCTTTAATGATTTCTGAGGCCCTTTCCAGATTAAAAATATATGATCCATGTAACTACAAGTTATAGGGAATTGCCAATCTGTATCGGTGAAGGGAGTTTTCATACCTAGAGTTCCTCACATTGAAGAAATCATAAGGCTAGAGGAAAAGCTTTTCTATCTCTCCATTCTCAGTACCTCAGTCACCTCATCAGTCAAACAGGGATATTTTTGCCACACCTTGCCATACCTTGAAAAATTACTCAATATGCTATTAGGCTACATTCTATGGAGAACATAGGTGATTTCAGATAAAATCTCTTCTCAATCTTGATGGTGAGTCAGGACTCATCCATGTGAAATAGGGAATGGAAAATAACAGCATATATTGTGGGGCTGAGAGATGATGTATAGGCAGTAGTAGCTGAAGGAAGTCAATAAAGGGACAGCTTTACCTGGGTGGGACTTGGAGGGTACAGGAAGAAAGGAAGGAAACATAGATTTATTAAATGTCTATTATATTCCAGGCACCCTGCTAAGCATTTTACAAATATCTCATTTGATCTTCACAACAATCCTGGGAAGAAGATATTATTATCTTCATTTTACAATCGAAGAAACTGAAATAAGATGAGGTTAGATGATTTGCCCAGAGTCACAGCTAGTAAGTATCTGAAGTCAGATCGGAACCCAGATCTTCTTGACTCAAGGCCCAGCCTCTATTCAGTGTGCCACTGAGTTGCCTCTAGGCAGATGGGATTTTCATTGATAGAGAAGGGCCCCTCTTGACTGTAGAGGTGATGCGGTGGTGGGTAGTGGGGGAGATTTTTTTTTATTTATTAAAGGTTATTTAATTAATTTAGAATATTTTTCCATGGTTCCATGGTTCATATTCTTTCCCTCCTCCCACCCTTCTCCCATAACCAACATGCAATTCCACTGGGTTTTACATGTGTCATTGATCAGGACCTATTTCCATATTATTGATATTTGCACTAGGGTGATCATTTAGAGTCTACATCCCCAGTCATATCCCCAACCAACCAAGTGATCAAGAAGTTGTTTTTCTTCTGTGTTTCTACTCTGGGGGAGATATTTCTGAGTAGTTGGGAAGCCAATTTTTCAGGGCTTGAATGAATGTCTTTGCTGTCTTCCTGGAATGCCAACCTGGCTGAAGAGGCCTCTTAGGATGCATTCTTTGCACCGGAGAGATATATGTTGAGGGATAACTTCTGCCCTGGGGAGTTGTACCTCCTGAGCTTTGTGTACTAGTATCCCAAAGAGTTGGTGTGCCTTTCTGTTCCACGCATAGCCATGGGGACATGGCATCTACTCAACAACACTTCAGCCTTCTGGCCACATGGAGAGAATCATGATTGAATGGTGAGGAACCAATTTAGCCTTTTGTTATTGTTGAGTCATTTCAGTCATGTTCAACTTTTCATGAAAATCCCATTTCAAGAAAATCCCATTTGGAGTTTTCTTGGCAAATATGCTGGAGTGGTTTGTCATTTCCTTATCCAGCTCATTTTACAGATGAGGAAACTGAGGCAAACAGGGTTAGGTGATTTGCTTAGGGTCACACAGCTATTAAGTGTGTGAGGCTGGATTTGAACTGAAATCTTTCTGACTCCAGACTCAATGTTCTATCTACTATGCCACCTTTCTGCTTTGGGGTATGATAAAGGGGAGAAAAGTCAGAATAATTCCTTTAACAGTGCTTGGGTGGTATAAGGCAGATCGATGGCATAGTGGATTGAGGAGTGGAAGCGACGTCAGGAAAATCTGAGTTCAAATCTTGTCTGACTCTATTACTATGAGCCTGGGCAAGGCTCATAAGCTCTCTTAGCCTCATATTCCTCATCTGTAGAGTGAGTATAATAACACCTACCTCATGGGGTTGTTGTGAGGAGCAAATGAGAGAACATACAGAAAGTAGTTTGCAAATCTTAAAGTGTTATCTAAATGCTATTGTTATAATAGATTATCATATAGCACAACATATTCATCTATAACTAGTATTATAATGAATTATAATAACTAAAGGCTATTTGTTATAACAGGGCAGCTAGGTGGTAAAATGGAGAGAGCACAGGGTCTGGAGTCAGGAAAAGTTCAAATCTGGCCTCAGACTTAGCTATGTGACCTTGGGCAAGTCACTTAACCCTTTTGCCTCATTTTTTTTTCATGGCAGAGGAGCTGAGAAGGAAATGGCAAACCACTCTAGTTTGCCAAGAAAGTCCAAATGGGGCCACAAAGAGTCAGACATGACTGAAAACTTCTGAACGACAATAGCTAAAGTTGTTATAATAAAATGTTCAGGCTATGCTCCTTTTATTCTTCTCCACATCCTTTCCAGGAGCCTTCTCACTTTAGAGATGATTCTTCTCTATGGTTCTCTTCTGATTGGTGAATTCACTCCTCACTCTCTAGACTTGACCTCCCAGTCAGCACCTGATCTAATTGCAGGTATCCTCTTTCATTCTTCAGTTTTCTAGCTCCTCTTTATATTCTATTCCCTGCTCCCCCATTAAAATGTAAGCCATTTGAAAGAAGGTCCTTTTCTGCTTGTATTAGTATCTTTGACACTTGTTGCAATTTCTGGAATATAGTAAGTACTTAATATTCTCTCCTCCTCCTCCTCCTCCTCCTCCTCCTCCTCCTCCTCCTCCTCCTCCTCCTCCTCCTCCTCCTCCTCCTCCTCCTCCTCCTCCTCCTCCTCCTCCTCCTCCTCCTCCTCCTCCTCCTCCTCCTCCTCCTCCTCCTCCTCCTCCTCCTCCTCCTCCTCCTCCTCCTCCTCCTCCTCCTCCTCCTCCTCCTCCTCCTCCTCCTCCTCCTCCTCCTCCTCCTCCTCCTCCTCCTCCTCCTCCTCCTCCTCCTCCTCCTCCTCCTCCTCCTCCTCCTCCTCCTCCTCCTCCTCCTCCTCCTCCTCCTCCTCCTCCTCCTCCTCCTCCTCCTCCTCCTCCTCCTCCTCCTCCTCCTCCTCCTCCTCCTCCTCCTCCTCCTCCTCCTCCTCCTCCTCCTCCTCCTCCTCCTCCTCCTCCTCCNTCTTCTTCTTCTTCTTCTTCTTCTTCTTCTTCTTCTTCTTCTTCTTCCTCTCTCTCTCTTTCTCTCTCTGTCTCTCTGTCTCTCTCTCTGTCTCTCTCTCTGTCTCTCTCTCTGTCTCTCTCTCTCTCTCTCTCTCTCTCTCTCCTCCCTCTCTCCATTCATCCCATCCATTCATTCATCTGCCCATCTACCCATCACCCATTCACCCATCTATCCATCATATATTTATTCACCTATCTATCTATTCATATCCATTTATGTAGATCTCTCTATTCACCTATCATGCATCATCTCTGTCTGTCTATCTGTTGTTCTCTTTCCTGAAATCCATCTATGAAGGAAGAGTCTTGTTGGGTTTGACTAATCCATGAAACTGCAGCTTGAGAGCCAGCATAATACATTGGAAAGAACATAGGATTTGGAGTCAAAGACCTCAAAATCTGGTTCTGCTCATTTCTACATATATGATCTTGCTTGAGTCATTTAACCACTCTGGGCCTGATTTCTTCACCCATAAAATGAGGGAGACTGGATGAGGTGATGGCTGAAGTCCTGTCTAGCTCTATATCTACAATACTATGATTTTACTGTAATGAGGGCCATCCTCTGGAACGTGTCCAGAATTGCCTTTCCTGGTTCTGGATGATATGTTGTGGCTCAGCACTTAGCCTCTTGGGGGATGGTGAAATCCTGGACCGTTTCTGGCCAGTGGTTCAGTGCTAAAGGATACAGGGTGGGGGATGCTGAAATGATGAAGCACACTCTCCTCCTCCTCCCCCCCTCCAATTAGCTCTTGGTTTAAAATAACTGATGACTTCATGGACTTTTATTTATTTATTAATTAATATTTTATTTACCCAATTACATGTAATAAATTTTAGGAAATGTTTCCCGAAATTATAAGATTGAAATTATCTCCATCCCTCCCTTTGCTTTCCCGCTCCCAGAGATAGTGAGCAGTTTGATCTGGGTTAGACATGTATTATCACCTCATGGACTTTAAAAAAGAGACTGCTTACAGGTCATTCTCGTGCTTGGATTCTCCCTGGTAGAGAGTGGTATGCTCAATCTTTAGGCTCCTCAGGAGGAGTTGGGGGAGAGGTGGTGCTCTTTGTTTCTACTGTATTGTAGCTCCCACTTGGAGTCTAGATTCAACCAGGTGAGCTTGTGCTTGTGTCCTCACTGTTTTTCCTACTTTGTGCTTCCTTCCTTTCTTTTCTTTTTTAGAAATTAATTAATTAGTTTGTTACATTAATGTTCCTAGGTATCTCCCTCCCTCGCTCCTCGGCACTAGAGAAGGCATCATTTTATAAAAAGATAAATGTGTGTATAGAAATAAAACACAATTGTCTATATATGCACATAACTATGTCTTGTTTGTTTCTATTTATCAGTTCTTTCTCTGGAGGTGGACATATACAAGTCATTCTTTGAACAATATTTCTGTTGCCGTATATAATGTTCTCTTGATTCTGCTCATTACATTCTTAATCATTTCATTTAGGACTTTCCATGTTTAAAAAAAATCAACCTGTTTGTCATTTCTTACAATATACTATTTCATCACAAACATATGCCACAACTTGTCTGGCTGTTCCCCAATTGATGGGCATCCCCTCAATTTCCTGTTCTTTGTCACCACAAAGAGAGCTTCCTTTCTTGAGTAGGTTATCAAACATTGTTTTAGAGGTAGATATTTCCAGACCTGAAGGTGATCTTGTGATTTTGAGAGGTATTCAGGTTTTGAGTTATATGTTTTTAAACCCTTACCTTCTGTCTTAGAATTTATATTGAGTAACAATTCTATGGAAGAAGAGTGGTAAGGGCTAGGCAATTGGGTTTGTGACTTGGCCAAAGTCACACAGATAGGAAGTGTCTGAGTTTGGATTTGAACCTATTACCTCCTATCCCCAGGCCTGGCTCTCTACCTGCCACTCTTGAGTTTTTTTTTTTTTTTTTTATCTAAGCTGACTAAGCCAAGATGAAATGTAGCCATGTCTATCAGGGAGTCCCACTAACTGCTTTCTGTTCTGGTAAAGTTTAAAAATCAGAATCCCAGGAGATTGTCATTATAACCTACATTGAATTACATATTAAGATATTTTGGAAACATTGCAGTTGTGGGAGTCTTTTGTATCTTAGTATTTCTTTTGTATAGAATACTAAATTTCTGTTTTGTATTTGACTTTTATTGGACATTGACTATCTCCTTCTTTTGTGGAAACTCCAGATGTGAGCCCAAATCTGAACTTTAAGTCATTGTCCCTGGGTTAATGCAGTGAGGGGGTCTAATTAGCTGAAGAGCATGAAAAAGGGATCTACCTTCATCAGAGGTCAATTCCCTGGGGTTTGAACCTGAGTTTTTGATCCCATTGCCTCCTCTTCGACTTTGCCCCTGCATTTATTCATTCTCTATTTTTTGTGCATGTTTAATCTGTTTCTTCCCTGACTCCTTCCCGTTATCTGCTTGCCTATGTATTCAAGTCTTCCCAATGGAAAATAAAAGACCTTTGTTTGACCTATGCGGTTCTTGTCTGGCCTTCATTTCATGACCACACTTCTAGAGAAAGATCTCTATAGTTGATTCTTCCACTTCTTCACCACCCTCTCATTGAGGACAACCCTTTGTGACCTGCCTTTAGTCCTAAAACTGTCCTCTTTGAAGCCAATAAAGACCTCCCTATAACCAATTCCTGTTCTCCTTGACCATTTGCTTCATTTGTCACTGTTGACCAACCCGTGTACTGGACGCTATCTCCTACCTTGGCCTCTGAGACGTCACATGATCTTGGTTTTCCATCCATTTCTCTAGTCATTCTTCCTCTGGTCTCTCATTCTCCTGCCTTCTTAAGTGACTGTTTCTTAAGCTTCGGTCCTTAGTCATCTTGTTTTCCTTCCTTCTCCTCCTTGGTAATCTCATTTACTCTCTTGACATTGCTTCTTTGCAAATGGCCTCCAAATCTATGACTATACCCCTGACTTGTCTCCTCACCTATAGAACTTTGGCTCTATCTACAGGATGTTACCTGGATGTTCCAGTAGCATCTAAACTCAACCTATCAAAAACAAAGCTTTGTAATGGTGAATTGTCCTAGAGGGATGTTAGATGTTACAATCCACCTAGGAACTTCCCAGGACCAGTTAAGCACAAAACCCTTGGCTTATGGAAACACAAAGTTTATTTATAAAGGGAGTAAGGGAATCTGGTAGGCAGGACCCTAGCACTCTTCAAACTAACTCCACCCACTTTCTAAGTTCCCTGCTTAAAGGGAGCCTTCTGTTTCTTCTCTGGGCCCTGCCTATACCTCCCTGTGCTACCTAAAACCCTTCCCCATGCTATCTGACTTATCCTAATCTTCCCATTAGCGATTAGAAAAGAAAGGGGAAAAGCTTGGGTTTGGCTGCTGCACGAAGTAACCCAAAGTTACAGAGGGAAACCTTTGGATTACATTAGCTCAAGAGGAATTCTAGTAGATGAAGACTGGACTCAAGGAAATTGGTTTCCTACAAGTAAATCCTCTACTTAGATGTTAAATATTTCTCCATGAAATCCTGACTATCCAGGGAGAATCTCCTAGAGTAAAAACCCTCCTTCAGCTTGATGGGAATTCAGTCAGAGAGTCAAAACCTTCTTCCAGCTTGGTCAGAATCCAAGAAGGAAGTGAAATCAGTAATTTTCAGTTCGGACTCCCACAATTCCTTCCTTACCTAGAATCCTCTCCCAAGGATTATCTCAAAATCTTTCAACTAACCCTAGAAATCAGACTATCCCTAACTTATTCCTTTAGCTTGAAACATGGGAAGACTTCTATGAATTGAAGGAGAGTGAAATAAGCAAAGCCAGGGAAGGAATATACCTAATGACTACAACAATGTAAGTAGAAAGGATAGCACTAACAAACTCCTGGATCCCATCATTGTATAATTATAATGATCAGGCTTTGGTCCCAAAGGAAACATGAACAAAATATTGCTCTCCTCTTGATGGAGGTGAAGTACTGCACAAAAAGCATGCTGGGATTTGGATTCGGAAGACCTGAGTTCAAATCTCTTTTCTGTCACTCATGACCTGTGTGATCCTGGCAAGTCACTTAACCTCACTTATGTCAACCTATAAGTTAACCCCAGTTTTTACCATAAGATTTGGGACTCAGTTTCTTCTTCTGTAAAATGAGAGGATGTGACTAAATGATCTTGGAGGTGCTTACAGTTCCAGTTCTATGATCTTATGACTAGGTGTATGTGTTAATTAATTCTACTGAACTGCTCTCAGCAAGGAGCAGGTCCAGCAAAGTGTAGACATGAGAGAGGAGGAGTTTTGTGAGTAGAGAGTCAGCTTTGGCTGTCAAGAGTTGAGTTATGGAATTGAATGAAATGGAATGGAAGTCCTTTGTTTGATTCTGTAGGTACTAGTGCCCTCCCCGAATCATGAACTGAGCATGGCTAGCAAACAGCTTCCAGAACCTGAATCTTTCTGTCTTAGGGCTGTTATCTTGCCTAGAGTCAGGGGGATGGATGGGATGACCTTGGGAGGAGATTTCTATGGTTCGGCAGAAATGAACCAAAGGAAAACAACCAGGATGCATTCTGACAGGGCCCATCAGGGCTGTCCTGTTAGACACCCACTCCCGCAGGCTGACAAGCTCACGAATTCCAGGCTTCATTTGGAGCCAGTTACTGTCCAAATATTGTAAAGTGTGATGACTGTAATTATGCCCGGCAGCAGAACGACTGTCCATTATTCACTGAGAACGGCAGAGGGAGGACCTGCCACCTGTCAGGCTCAGAGACACGGACTGCTGGAGCTTTTCAGAGGCAACAACTCAGGAATGGATTCTCTCTTCCTGCTTGCCTGTGGCCAGGACCTACTCCAGCTTCTGTTAGAAGGTTGACTCTGGACTGGTCTTGCCCTTTTCTTTCTGGCCATAGAGGGGGGAAAAAGCACTGTATGGTCAACACAGTGGAGCTTCTACTTAGCTAAGCTTACTTTAAACTCCTCTGTTGACATCATCCCTCCTGCCACACTGATGGAATCTCTTCCTCCACTGATACCATCACATCCTCCATTGACTTACCTACCTCTCCAATGTTTCAACTCAATTTCGCAAAGATTGAATTGCTTTGTGTGGAAGACATGAAAAACAAGGTAGCCTCTGACTTCAGAGGACTTATCATCTAAGGGGAGGAAGAAGGAAGCTGTGTCCATAAAAGTATAGACAATAAAGCATAGGTGAGGCTCAAAGGATATCACCCTGCAATATCTGGGCACTCATCACCATTGGTCTTCCTCTTCCCTTTTCTTTTCTATTCTGGACCAGATCTGACTAATTCTTGTGATTCAGGCTCAGGAGTAGAATGAGATGAGATCCTCAGAGACCATATGACCTTTAGCAAAAGGAAATTACTAAACAATAATATGGAAAGAATATTCAATAAAGATACAGCATTGGTTCTTTTGTATGAAGTTCCCATCAGTCCTTCATTAGCCATGGTCAGAATGTCAGTAGTAAATTCCTTAAGCCTGAAAAATCCCAGCTGGACTTTTATGCCTTAGGTGATGGGGAATCTATGCAAATGATTAGTTCCTTGGATTAAATAAGCATGATTTATTTTTCTTTCCCCAGTTACATTTATTTCACTTGTTTTTAGGTCTCCCATGGAGTCAGTCCACTCTTCCATTTTGATATTCTTGTCATTCTTCATTCTGCCAAACTATGTATTTCCTCTTTCATTTTTCTTTTTTTTTAAATCAAATTTTAGTTTTTCAGTCAATGAAAATCTGTCTCCTCCCCTCCCATTAAGAAAGAAAAAAATCCCCCAAAAGTAAACCCTTGTTAAAAACCTGTATAGTCAAAAAAACAAATTCCCATGTTGGAGATATTCTGATACCCCCCTCATCCCACTCTCCCCCAATATGTCCCTACATTTTGAGTCCATTATCTCTCTCTTAGAAGATGAATGGCATGTTTCATTATGAATTCTCTGGAATCATGCTTGATTATTGTATTGATCAGAGTTCTGCTCTTGTGACTTCTTGTCTTTCTCTTACTAGGGCCCAATAACAAATTCTTATCTTTTCTTTCTTTTCTTTTGAACCCTTCTTTAAACTTCACTCTCCTTAGTTGAATTTCTCTTGTTTAGTACCAATCCCTGCCTTAATTTATTTTCCCTTTTATTCCTCCTTTTCCTTTCATCTCTTTCCCTCCTGCTTCCCTATTGAACAAAATGAATTTCTATCCTCAAATATCTCTCTGTCTCAGTCTCTCTTTCCCTCTGTGTAGTATTTCCTCCCTTGACTAGTTCAAATGAGAATGAGGTTCAGATGTTTCAGGCTCCTCATTCCTTCTTCCTTGTTTGTATGGACTTGTGTACCATGAACATATGATATAATTTCCCCCATTTTTCTTCTTCTCTCCCTCCCCCCCCCCCCAGTGCATTTCTCTTTTCCCCCCTTTCCGTTCTTCTCTTAAAATCATCAAAACTCTCACTACCTTTGTCTAATTCAACTCTCTCTAGGACCGTTCATGATAGTAGTCTTCAGGGGGGACATGTATTATCTTCTTATATTAGAATGTTAACAGTTTATCTGTCCCTTATGATTGCTTATATTTACCTTCTTATGTTCTTCTTGATTTATGTTTGCATTTCAAAGTTTCAATTCAGTTTTGGCCTTTTCATCCATCAGGAATACTTCGAAGTCCTCTATTTTATTAAAAATTCATTTCCCCTCTATAGAATTAATCTTAGTTTTGTTAGATAAGTTATTTTTAGTTGCAAACCTATTCTTTGTCTTCTAGAATTTTGTTTTCCAAATTCTATGATCCTTTTTATAGTGGTTGACAAATTTTGTGTGGTCCTTATTATGACTCCTCAGTACTTTAATTCTTTATTTCTATTTGCTTGTAGTATTTTGATTTGACATCTAGTATATTTTATTTAACTTTGGCCTGGAAGCTCTATATTTTGACTATAATATTCATGGGGGTTTTCATTTTGTGGTTTCTTCCAGAATATGACTACTGGATACTTTCTATTTCTACTTTTTCCTTTGGTTTCTAACAAATCTGACCAGTTATTTTATGACTTCTTGAAATATCATAGCTAGGTTCTTTTTTTTTTGGTCACTGCTTTCAGAAAATCCAGTGTTTCTTAACTTTTTTCTTCTTGATCTATTTTCCAGTTACTTGCTTCTTCTGTGAAATAGTTTACATCTATTTTTTCAGACTTTTGACTTTAATATTTCTTCTTGTCACATGGATTCATCATCTTTTACTTCACACATTCTAATTTTTAAGAAGTTTGTTCCTTGGGTAAAAGTTCTGTAACTCTTTTGCCAAACTGTTGATTCCCTTTCCTATTCTTAAAAAAATAACTTTCATTTCTTTTTCAACTTTTTCCTCTACTACTTTCATTTCACTTATAAAAACATTTAAAACTATTTTTAAACCTTTGCATCATTTCTTTTAGGAATTCTAGTTAAATTCACATATAAGCTGTATTTTACCTTGAGGTTTTTTTTTCCATAGATGTTTTGAAGTCATTCTCTTCTTCTGGGTTTCTATCTTGAGCATCCCTGCCAACATAATAGCTTTTTATGGTGGAATTCTTTTTTTATTTGTTCATTCTTCCAGCTTACTTACTGATTTCACACTTTATATTCTGGCTATGTTCTGTGTACTTCTCAAGGGAGTCTGGGCTGAGTTTGTATACTTGTTGGTCCTGTTACTGTTTTCTTAGGGGTATTGAGTGTTCTGTTATTTCAGGATCCCAGTGACAGCCCAGCCTGGGGACCTGAAAACTTTTTTGTGTTCTCAAAGTGGTGTGATCCTAGTCAAAGTCTGACCATTGTCCTCATGATCTGAGCTCTGCAAGTGTCTGGCCTTAATTTGGATCTGAGCAACATACTTATGGACTTACCTTCTTTGAAGTTCCCAGTAGATGACTTCTTGACTCAGCCTCTATTAACCAGTGGGAAAGTTCTGTTTGTTCATTATCCTAGAACTACATGATCTTCTTTGTTCTTGGATCCTTTCCTATTTTATTCTTCTGTAGTCTACTCAGACTGGGTTTGGGGCTAGAAATGATATTCCACTCTGCTCCTGAACTTGTTCCTTTTTTTGTACTCAGTCTGGGACCTGAAACTGTTCCTTATGCTAGAATATGACCCCTAGGCATAGATCCCTTCCTCATTCTGACATGGATCTGTGATCTGGAACCGGGTAGTAAGTGCTAGATCTCCAAGCTGGCTTTTGTCTCTGCATTCTGCATAAGTTGATCCTCTCTATGGTGGTTTGAGATCTCTTCTTGCCTTGATACATAGCCTTTTTCTGTGCTAGAAAGCTCCTAATGTGGTCTTCCTGGCTAACATTGTGCCTCGTGTTCACAGACCTCTTTCTTTGTCTTATTCTACCTGGGCTGGAAAAATGACTTCTTATAACTTTTCTTGGATATCCCAATTAAGATTCAGTCTTATGTATTTCAAGATCTGGGTAGAGGAGTTGTAGGTGTGATATAGAATATACATCTTTTTATTGCTCTACCATCTTGGCTTTACCCTGGTTACGCTAGCTCATGTGGCTTGTTTCTAGTTTGATTGCCTTAGATCCTAATCAGATTAGTAGTAGATGTCCCAACGCCCAGTAGAAGTAATTGGAATTGTAGAGTGTGCCCCATACCTAGCATTCTCCTAGACATACCTATGATGCAAAATAGAATGTAATAAGGAGAATTTTGGGGGTTATTTTTTGACTTTTCCTTTTCTCTACTCATCTCTTCCTGATTTGGAGTTAGGAAGACTTGAATTCTATTCTTGACTCAAAAACTTACAAGTGAAGGGGCAACCAGGTGGCTCAGTGGATTAAGAGCCAGACCTGGAGATGGGAGGTCCTAGGTTCAAATCTGTCCTCAGACACTTCTTAGCTATATGTCTCAACTCCCATTGCCTACTCCTTCCTATTCTTTGGCCTTGGAACCAATACACCACATTGATTCTAAGATGGAAGATAAGGGTTAAAACAAATTTGCTAGCAAGCCTGGGTAGGTCACTTAACTGCTTTGTGCTTTAGTTTTTTCCCCTGCAAACTAGGAATAATAATAGCACCTAAATCAAGGGTTGTTGTGAGGATCACATGAGATGCTATTTGTAAAGGCTTAGCGCAGTACCAGGTACAGGGCAAGCACTTAATAAATACGTATTCCCTTCTTTTTCTCCTTCTTACTTTTTACATCTCCAAAATTTCTTCAGGTAGCACTCTCTTTCTCCAACCCATGGAACAAGTAATCTTTTTCAAAGAAAAAAGAAAACACTCAATAGGACTGATCAATATGTTTTAAAAAGTCTGAAAATATATACCGTATGTCTCTCATCTCTACAAAAGAGTGAAGGAGGGAATATTTTCTCACATCTCTTGTTTGAGGCCGTATTTGTTGTTTTGCAATTGTGTAACATTCACTTAAAATTTTTTAAAATTGATGTCTTTTTTTAAATCGCCAAAATTTCTTTCAAGATCTTTCCCCCTCCCAGTGAGCTCTGCCATATAACAAAGAATATTTTTAAAGAATAGAAGTGAACAAAATCATCAAAACCGATCAAGACAATAAAAAGGTCTGAGGATATTTGTAAAACACGATACCCATTGGACCTCCCACTTCAGCAAAAGAATGGAAGGTGAGAGGGGTTTCTTCTCATTTTTCTTCTTTGGAACCTGTCTATACTTTGTAATTTTGCAGTCCTCAAGATGGATTGTGTCATGGTTGTTATTCTTTCTATTTACGTTGTTGTTATTGTGTCTCTTTTTTCCTCCCTTGGCTTTTCTTAATTCACCTTACATAAGGTCATGGCAATTTTTTTTCATGCTTCTTTGTAGTCATCATATTCAGCATTTCTCACAGCACAGTAATATTTCATTACTCCCATGTACTACAGTTTGTTCATCAGTTCTCCACTGATCCAGCAATCTATTAAAATGTGAGCTCCTTGAATTCAGGGACTTTTAGTTTTCTCTTTTTTAAGTTGTCAGCACTTGGCACAGTGCCTGACACATACTAGGTGCTTAATGTTTATTGACTGACTAATGGAAATCGGCCATGTTTCCATTTTTATCACAAAAAGTGCTGCTATAAATATTTTGGTGTTTATGATTTTTTCTTGTGACCTCCTTGTGATAATTCTAGTAACAAATTCTCTGTGTCCAAAGATATGAATAAGTTATTCACTTTATTTGTATAGTTCTAAATTGCTTTTCAAAATGGTTGTACCAATTACAGCTCCACCAACAATTTACCAGTGTGCTTATCTTTCCATATCCCCTTTAACATGACCTATTCCCATTTTTTGTCATCTTTGCCAGTTTATAGAGAATAAGGTGAAACTTCAAAGTTGTTTTGATTTGCATTTCTCTTATTACTAGTGGTTTGGGTAATTATTTCTTATGTAATAAATTCTTAATGGCTGTCTCTGTTTCAGTGTTTTCCCTCCTCCAATCCATCTGCTACAATCTGCCTCAATGAATTTCCTAAAGTACATGCCTGATCATGTTTGCATCTCAACTCAAAAACTTTCAATAGCTTCTTAATTCCCCTGGGATGAAATTCTTCATCTTGGCATTGAAAGCCTTCCATCATCTCCAGTCTGCCTCTGTCTGTAGAGAATCCAGGAAGACCTGGATTCAAATCTCACCTCTAATCCTTACTGCGTAACCTTGGGCAAATAATATCACCTCCCCTCAGTTTCTTCGTCTATAAACTCAGGGGGTTGGACTTAGTGATCTTAAAAAAACCCAACAACCCTTACCTTCCATCTTAGAAACAATACTGTGTATTGGTTCCTAGGCAGAAGAGTGGTAAGGGCTAGGCAATGGGGTTAAGTGACTTGCCCAGGGTCACATGGCTAGGAAGTATCTGAATCCAGATTTGAACCCAGGACCTCCCATCTTAGGTCTGGCTCTCAATCCACTGAGCCAACTAGCTGCCTTCACTTAATGATCTTTAAAATCTTGTCCAGCTTAAAACTCATGATCTTGTCTATGTGCTTCTCCCCCCCTCCCCTGCCCCAGTTCAATTGGACCATGGAAAATTCTACCTTTGTATTCTCTCAAGCTTCTTCCCATAGTTGGAATGAAATCTCTTCCTCATATTTGCCTTTTGGAATCTTTATTGTCTTACAGGATTCAGCTTAACTCTCACTTATACAACAAGAAATTAGGAAGCCTTTCTCTACCTTCCCGGTCCCTGAAAATTGCTAGGGCTCTCTCTCTCTCCTTAAATGAATTCACACATTTCCTTAATGACATATTTTATTCTGCTTTTCTTTCTTAATTCTTTGTTTTTTAACTAACCATGTTGAAAACAGATGGACCTGCCAGTCACTAACCTTACCCCATTCAACAGGAAGGATCAGGTACTGTGCAAATCCCCCTGGAGGTTACACTTTATTCCACTCTGTTGAGCAGACTTGCAAAGAAAATGACACATACTCTGTGGCTTTGAGAAAGCAGGCAAGCTTTTGTCCCTGAGCCTGGGCTTTCTCTAGGTGGACACCTAGAATTTGTTGGAAACCTACTGGCAAAACCTTGTCTCTTCTCTGAATTTGCTATGTTGTTCAGTGCCATGGTTGCATAACCTTGGTATTACGAAGTTACCTCTCCATAGGAACAGATGGTCTGGGTTTAAAGAGAATTTTACTTTTTTATAGCCTTGATGAAGCAATATACAATGAACCATCTTCCACACAGCATTGTTCCTGCATCTTCTAAACTCAAGGGGCCCTCAGAGAGTAGACCACTTGGAACTCGGAAGATTTACATAAGATACCATTTTTTTTAGTGCCCTTGGTCACCCCTCATGTGATGAGGCAGGAGAATTTAAGAAACATAACAGAGCCCCAAATCTTGTTTGTTTCCCAATTCCAATCGGGCCCCTCTTTTAAATGAAGACTTAGGAAATCTGGATCCAATACTCAAGTTCTCTTCATACTATGGGGAGATGGGTTCAGAGTCCTTAATGGCCAGGGCTTTTCCATTTGGTGTACTGCCACTGTCTGGGACTCCCAACTAACTCTTCCTGAAGTTAGTTCATTGCTCTCAGGAAGAAAATGAAGGTAAAGTCAGGTCACATGCAAAGAGAAACTTCCCATCCATCATCTTGCCTTTCTGATGCTCCCTCTATCTTTAATCTTGAAGTCTTTCCATGATCATTTCTGATGGCTAAGAGATATCCATCCATCATAGTCCCTGGTTGCTTCTGTTTCATATATAATACTTTGCAACCAATTCATGCTCATCTCCCATTGCCTTTTGGATGATCCTCAATTTTAATTCTTTAAAGATTGGATTTATATTACATAGTTTGAACTGGACCCTCACTGCCTCAAGGCAATCCTTTCACACATCCCTCATCAATTCACTATCCTAACTGCCTTAGCAGGTCTTCCAAACATTTTCATGTCTCTTCAACCATTCTCTCTCCATAACTCCACCTCCGCTTGCCCTCTCAGCTGAGAACCTTGTCTCATGCTTTATTGTAAAAATTGAAGTCATCTGTCAAGAGCTCCTTCTTGAATCACTCTGACATCAAGGAACTACTCAGTGCTAGGAAAATCACTCACATGCTTTCTACAACTATTTCCTCCTTTGTCTTACATAAAGAAGTGATATATGGGTGTATGGGGTGCTCAGGGAGGACTTGCACCTCTGGTATGAGGGTGTGATGAGCCCTTTTCAGGGCTGCTCATCCACCTTGGTGTCCACCTTTCACCTTGTCTCATCTGTGTCAACCTCTCATCTGTGGCTCCAAGAAGCTGTAGCTTATGCAGTGACTACACCATGGGAAAACTGTTTTGTTAGATGGGCTAAACCAAGTTGGGGGGAACAGACAGGTCTCAAATCCATCAGTGAAGTAGGGGAGATGTTTACCCCCAAGCATAGGAAGACTTCTTCTGGTAGAATGGGAAGATGAAAACAATTTGTTCTAATGGCCTTGAAGGTGGCTGAAGCAGTAGCTGTGGAGCATTTAGAGCTTGGTCAGACATCAAAGATCCCAAGGTCATCCACTGCATCCCAGGTCATCTCCAGTCATCCAGACTTTTGTCTCACCACTGGACTTGCGTGACTCTGGAAGAGAGAGTGAGACTGACGACTGAGCAATTTAGCCTCACTTAAATCCAACCTATATGCAAGTCAAGACATCACCTTTATGATGTCATTGGTCCTCTGAAAACAAGGAAAAACATCATAAAGAAATGACCCATATCCTTGTCAAGACAGTTCCCTCTGCATTCACCTATGATGTCATTCCATCTTGTCTCCTCCAACAGATTGCCCTTTCTATCATCCTCACTTTCATTAATCTTCTCTGTTTTGATCTTTGTTTGCTACTTCTCTACTGTTGGCCAGTACATTCATTTCCCCCCTCCACTCTTAAAACCCCCCTTCATTTTAACCAACCATTCCCACTAACAATCTACAATCTTTTTCTTTTAATGGACCAACTCTCTGAGAAGGCAATCTACAAATGATGCCCCTATTTTTGCTTCTTTCTCATTCTGTACTCTTCCTTGAATCCCTAAGGCTTACCACAACACTTGGAACACAGTAATGGCTTAATAGAGGCTTATTGACTTGATTGATTGTGGTATTCTATAAAAAAAATTGGAAAAATAATGGTATAGAAAGTTGGGCTTTTGCCTCTGAGTCATTAAAAGAACTTTGTAGTTTTCCAAAGATAATTCAGCCTGACTTTCTTATTTTGTTTTATTCTGGACTTAATCTTTTTGTTTGGGGGTAGGGAGGGGGAAGTATTTATTCAGGAAATATTCACCACCAGATGAGCTCTATAGGTTGTGCATTCCACTGCATATCACGGTCTGGATAATAACACTTTGTCCATATGATTTTCCTGGTGTGGAAACTCTTTAGAGTGATTATGAATCTCATGGAGAAGGCTTGGGGATATTCTAGGGATTGATGTAATCAGCATAATGGCAACTTTAAATAGGCATCCAGAAAACTTCTCCATCTTTAGATATTTCTCTTTAACTTGGACTTTGGGCTAGATCTCTTCTACGAGAACAATGGATACCTCTGGGGAACATCTTGTTTTACTACTCTCTTTATATTAATGATTCACAGAGTTTCTGAGCAAAGTTACATCTTCTTTTTTTCTGCCTCTCAAGGAATCTTGTATAATTTTGACGTGTATCAGAGATACCTTGTTGAAGAGCCTTTTAAGATGTTTTTTTTCGTTTCTAAATCAAATGCTTTTTTATAGTCAACAAACAATGAGCACAGTGGGATCTTGTATGCTTTGCATCTTTCAGGCAATTGTGTGATGGGAAAGATGTAGTCTATTGTGAAATATCAATTAGGAAAGCTTGCCTGTTCCCTTCTAATAAACTCACCAAGGATGTCCTTGATGTGTGTGTCATATACTCTCATTAAAATTTTATATTGATGAGAAAATAAGCATATAGTTCAGTAAGTTTTAATATTCTCTTGGTCACTTTTATTTTTTGGTAATAGGTTTCAAGATTTTTATAAGCTTTACCCTCTATTGGATATCTTTACCCTCAATTAGATATCTTGAGAACTAGAGGCAGCTATTTGGAGCAGTGGATAGATAAAGGACTTGGAGTCAGATACTTAATAGTTTCTGGTCCTACAGCAAGTCCTCTAAGCTTTCCATGGTTCATTTTCTTCATCTATAAAATGGTAATGACAATAGCACTTACATCATAGGGTTGTTGTGGTAATCAAATGCATTAACATATATAAAGCAGCAGTAATGGTTAGCATTTACATGAGCACTTTAAGGTTTGAGGAATGCTTTGCAAATATTACTTCATTTGATCCTTGGAACATAGTTACTCTTATCATCCCCATCACAGATGAGGAAACTGAGGCACAAAGAGGATAAGAGACTTGCCAAGGGTCACACTGCTCTGGGACTCTGATGCTGGAATCTAAATATGGTGTCTCTATTGTCCTTAATGGTCAAGGGGTTTAAGAGTTTGTAATAAAAATTTTTTTTCAAGACCTTTTCTATTTTTTTTCTTTAAACTGCTCTCCCCCCTCTTATTGTATCTCACTGTTTTTTGAGGTGATCCCAATAATAGCCTTCTATCTTCTGGATGCTGTGCTGAAGCCAGCTCCTACTGGTTTGTGAGAGCTGATTGTTAAATTTCCAGTATGAGCAGTGATACCTTGGAAATTGGCAAAGGCTACAAATCAGGGCTCAATTTATTGTTTTATTGATTGTCTAGACTTAAGAAAGCAATGGATAAAATGTTAATAATGCAGATTAAACTTAAAACTGTCATGAGTACATTTTTTTTGGAGAGTCATTGTTCAATATTTACCAGAACATCCCTACTTTTCTCTCTAAGATTTTACAAATGAGTTCATACACCAAACTGATGTTGTCCTTGTTAACCATCTCTCACTGCCTGACAAAGTAAGTCATGTGTTAACTGCTTAAGGAAGTCCCAGGCACTCTTGATGTCCTCATTAAGACGATTGACTTACATTGGCTAAGCTTCTTCATGAAATTAATTGGTGTCCTTTCCTTCATCCATTTTCCATTTTGCGGACATCAATAATTTGTTTAAATAGGTCAAGTTTGAGTGGTTTTAGTTACATGCCATATCTTTTTCTTCTTTCTTCTAGCCATGGATTCATTTTAATCTTTTTCTCACGAGTTGGTGGACTGACAGTTCATGACTCTTTCAGAAACGATTCCTGCATCAGTAATAAGTCATTTCCTGTCCATTAAAACATGACCAGGTTCACTTTTTGTGATGTTACCTGACGTTCACCTTATCTAGTACCTTTTTATTCTTTTTTTTTTTTTGAGGGAAATGTCTATGTGTATAGGTAGGACATGTCCGGGTAGTTGTCCACAGATCTTTGGTCTCTCTTGTACGTTCCTACTGAACCAGAATTTCCAATGCTTTTTTGGGGGAATCTTCATATATTCCCACTTTTGCACTGAAATCACCAAGTATCAAAGTGTATACTAATTTAATTTGGTGGGTTTTCCTGAAATTCTTAATAGAATGCCTCTACTTTTTCCTCCTTTGCAGCATATATTGATGTGTAAATTGGGGTTATTTTCGGGATGAGTTTTTGCAAATGCATGAGCATTATGATATAAGCTGAGATGATCAAATGTCCCATGAAATAATGTTTCTTCTTGCCTTTGGACACAACTAATAAAAATGATAAAAACTAACTTGACTGACTCCTTTATTTGCTTCTTCAAGAAGAATCCATGAGAAGCAGCTAGGTAGCAGAGTGGATAGAGTGCCAGGCCTGAAGATGGGAAGACCTGGGTTCAAATATGACCTCAGATATTCCCTAGTTGTGTGATCCTGGCAAGTCACTTAACTCTGATTGCCTAGCTCTTGTTGCTCTTTCTATTGGAATTCATACTAAGACAGAATGTAAGGGCTATATATAAAAAAGAAGGAGAATACGTGGACATTGGACAAGGACCTTGAATGTGGAGCACCAACAGGTGAGTTGATGTTTATAGGCAAACTAAAAATGATGTGACTCCCAGCATCCTATGCTTTCTATTTTTACCTCTCTATCATTTTCACTAGGGATGGGGAATAGATTGAGGGTCATCTATCCACAATTTTAATTTTTACTTTTAACTAAATTTCAATTTAATGTTTAAATTTTAATTAAATTTTTAAATTTTAATTTATTTCACAATTTTAATTCTGATTTCTTAGGTCACTATAGCCAAAGAATTTGCTTCCATCCTTAGCATGGCTGGTCTTTGGGATACTGATATAATCTATTACTGGATCTGTACTTAGAGCCTGTCTAGTCTGGTAGAATCTGACAGATATGGCATCCCCCTAGCATAAGCTTTGAGAACCAGGGTCATTTGGGATGAAAACAAAAATTTTAAAAACTAATTTATTAATTCATTGAGATAGGAAACTCATCTCTGCAACTAATAGTCTTATAAAGCACTGAGATATTAAATGACTTGCCCAATGTTACCCAGCCAGTATATGTCCGAGGGAGGACTTGAACTTAAATTTCCTGGTTTATCCACTATGTCATGCTCTCTAATAGAGATTAGGGGTAGCTAGGAGGTGCAGTGGATAGAGGACAGAGCTTGGAATCAGGATAGACCTGAGTTCAAATCTGGCCTTAGGCACTCACTGTGTGAACATGGGCAAGCCACTTAACTTCTATTTCCCTCAGTTTCCTCATCTGTAAAATGGGAATAATAATAACACCTAAGTCTCAGGATTGTTGTGAGGATCAAATAAAATAATTGAAAAGTACTTAGCATAGTACCCATCATAAAGTTAGTACATTTCACAAATATTAGTTATGATGCTGCTTCAAGCTATTACTATGATCCATAATATTATTAAATTTGAGACAAGGACTTCTCTTCTGGGCTTACATGGGTTCTTAATGTAGGTGCTGTGAATTTGTTAAAAAAATTATAACTGTATTACAATTTATTTAGTTTTCTTTGCAATCCCATGGATTTTATTTTAAGTCTTTAAGGATGTTATTCTGAGAAGGGATTCATTAGCATCATCAAAATGCCCAAGGGATCTGTGACCTCCCAAATGTTTAATGACCCCTGCTGTTAGGGAAATTTGTATTCTCTTTATGATATTAATTAACTTTTCAAGGATAATCTGGAGTTTTGCATCATCTGGGCCATACTTCTCTTTTTCTTGAATGACCAAAAACTATCTGTGAACGAAAAATAAGAATTTGACATTATTTTATTTCTCTGAACACGAAAGCCCTTCCAGGAGGACTCTAGGCCAGAGCTCTTTGATGATAGGTCCATTTCTTCTTCTGCTTCTTTTTAAACCCTTATCTTCTGCATTAGAAGCAATACTATGTATTGGTTCCAAGGCAGAAGAGTGGTAAGGGCTAGGTACTTGGAGTCAAGTGACTCGCCCAGGGTCACACAGCTAGGAAGTATCTGAGGCCAGATTTGAACCCAGGACTTCCTATCTCTATGCCTGGCTCTCAATCCACTTGAGTCACCCAGCTGCTCTCCCACAGGCTCATTTCTAAAGCCCTTTCCCACTCTCAGCACCAGAATCTATTCTCTTGGTGATTAACTATCCTTATTTCCAGTCATAAGATTTCCACTTGGAAGGGACCTTCTATTTTATTCAGTTTAAATAAGAAGTCATTTATGAAATGCCCATTATAATTGCTGGGCATACAAGGATGAAAATAGACATCCCCTGCCCTCGGGATGCTTACTATTTGGATAGGTAGCATGCAACAAATACACAGATGAGCATACTATCGGGCAGAGTGAATTTAGACAAAGCAGAAATACAAAGTGCTCTAGGAAAGTTTAGGGGTTAAGGGGGTAGTGAGATCACTGTGATCAGGGGGAAGAACTCTGACAGGGCCAGTGGTACAGGGTGAGCCTTGAAGGCAGAGAAGGATTTTAATAGATTCCTCTCCTTTTCTCCTTCCCCCTCCTCCATTGTCTCCCTTGGGAAACACAATGGAAAAAAAAAAGTTTGTATTCTGCAATATCTAATAGTGTATTTATCTTTCAGTACTTTAAAAAGTCAACATAATTACTCCAGTCCCATTAAGTTTAATTTGCAGCAAATTATGCATTTAGTGTGAAGTTGGGGGTTGCAATGCCAGTTGGAAGCAAGATAAAGATTTGGCTATTTATAACACAGGGTTTCAGGGGAGCTGGTGATAAAAATATGGATTGGTGAAAGAGCATTAGGTAATTTTCCTCACAAAGTATTCCACCTGAGCCAAGATTCTTAGAGTTTCAGGTGAGAGCTAGAAGGGACCTTAGAATAAATGTTAGAATGTGAAACGTTAGAGCTAGAAGAGGTCTTGGGTCAAATAATTGAGCTGGAAATGCTCATAGAAGAGGGGTTCATAACCTCCTATCCCTTTAGCAGTCTAGTGAGCCCCATGGAGCACTTCTCAGAATATTGGTTTTTAAAATACGTAAAATCCATAGGATGACAAAGGAAACTCATATTGAAATAGAGGCATCAAAATATTTGGGGGGGGGAAAGCAAGTTGCTTGACCCCAGGTTAAGAATCCCTGCTATATGCTATAAAGCACAGAGCTGGAAGAGCCTTTTGAACAGAGAATGTGAGAACATACCACGTTAGATCTAGAGGGGACTTTATAAGATAGAATATTGGAGCATAGATTCTCAGAGCTGGGAGGAACCTTCGCACTTAGGATCTGAGAGCTCTTAAGTGACCTTGGAGGGGAAAAAGGAGGCTGAGCTAGAAATAATCATGGAACATACAATGTTAGAGGTAGGAGGGTCCTTAGTTCTTGGGATCTTGAAGTAACCTTAGAAATCATCTAGTCTAAGCCCCTTATTTGCTTATGAGAAAGATTTTATTTCCCCTTTAGTGTCTTTAAAATCTACAACCCTATAGCCAGGCTTTTGAGGTCTTCGGGTTGATGGGTTTGGGGGAAGGGAAATAGTCTCCCCTTCTCCAAAGGTCTGTCTCCTGTGGCATGTTCCTCAGAACTGAATGCCTTGAGGTTCCCTGTTTCCCTGAGGTAGTGGTGGCTTGGGAGGGAACAACTGACATGGGCTGGTAGTTTGAATATGGCACTGGATATGGTCATCCAAGGAATTGTGGACATTCTGGGAGCATCGACTTTGGGAATGTAGCTCCTTTTCCCAATCCCTCTTGCCTTTTCATCAAACAAGCTTTGAAGGCCAACCCACTTCTTTGGTCAATTGTCCTAAGGCATACCAAATCTGCTTTGCTAGAGAGGCTGCATCATAGAATGGAACAGAACCTGGTCTGGGCGCCATTCAGGAGATCTGAATGTGAGTACTTGATCAGTCATGAAGGATCTCTCTGAACTAGTTTTTCCATATGTGTAAAAATAATGCCCGCCTTGTCTTCCTCTCAGAAGCACTGTGAAACTCAAGGTATGGTGGAGAGAGTGATGGCTCTGGAGCTTGAGGAACTGGGTTCAAATTCTACCTGTGATGTTTATTTAGCTGTATGATCTTGGGCAAATCACTTAAGTTCCTGGGACATTCCTTACCTTGTAAATAAAGGGATTAGAGGATTTTTATGCTCTTTTCTGCTTTTCCATTCTTGGGTCTTAGAAAACTAAGATACTAAAACAGAAGATAAGGGTTTAAAAAATAGAGGCTCAGTGGATTGAGGGCTAGACCCAGAGATGAGGTCCTTGGTTCAGATCTGGCCTCAGACACTTAGCTGTGTGATCTTGGGCAAATCACTTAACATCCATTGCCTAGTCCTTATTGTTCTTGCCTTGGAACCAATACACAGTATTGATTCCACAGCAGAAAGTAAGGGTTTAAAAAAAACCAAACAAAAAAGAAACAAAGGAATTGAAGGGGCAACTAGATAGCACAGTAGATAGAGCACCAGGCCTGGGAGTTGGGTGGACCTGGGTTCAAATCTGAAATCAGGAGGGCAGCTAGGAGACTCAGTAGATTCAGAGTTAGGTCTGGAAATGGGAGGTTCTGAGTTCAAATCTGACTTCGGATACTTCCTAGCTGTGGGATCCTGAGCAAGTCACTTAACTCTGATTGCCTTGGGTCTTAGAAAACTAAGATACTTAACAGAAGATAATGTTTTAAAGAAAGTAAAGAAAAGAAAACTAAGATACTAAACAGAAGAAAAGAGTTTAAAAAAAGAAAAGAAAAGAAAAAGAAAGGGATAAATAACTTCTGAAGTCCTTGCCAGGTCCAGATTCATAAACCTATTAAGTATGTGAAAGACTATGCAAAAATGAATGATTACTATTTTTCCTAGTCAGAGGCTTGATCAGACATAGATTCTTTCATTTCATTTCATTTTTGTTCATTAATATTCTATTTTTCCCCAATTCCATGTAAAAACAATTTTTACCTTCCTTTCTTAGCATTTTAAGTTCTAAATTCTCCCTCCCTCCCTTCCTTCCCTTCTCCTCTTCCTGAGACACTAAAGGATTTGATGTAGGTTATATACATACACTGTCAAGGCATAAACTCTTCTACACAGGCCAGCAATGACAGAGACAGAAGAGACAGAGTCCTGTTTGGAAACCCTGAATCTGATGTAGAGATCCCTCCGTTTCTGATGGTCCTCTTTAGTCCCACTTTTCATCCATTTTCAACCTCGTTCTCAGGAGCCAGAAATCTGTATTCTGTCCCTTGGTCCTGTCTGTTCCTTATGGATGATCTTGTTTTCTACATTAATCCCTTCCCTCTGCCTGGATAAGCAAGAATTAACGGTATATAAAAGGTGAGAGCTTGAGATTCTAGCTGTAACCCTGGGAATTGACTAAAGCAAGCCTCTGCCTCCACCTAAATTCAAAGCTCAGCTGTGTCTGGCTCAGGAATCACACATCTCCCTCCCAGATCTTTCTGTCTTGGATGCCATGTCTATAACCACTGGAGTCTGGCCCTTCCCATTTCTTTGTTGCCTCTTGGAAGTAGCCATTTTCCTCTTTGGTTCTCCTAAAGACATTTCTAGATTGGTTCTTCTTCTTCTTCTTTTGTTTTTTGTTTTGTTTTTTTTTTAGGCAGAGGGGAGGGGGAACCAGATTTGTGATTTCACTGTGTAAGATGGGGGAAAGTATTGGCCCAAAGTCCCAGCCTTTGAGAATGTGTGTTATTCTACAAACACAGCTGCTGGTAAGCTTGCTCTGGGCATCTGTAATGGAAAGATTCCTTAACTTCAGAGCATGCATAACCACTTACTGTGTGGCAGTACTAGGCCTGGAGTTAGGTGAGTCTGAGTTTAAATCTGTGTGACCTCAGGCAAGACATTTAACCCAGTTTGCCTCAGTTTCCTCATCTATAAAGTAAACTGTAGAAGGAAATGGCAAACAACTCCACTATCTTTACCAAGAAAACCTCAAATGGGGTCATGAAAAACAGAATGAAAAAAAAAAAGGAGCTCCTTCCTTCTTTTTAAAAATTATTTTTTTTAAACTCTTACCTTCCATCTTAGAATCAGAACTGCGTATTGGTTCCAAAGTAGAAGAGCAATAAGAGTTAGGTTATGGGGGTTAAGAGACTTGCCCAGGGTCACACAGCTAGAAAGTGTCTGAGACCAGATTTGAACCCAGGATCCCCTGTCTCTAGGCCTGGCTCTCAATCTACTGAGCTACCCAGCTGCCCCCATTCTTCCATTTTTACCTGAGGAGAGGCTTAATTCAGAACCAAGAAATTGAATTCTAGAGCTGGGACAAAAAGACCCAGTTAAGGAGGCTACCTCACTTGATTTATTGCAGTTTTAAGATTAGAGCATGGATCGGAGCCGTGATTTTTTTTTTTTTGAAGGAAAGGATGGGAAGAGGGGGTCTTGAGAGGCAGCTTGACAGAGTAAGTTTTGGAATCAGGAAGACTTGGGTTTGAATCTCGATTTTGACATTTACAAGCTCACAACCTTGGAATCCTCTTCAGCTCACCATTCACACTAACCTCATGTAACCAATCTATGTCCAAGTCTTGTTATTTCTATGTTTGAAACATCTTTCAGATAAATCTCCTTTCCATTCACATAGTTGACACCTTAGTGTAGGCTTTCATCATCCTTCAATTGTTCAATCATTTTTGTCCAACTCTTTCTGACTCCATTTAGAACGTTTTCTTGGCAAAAATCCTAGAATGGTTTGCCATTTCCTTCTCCAGCTCATTTACAGAGGGGGAAACTGAGACAAATAGGGATAAGTGACTTGCTCAGGTACACAGCTAGGAAGTGTCTGAGGCCAGATTTGAACTCATTTCTTCCTGATTCCAGGCTTGGTGCTCTATCCACTGTACCACTTTGCTGATCTTCTGATTATAACTATTATAATAGTCTGTCAGGTCTCCCTTTCTCAAGTTTCTCTCCACTTCCATCCATCATCCACTTAGAAGCCAAAGTGATTTTCTGAAAGCATAGTTCTGACCATGTCACACCCCTCCACTCTCCCAGTGAACGCCAGTGGTTTCCCATTTTTGTGGGATCAAATAGAAACTCCTTTGTCTGGCATTTAAAGCCCTTCATGCCATGGTCCCTTCCTTCCCACCTTTCCAGTCTTCCTACACTTACCTCCCTCCACACACCGGATGGTCCATTTGCATTGTCCAGCAACTGGCTGTTCCTTACTCACAACAGTCCAAATCTCTATGCTCTTGTATTGGCTCTTTGCCTCACCTGGAATCCTCTCCCTTCTCACCTCTGTCTCTTACCTTCCAGTTACTAGCTTCCTTCAAAACTCACCTCCAAGCCTACCTTCTTCAAATGCCTTTCCTCATCTCTCCTGTCACTGGTACCTTCCTCTCAGAGATTCCCTTCTATCTACTCTGTCTACATCTTATATAGACAGTCTTTAATATAATGTCTTCCTCATCAGAAGATGAATTCCAAGGGCCGGATAGATGGCTCAGTTTATAGAGCCAGGTCTGCAGATAGAAGATCCTGGGTTCAAATCTAGTTTCAGATACTTCTTAGTTATGTGTCCCTGAGCAAATCATTTAACCCCAATTGACTTGCCATTACTGCTCTTTTGCTTTGGAACCAATACTTATTATCAGTCCTAAGAAGGTAAGAGTTAAAAAAAAAGATAAGCTCATTTAACTCCAATTGCATAGCCCTTGTTGTTCTTCTAACTTTGAATTGATACTAAGGTCTAGAAATGGAAAGTCCTGGGTTCAAATGTGGCCTCAGACGTTGCCTAGATGTGTGGGCAAGTTGCTTAACTCCAGTTCTAGCCCTTATTGCCCTTCTTCCTTGGAACCCACACTTAGTATCAATTCTAAAAAGGTAAGGGGGCAAAAAAAAGATGAACTCCCTATAGGCATAGAGTAGTGTTTTTTGCTTTTCTGTGTCTCCCCAAGCTTAGCACATGGAATGCCCTTAATAGATGCTTGTTGACTGACTGATGTACTATACTATGCTATGCTCGGATAGAAGGAAGTGTTTCCTAAAGTTTCTGTCTGATTATGTTGTTCTTCACTACCTCTCACTCAATAAACTCCAATGGCTCCCTATCACCCTCATGACCAAATATAAAATCCTGTGTTTGGCCTTCAAAGCCTTTCCTAACCGACTTCCCCCTTTCTAAGCTTCTCATACCTTATTCACCACCTTAGACTGATCCAGTGACACTGATTCCCCTCTTCCTGGCTGTTCCTCTAGTCTAACAAAACTCTCCATTCTCTGCTCTGAGCATTCTCTCTGACTGTCCCCCCATGCCTGGGCACTCTCTCTCCTTCTCCAACTATTGGCCTTTCTGGCTTTAAAGTTCCAGCTAAAAGTTGGCTTCCTTCAAGTTCTAGCTCTTCATTCTGATGCTTCCTTCTCGATTATTTCCAATTTATTCTCTCTTGCTTGTTTGTACAAGTTGTTTGCTTCTTGTCTCTCCCATTGGGCTGTAAGCTCTTTGCAGCAGGAATTGTCTTTTACCCATCTTTGTATCCCCAGTGCTTGGTCCAGTGCCTGACACATCAATCAATCAATCAATCAATCAATCACTTAAATCAATGTATATTAACGGACTGACATGGGACTAGGGGCAACATGGGAATATAAAGAGGCCAAGGATGGACAGAGGGAACATCAGCAATATTGCAGGAGCTGGGTAACTACTCTGGGCTCTGCCTTTCAGACCCCCTGCAGTATGTGTGTGTTGTTCCCTGGTACCCCCCCCCCCAACTCCCCAACCTTCCTCCCTCCAAGCTGGCAGGCTCTGACTCTGCTGGCTCTGTGTGCCCCACACTGAAGGCTGTTGTGCCCATGTGGGCAGGCAGCCCGGGGAAGGCCCAATCTGCTAAGCTGTTGTTCCGGCCTCAGCCTCCCCACACATAGCCCCATTGTGCACTCCCACCCCTTACTTCCAGCTCTCACTGAGCCCACTTCAGCTAGCTCACTCTCCTGCAATTCCCACCCCAACAGGCGGCTATGGGGGCCTCAGCTAGAGAACTGATAAAACGACAATGGAAAGAGTCCTTTAAGGTCAGAAGAATTGGATTTAAATCCTAGCTCTATTACTAAATATCCAAGTAACAATGGCTTCAGTTTCAATTCCTCTGGGCCTTAGTTTCCTCCCCTGTAGAATGAAGAAGCTTCATTTGATGATCTCTAAGATCTCTCCCAACTCAGTGATCCCTGTGACCCTGAATAGTTTGGAAAATATTTATATTTTAATAACTTACATTTGAGAAGGTAGGGAAATATTAGATTGATTTCATTTTTTGAATTAAAAATTTATTAAAACCTTTTTATTGCCTTCTCTACCTCCTCCTCCTCCCCTTCCTCCTTCTAATCCTCTTCCTCTTTCTCTTTTTCCTCCTCCTCTTCCTCCTCATCCTCTTCTTCCTCCTTTTTCTACTCCTCCTCTTCCTCCTCCTCCTTCTTGTTCTTGTTCTTGTTGGTCTTCTTCAACTCCTATCTTCTACCTTCTGTCTTAGTATCAATTCCAAGATAGTTAAGTGACTTGCCCAGGGTCCCACAATTAGGAAGTATCTGAGGTCAGATTTTAACCCAGGCCCTCCTGTCTCGGTGCCTGGACCCCTACCTTCTGAGTTACTGAAATGTCCCTTTGGATATATTTCGCCTCCACCAAAGACCCTCTTGGGACAAAGAAACTGGCTTCATTTTAGTGTTCTTTCTCCTGTATATCATTGTAATTGTGTATGCCGTTCTACTTATTTCATCCTGCATTTGTTAACAGCACTCTTTCAATGTTTCTTCAAATTCCTAGTACCTGTTTTTCCTTATATTACGATAACGTCTCATTACATTTGTTTTGTTATTTAGTTGTTTCAGTCAAGTCTAATTCTTCATGGCCCCATTTGGTGAATGCTGGAGTGGTTTGCCAATTCCTTCTCCAGCTTATTTTACAGATGAGGAGACCGAGGCAAACAGGATTATGTATTTTGTGCTTGATAAGTGTCTGAGGCCAGATTAAAATTTAGGAAGATGAGACTTTCTGATTCCAGGCCCAGCACTATCCACTGTACTCTCTAGCTGCCCATTACATGCATCAAGCATTTTTTTCAATCATTTTTGAATCAATGGTTTATTATCAGCTTTAGAAAAATTTCCTCAGGTGCATATTGCAATCATTTTAAGTCTGCTTGTCTTGCTCATTTCTTGACTATGCTTTTGTGTAAATCACAGAATCTCAGAAGTGGATGGTACCTCATAGGTTAACCCAGTGATGGGCAAATTATGACCTGTGGGCCAGATTCAGGCCCCCTGAAATGTTCTATCTGGCCACAACATTATTCCCAATCTGACGAATTCAATGAGTAGGATACAATACAATGAAACTTCGAAAGAGTTGCCTTAGAAACAGACTGACAGAGGAGCATTTCCTTTCCTTTGGGTCCCTCTTTAAAAAGTTTGCCCATCACTGGGCTAACCTATAGCTGAGCAGAGATTCTCTTGACAACATTCTAGCTGGAGATCTTCAAGTCTTCATGGGAAGATTGTCTGTGAAGGGAGAGCTAATACATCTGGGGGCAGCCTATCCTGTTGGAGGACTATTCTACTTGTTTGGAATTTTTTGTCTCTTTCCTTGGGCCTCAAAATAGTTAGTCTCTCTGCAGTTTTTACCAATCGATCAGTCAATTAACATTTATAAAGTGCCAACTGTATACCTGGCACTCTATTTTTGCCCCCCTGGGGCCAAGTAAAGTAATCCCACCCTTTTCTTTTTACACTCAAGTCCTATTTAATATTTAGAGAAATTTATCATGTCTGTCCCCCACCCTGAGTCTTCTCTGCTCCATGTCCAACTCCTGTCCTTATCTGTAAGTTGGGGATAATTAAAGGACCGATCTCCAAGGATTGTTGTGACGATCAAATGAGATAAGATAAAGTGTTTAGCAAACCTTCTAGTGCTCTGAATGCTAGCTATTATTATTGTTATTTTTATTTTGGGGGAAAGGAATAAGGAACAAACATTATTAAACACCTGTTATATGCCAGGGACTGTGCTCTGTACTGTTACAGGAAAAGTTAAGGTGTTTAAGTTTGCAAAAGGCAGCAGAGTGCAGGATTCTGGAATCCTGAGGAGAGCTGCTGCTGTTGGGAAAGAGACAGTTGGGGCCTTGGGACTGTGGCTTTTCTCTCAGGTTTGGACCTGAGTAGATTGGCTATTTCCTTGTGGCATTTTACTACCTTATCTTCCCATCCAACCGCTTCTATGTTATTCTGATTTCCTGTGGCTGTGTTTGATATCTGCTGAGTTCCTGTGGTGATCTGGGACATCTGACATCTAATTGTGAGACCTGGCCTAGATCCTTTGGATCTTGGTCCATCTTTGGACCTTGTTAGACTTACACACAGACCCTTTCCTTAAAATGGTCAAAGAGGGGGTTTAGTGTTAGCTTAGTTAAGTACAGGAATTTTGGTCTCAGATAGTAAGGAGAGGAGTAGAGTAGGGAAATAACTCAGAAGAAATCTCTGTGAAGAGCAATTTAGATCTGGGGAGGTGTAGTTAGTTAACATTAGAGTAAGTTTATCCAAATCCCTTCTAACCTTTCCCTTGTTAATTAAACCAACTATTATTTCATATTTTAGTGGTCTGTGTGTGTCATCTCAGCGTCTGGTTCTGCCTGCACTGGACTTGGGTGGCCTTCCCAAAACAGTTTAATCTTCTGTTACTGGCCCTAATAAAACATGTAACACATCTCCTAAATCCACAAATATTTCAGTACTCTTACAAATATTTCATTTGTGCACTTAAAAATATTTCATTTCATTCATTTCATTTATCTTACAAATATCTCATTTGATCCTTTTAGCAACCTTGGAAAGAAGGTGCCATTTATCTTCATTTTACTTATAGAAACTTGTAGAAACTTACTTGAGGCATATAGATGAACTATAATAAAACTTTGTCTCTCTTAATGTTTTTTTGGAGGGGAGAGGGGGATTTAGCATCCTTTTCATACACAGTGAGCTTGTGGTATGTAAGAACTTCAGATCTTTTTTTTTTTTTTTTTTTTTTTCAGGAACTGGTGTCTAGCCACATTCCCCATTGACAGTGGATTTTCTGAACCCAGGTGTAAGACTTTACATTTATGCCTATTACATTTTATCCTATTAGATTTGACCTATTAAAATATTTTTAGATCTTGATTGTCATCCAGCATGCAAGCAATTTCTCTCAACTTCATGTCATCTGCAAATTTAATAAGCATGGCAGCTACGCCTTCATCAAAGCCACTGAAAATGTTGACTAGATAATAAGAGCTGACATTTATTGGAGCTGAAGATTTGCTAAGCCCTTTGTATCTCTTATTTCATTTGATCTTTGCCAAAAGCTTGCCAGGTAGGTACCATAATTACCTTCCCCATTTTGCCAATGGGAGACATTGAGGTTCAGAGATGATTAGTGACCTGTCCTGGATCACACAGCTAATAGATATCTGAGATAGGATTCAAACTCAAGTCTTCTTGACTCATCTAGAACTCTATATATCACTTCACCAACTGTTTCAAGAACTAATTCTTGAGGAACTCCACTAGACACTCCTTCCAAGTTGACATCAGCCCATTGAGAGCTATATTTTGGATCCAGTCACTCGACTGAAAATCTCTCAGTTCCTGAAGATCATGCCAGTGGAATACAGTCTGACTTTCTTTTGAGCTAGAGTAGTGTATCATCCTTATGACAGACTGTGTCTGCTATGTCTATTAGATCAGATAAAGAGGAAGCCAAGCTGGAAAAGGTCCATTGCAAAAGACTAGCCATTAGGTAATGGATTCTTTGTTTATGGTGTCCCAAGGAAATGACACTCAGTCCTTGGTACCTTTCTTTTGCTTCAATTGTGATGGTAGCAGAAAAGAGGAAAAGAGTTCACAGCACACTTACGTCTTTAATTTAACTCTTAGCACTCAAAGTGAGCTATTTTTTCATTTAATAGGATGCTGATACATTATTAGAAGAACTGAATCAATTAACAAGCAATTATCAAGAATTTACTAAGCAGAAGATGGAGAGACTTGAAAGAAACCATAGAAGTTAAGAGCTGGAGATGAGTGGGGAGAACATTTCAGGAATGAGGGAGAGCCAGAGAAAATGCCTGGAGCCAAGAGGGAGTATTTTGTTTAATAGTAAGGGGGCCAGTGTCATTGGATCAAAGCTTATATGGGAGTGAATAAGGTTTAAAAAGACTGGATAGGTGTGCGTTGGGGGGAAGGTGATATGTTATGATGGGTCTTGAATGCCAGAGTGATGCTAGAGGTGATAAGGAGTCACTGGAGTTAAGTAGCACACCATGCTGGACAGTCCTGGGCCACTGTCTTCCACATCTCACAATGGATACCAAAGTTTTTCAGAGAGATCTCTAGAGGGTCCTTGTATTACTTCTTCTGATCTCTTCATAAGCGCTTGCTTCATGTTAGTTCTCTTTAATAGTCTTTTAGACAAACGTACATTTGGCATCTGAACAATGTGGCCGCCCACTGGAGTTGTACTCTCTGCAGTAGAGTTTACATTTTACAAATACAGGAGAGATGGAAAATAAAGTCAATTTGATTTAGGGACGGGATGCTGATAACTGGGGGAATCAGTATTTCAAATATTCAAAAGGATATCCTTTTGGAGAGGGTGGCACTTAGCTAAACCTGAATGGCAACGAGGGATTCCAAGAGGGAAGGGTAGGAGAGAGAGCATTCTAGGCCTACACCAGGGTTCAAAGAAGGAGATGGAATGTTGTGTATGTGCAACAGCAAATAGCCTGGTTTTGGTGTAGTATAGAAAACTAAGCTGGAGTTGGATTGGGAAAGGGTTTTAATGCCAGAAGAGTTGGTTTTTTTTTTCCAAAAAGAAAGGGGGCTCAGGAAAGCTTTTGGAGCAGAAAGTGATGAGGTCAAATCTCTTTTTTAAGAATATTAATTTGGCAGTTGTGTGGAGGACAAATTAAAGAGTCAGGAAGGCCAATTAGGAGGCTATTGTAATACTGGGTTATTGACTGTCTTAAGCAATGGGGAATTGACTAATTACCAATGTGGGAATTTTTTCACATCTTACCTGTCTCTATGCAGTCAGATCTTTGACTTCAAAGGTCAAAATCAATGCCAAGTCAAAGAAAGGAAAATCAATACCAAATCAGAGGAAAGGAAAAAGATGAGAAAAAGACTGACCATCATTTCATTTGTATTGGGAAATCTCAGGTCAGGAAACTCCTTCTATCAAGGCTGATCCCTGCCTTCTTGGGACCTTATCATAGAACCCTGAGAAATTCAATGACTTGCCTAGGGTTGCACAGTCCGTGCGTGTCAGAGGGGCTTTCTGGTTCAGAGCCTGATTCTCTCTATGCACTCTGCCACAGTCCCTCTCAAGAGGAAGCTACTGTATGTAATTGATTATAAGAGCTTCAACCTGACCTATTTAAATAAGCTGTTGATTCTGAAAATTGGAACCTGGACAAAAGGAAAAATATTGATTCCATCACTGTTTCTTTAAGAAGTTTAACCAGTGGAAGACACAATGAGACCCAAGGTGCTCAGAAATTGCCTCAGTCAGCAAACACTCAAATTCCTTGTCACGTCAAGGTCCTTGACAGCCAATGTCATGTTTTAGACAGTTTTAGCCAGTTTAGAACACAAACTCATTTGCAAAACTTTAAGCGGGAGAAGGAGAGATAATTGTGAGCTGTTTCATCTCTCACACTCAAAGAGCTCAAGGAAAACAAACCTACAGAAAGCCTGCTTTATGGTCCTTCTAAGCCAGATCTTCCCAAGAAAATTTATAGATGAAATTCGAAAGAGAACAACAAACAGACATAAAATGGAACCAAACTTTCAGTATTTCTTCTGTGATCTGTTTCTGTCTAAAATGAGTGTAATACACCAGATGTGTCTTGGCCCAGGCAGAGGGCAGCAAGATAGTTTGCCTGGAAGACAAAGCTTACTATGCTTTTATTAACAGTCCCAAACTGCTCAAGCTTATTTCAGTGCTATGTCACACTCAAATATGCAGATAGTTCCATGATCCTTTCTCCCTTTGAATTTTTCCCAAGAAAGGAAACTGTAACATATCCATGCCTGCTCATACTATGTAACTCTTATCTGTGCCCTTCCCAAACCTCACCAAAGGGGATCCCAACTCAAGGTGCTGGACTTCTTGTTCTCCTCCTCCTCCTCCTCCTCCATCTTATGAAAGAGTCAGTGCAGTATTCTATGTGCCCACCAATCATCCCTTACTCTTGCCCAAAAACTAGCCTATGATATAATCCTTGATGGCATCCATTCCATGCCTGGCTCTGTTTCTGCCTTTCAGGACTTTGATACCCTTCCTCAACTTGCCCTTTCATTCTGGAACTTCCTTCAGTGATTGACTCCTTCTTGCCCTAGAACAGCCTCTCTTTGATATTCCCTTTTCCCATAAGTGTGTTCCTTGCAGGGCTTCCATTTTGGGATCAAGCCCAGGATGGCCATGCTTCATTCCCATACTGACTTTGCTTCTAACTCTTGGAATTTGAGCATTGAAGGCATCCTTGGTGAGGAAATTAATAGGGAACGATACCAATACGGTGTTTATTAGTGACTCTCAGTAATGGGCCACTCCTTCCTTAATCATCTCACAATTGACTAAAATATGTAGAGAATGTAGGTTACCACTGTGTTTATCATTTGTTGAGTGTGAAAATGCATTTGACTCCACGAAGCAAAATGTTATCATATATAACTAATTCTTTTACAACAGAATTTCTTTTAGCTTCATGTCATGCTATTGATGCATATTGATCTTACAGTGTAATCAGGTCTTTGGGTCTTATTATTGAAACTTCCAACCCAAAATAAAATTTTACAAAAATTTAGTGTTTAAAGTGGCCATGAATAACAATAACTAGCATTTACAGAGCTTTAAGACTTACAAAGTGCGTTACAAATATCTCACTTGATCTTCAAAACAATCCTGGTTGTGTTGGCAAAAAATTGAAAAATGAGAGGCCCTTTGACTGGGAAATGGCTGAACAAATTGTGGCATCTGTTGGTGATGGAATATTATTGTGCTCAAAGGAATAATGAATTGGAGAACTGGAACTGGAACAACCTCCAGGAATTGATACAGAGTGAAAGGAGCAGAACATTGTACACAGAGATGGATATACTGGGGGTAAAATTGAATGTAATGGACTTCTGAACTAGCAGCAGTACAATGACCCAGGACAATTCTGAGGGACTCATGAGAAAGAACAGTGGGAGTAGAAACCTAGAAGAAAAACAACTGCTTGATCACATGGGTCGTTGGGGATATGATTGGGAATGTAGACTTTAAGAGATCACCCTAGTGCAAATATCAATAATATGGAAATGGGTCTTGATCAATGACACACGTAAAACCCAGTGGAATTGCTCATTGGCTACGAGAGGGGGTTGGGAGGAGGGGAAGGAAAGATCATGAATCATGCAACATTGGAAAAATATTCTAAATTAATTAATTAAAAAAATAACCCTGGGTGATAGGTGCTATAGTTATCCCCATTATACAGATGCAGAAATGGTATGAGACTAGTGACTTGCCTAGGGTAAGACAGGCTACTAGGTACTCACAGTGGATAGGGTGCTGGGGCTGGGGTCAGAAAGACTCATCTTTCCGAGTTCAAATCTGGCCTCAGACACTTATTAACTACATGCCTCTGGGTCAGTCATTTAACCATGTTTGTCCCAGTTTCATTATTTATAACATAAGCTGGAGAAAGAAATAGCAAACTACTCTCATATCTTTGCCAAGAAATCCCCAGTTGGGGTCAGAAAGAGTCTGACATGACTGACAAATGACTGAAAAACAACAAGGCTCACACAGCTAGTAACTGAGCTTGGTTAGACATCAAAGACACCAAAGTCATCCACTGCATCAGGCCATCCTAGTCGTCCTGACTTTTGTCTTGCCATGGGACTTTGGCTACTCTAGAAGGCAGAGTGAGGCTGATGATTTTTTTTTTTAAGAATCTTTACTTTCTGCTTTAGTAACAACTCTAAGACAGAAGGCAAGTGCTAGGTAAATGGGGTTAAGAATCTTGCTCAGGATCACACAGCTAAGATGTGTGAGGTTAGATTTGAACCTTGAACCCTTAACTCCAGACCTGGCACTCTATCCACTGTGCCACCATGCTACCCTTGAGGCTGATGACTTTGTGCAAATCTGCCTCACTGAAATCCAATTCACATGCCAAGTCAAGATATCACTCTTGTGGGGCAGCTGGGTAGCTCAGTGGATTGAGAGCCAGGCCCAGAGATGGGAGGTCCTGGGTTCAAATCTGGCCTCAGACATTTCCCAGCTGTGTGACCCTGGGCAAGTCACTTAACCCTCATTGGCTAGCCCTTACCACTCTTCTGCTTTAGAACCAATACACAGTATTGATTCTAAGACGGGAGCTGTAAGGGTTTAAAAAAAAAATGACTCTTGATGTCATTGGTTCTCTTGGAATGATGAACAAGTATCTGAGGCAGGACTTGAACTTAGGTCTTCCTGACTCCAAGTACAAGACAAGATAGTTTTTATATAAAATAACTCTGCCCTCAATGGCACTGTATAAATGAGGTTCCATAAATTGTGAAAACGGAATTTCATTTCCTCATCTGTAAAATGGGGTAATACCTATGTACACACATAAATATTAGATGCTAAAGTTAAGTAGAAATGATTTTGTATTATTAATGACCTAACTTCCCCCTAGTGACCTTTCCTACATAATTTGGAGAATTCAGAAGTAATCACTTGCTTCTTATATGCTGTATTCACTTAAAAAAATTTAAGTTAAATTAAATTTAAATTTTTTCTATTACATGTAGAAACAATTTTTGACAATTGTTTTCTGACATTCTGTGATTCAGATTCTCTCTCTCCCTCATCCCATCCCAGAGGTGCTAAATAGTCTGATATAGGTTATACCAGGGCTTTCATGCATTACATATTTCCATATTCCCTGTGTTGTGATTGAAGACGCATATCACATATACACTAAAAAACTCATAAAGGGGGCAGCTGGGTAGCTCAGTGGATTGAGAGTCAGGCCTAGAGACGGGAGGTCCTAGGTTCAAACCTGGCCTCAGCCACTTCCCAGCTGTGTGACCCTGGGCAAGTCACTTGACCCCCATCGCCCATCCTTACCATTCTTCCACCTATGAGACAATACACCGAAGTACAAGGGTTTAAAACAAACAAACAAACAAACAAAAAAAACTCATAAAGGAAACAAAGTGAACGATGACATGCAATCAGATTCCAAAAGTTCCTTCTTTGGTTGTGGAGAGTTTTTTGCATTTACTTCTTCTTCTATTTTTTTTAACCTCTTACCTTCCATCATAGAATTAATACTATGTATTGTTTCCAAGGCAGAAGAGTGGTAAGGGCTAGGCAATGGGTGTCAAGTGACGTGTCCAGGGTCACACAGCTGGGGAGTGTCTGAGGTCAGATTTGAACCCAGAACCTCCCATCTCTAGGCCTGGCTCTCAATCCACTGAGCCACCCAGTTGCTCCCTGCACTAATTTCTAAAGAATACAATGAGGTTGTTATTAGAGACACCACTAGCTTGTGGTCTACTCAGAAGCCCAGGTCTTTCTTCTTTAGCAAAGTTAGGTATAGCTCCACCACACTATAGTATTTTGACCACCGCCAACCCTTTTCAGAGGGCTTGAGATAGAGGGAGTCAGGCCTGGTTGGCAGGGTCTGGTGTTGAGAGGATGTCGGGACGAACGGCTCCCTTCCCCCTAGGCCTCTGAAAATGTTATTCCAGCCCCGGGTCCCATATGCCAGAGGCTGTGATTGTGCGTAATGTATGGCCTTTGCTGAATGTTTGCTGGGGGAGGCCTGTGTCCCTCCTTAATCTATTACAGTGTCATTAAGAGAGAAAATGTTTGCTCCACCGGGGCCCTGATGGCCTTTAGACACTAGGAGAAAAAGCCAGGCTCCAATTAACATTTGAGTGAGGAAGTTAACCCTCCCAGCCCTGCTGCTTACTGCCTCTGTGACCTTGGCTAAGTTGATGATTCTCTCTCGCAGCCTCAGTGTCTTCCTTGGCAGAACGAAGGGGCTGACCTGGGCCCTCTTGAGCCCTATCCAGTTTTAAAACTAATCTTGTGATTCTTTTCCTTTATCAGCTCAAGGGGCTTTCCTGGGCCAGATCTCAGCCTCCAGAGGTTTGAAGAGGACGATTTCCCCATCTCTGAGACATCTGGGAGGGCTTTGATCCTCCCAGGAAGGCTGTGAGCCATCTTCCTCCTGGCTGTGCCCTCCTTTCTGGGCTTGAAAAGGGACAGATAGGCTGATCTGGACCTCCAGGCCAGGTCACTTGAAGACAGTCATATCCAAGAGCTTAAAGGAACAACATAGGGAGCTACTGGGGATGGAAGGGAGAAACTGGCCTGGGAGGTAGGATTCCTGGGTGTACCCATGATTGGAGAGCTGGAGGTGGCCTTCAAAATCCAATTTTTACTCACAACACTTACACACGAGTGCACATGCACACAAACGCACACATACAGAGGCTAAGCTTGAGTGAAGATGGAAACATCCTTATCAGGAGGGAGCATCTTGTGCAAATTTTATGGAGACAGATATTGTTTGGCTTTGGGCAAGCCTCTGAACTCTTGTTCCTTCTTCTGTTAAATGAGAAGGATGCTTTGGGGGTTTATGATTGAGTGTATCCATGCAGTTTGGGCTGAAATTTGGGGAGCTGGTATATAGTTATAGAGATAGAGCCTCTAACTAGGGTAGAGCCACATGTACTTTGTACTAGGGCGCTAATATTGGAGGGAGTATACCTTCCCATACCTACCTTTGCAGGTTCCATTCTTTTGACTGGCTCAAGTTGCCCCCCATCCCCCAGCCTCCTATTTCTATTGTACTCAACTGGGCTGTACTGCTTGTTTTGACATGCTCTACCTCTAATTTTCTGCTCCTCCTCATCCTTTAAATACTCTCTCAGCCTGGGAGTTCCAGCCATGCAACAGAAGCACTGGATGGTCTTTGGAGGTCGGATCACTCTTTTCCTTTGTGTGACTATACACAACCAAGGCAGAGGTCTCCTCCCTTACATTTGCCACAGACATCAGAATTCCTAATCGCAGTTCTGACCTGGATTTAGTCAGTCAGTCATTTAGCCAGCAGGCAGTCATTAGGTGTCTATTCTGTGCCAGGCACTAGAGCCCCCAAACCATAGTTCTAGTAGCCCCCTTCCTGCAACTTTCATCAATAACTCCCCACCCCCTCCTCTTCTTCTATGTAGGAATTAATTGACATCCAAACAATGAAAGACCAGTTATCTAGGATCAACATTAATGGGAAGGCTGGGGGCAGGAATGGGACCTCTGACATTTCTACAGAGAATAAGTATACACATAAAGGGCCAGCTAGGTAGCATAGTGGGTTCAAATCTGGCCTAAGACACTTCCTCGCTGTGTGACCCTGGGCAAGTCACTTCATTCTGATTTTTTAGCCCTTATTACTTTTCTTTCTTAGAATTGATAACTAAGACAGAAAGTAAAGAATAATAATTTAAAAAAATACACACGGTATACATACATTCCTTTCCACACCACCACACATACAGATTCCCCCACATTTATAAGGCATATGGTGGCACCAGTATCCACACACTCATCCATACTCAAAAATACCTAAATTCATATTTAAATAGGTAGAAGAAAGCCCATGACTACCAAGAGCAGAGAGGGGCACTGGTCCCATCCAGGGTCCAAACAAAGAGACCAAGAGACATACTTGCAAATTCATAATTCACATATTCTTATAAGTGTTCAGACATTTCACTTTCTATCTCTTCTCCTCCCTTCTATTTTTTCTCCTTTTCCCTTCCCTCCTCTATTCCCTATTCTTTCCCCTTACTACTTTCCTCCTTTCCCTTCCCCACTCATTTTTTCCTCTCTTCTCCCCTCTCCTTCTGTTCTCTCTCCTCCCCTCCCCTTTCCTTCTCTTACTCGGCTCTCGGTCAGTCATCACCCCACCACTGACTGAGCTGGAATGCAAATACACCCGATCAGGAGCTGGAATTAAAATGAAGACAAAATTCAATCATGGCCTTGCTTCCTTGGGGGGAAATTACACTGTAAACTTCAACCTGGTAAAGGCCAATTAGGCTAATTGTAAAGTTCCCTATTTCCTCCCTCTGAGTGTTTGCTCCCTGGCAGCCACAGGAGGCCTGGGAGTGAAACTTCATTATCTTTCCCGAAAGCTGCAGCTCCCTTGTGGGGTCAATGGCATGGAAGGCTGTGTTAGCTGCTCATTAAGGGGGAGAGGTAGAGGGAGGGCTGCATTTGGTCTGGGCCAGCAAGGGTGCTGGAAGAGGCCAGGCAGGACATTCACTTTGGTCTCTAGGATTTAGAGGTTCTTCAGAGAAAGTTTTGGTAGTGATCTTGGTATATACCAGTGGTTCCCAAACTTTTTTGGCCTGCCGCCCCCTTTCCAGAAAAAAATATTACTTAGCGCCCCTGGAAATTAATTTTTAAAAAATTTAATAGCAATTAATAGGAAAGATAAATGCACCTTTGGCCGTCACCACCCCCCTGGATTGCTGCAGCACCCAACAGGGGTGGTGGTGCCCACTTTGGGAATCACTGGTATAGATGAAGCCCCAAAGGAGGAGTGTGCCTCTGCTGAGGAGAATAGCTTCTGTTAGAAACGATCCAAAGACTGGGTGTTGGGCGCTCAGAGACAAATCTACATAGGATTTGTCTGTTTCTCTGCATTGATTGTCATGGCCATCTTGGTGATGCTGGATTTTGTGTGTCTTTTTCTGCCTTCATGTCTGTGTGAAGGGCCTGACTCTCTCCCCAGTTTCTCTTATTCACTTAGAGCCTGGGGAGATGGGCAATAGGAAGAAGGAAAGTTAGACCCAATTCTTGGACAGTGTGGACTCAGTTATCATCAATAGCATTACCTTTGGTTACTTAATACCCTTTGTTACATGATCAGCTCAGATAAACCCATGGAATCCTTAGCCACGAACATGTATAGACCAGTCCCTCTGCTCTCGCAAGGACAGACAAGGAGAAATGACTTAAAAAAACTCAAAATCCTTACCTTCCGTCTTAGAATCAGTATTGGCTATTGGTTCCAAGGCAGAAGAGTGGTAAGGACTAGGCAATGGGAATTAAGTGACTTGCCCAGGATCCCACAGCTAGGAAGTTTCTGAGGCCAGATTTGAACCCAGGACCTCCCATCTTTGGGCCTGGCTCTCAATCCACTGAGCCACCCAGCTTCCTCCAAGAGAACTGACTTTCTAGGACCTCTTCCTGGGATGCTAACCCAAGAGGAAATACATTTTCATTCATTCAAGCTATGTCCACCTCTAAGTGCTCTATTTTTTTAATGTGTGTGTGTGTGTGTGTGTGTGTGTGTGTGGTCTGACCTCTTTCCCAGCAGACTATCTCTTCTTTGGATTGTCCTCCTGCCTGGCACCTCTCTTCTTGTCTTTTTCAGAAACTATTAGAAACATTTATGCCCTATGAAGGTAGAACTCGTTGGCTGACTCCCTTGGTCTTTCTGCTTGTGACACTGGAGATGGGAAGGCAATCAGAACTGTTTCAGTAAGAGTCTGCCTCCTTTCCTCAAAAAGCCATGACCCTCACTGAGTGCCCTGGTTGCATCCCTTCCTTTCCCTAGTTTCATGCCCAGATGTTCCCTTGTGCAAACTAAAAGACTGTAATAAAGGTCTCTTGCTTTAGGTGTTTGCTGAACTGTCTTGGTTTTATAAAACCTCCTTCAAGTCTTACAGTGGCTGAAATGGGTTATCATCTGCAAGAAGGATTTACTTGAACTTTGGATACCATACCTAGGCTTGTTGGTCTCTGAGTTGTTAGATCTTGCATTCACTCTTTCTCTTAGTGAAGCAATTCCCTTGAAAGGGTCATCCAGAATCGCCCACATCAGAAATACCACCTGTTCAATAATGAACTGGAGGAATTCCATGTGAACTGGAAAGATCTCCAGGAATTGATGCAGAGCGAAAGGAGCAGAACCAGGAGAATATTGTACATAGAGACAGATACATTGTGGCACAATCGAATATAATAGACTTCTCTACTAGCAGCAGTGCAATGATCCAGGACAATTCTGAGGGACTGAAGAGAAAGAACGCTATCCACAACCAGAGAAAGAACTGTGGGAGAAGAAACATAGAAGAAAAACAACTGCTTGATCTGTTATGTAGAGATTGTCCTCAGGGCAAATTGAAGTCTGCAATAAGAGAATTAAAACTCTGGGAAAGTGTGTTCTGAAAGCCATCTGAAATGGGTACAAGCACTCCCCATTGTTCTCTTTTATTTAAGAAGTCAACCCTGTAGTGACACAAGATTGTCACCATGTGAACTTCTGTATGGGCACGCTCCATGGCATAGTTTGTCCCAGAAATCAGCTGGCTTGTCACACATTGGAGCTGAATGTCAGCTATATAGATATATAAAAGCTTTGAAGAAGAGACTGGATGAATTGCACAAACTTGGCTTGTTAACCCAGAGAGTTCCTTTAGACTTTAGCTTACATCAGCTTAAACCGGGAGACATGGTCTACATAAGGAACTTTACAAGAAAATCTGTTCTAGACCCTAAATGGGTCGGGCCTTTCCAGGTGCTATTGACTAGCCCAACTTGTGTAAAAGTTGAGAATAGAGACCCTTGGTTCCATATCACACATGTGAAAACTGTAAAAGAACATGCTGTACATGAAGAACACCATGAAGAACCTCCTGACTTAGAGCAACATGAAATGAATGCACTGCCAGATCCACAGCAGACAGATGGCTCTGTTGAAAACGAATGAACTGCTTGAAATTCGAAAATGGAAAGAACTAAGGAAAAAACTGCAAATTTTTTTACAACATAAAACAACACAAAGTTAACACAATTACATCACAATGACTAATGTTCCTGATCAAGAAGGTGACAAGCCAACCACCTGACAAGAGGATAGACGACTGACAAGTATGAATGTGGTACAGATGAAGAAACGAAGAACATAGAAGCTACAAGCTGCAGAAATTCACAGCAGAGGCGGCACGAAGGAATGGACAATCACAAGAGTTTTGTAATCTTTATTAAGTACTGTGCAGGAAGAGGACTGGAAGGAAGAAATAAGTGGAGCAGCAATGTCATGTTATAAACACACATTATACATATGAGACATCACATGGTAGTTTGCATGCCACACTATATAGGTTACACAAGGAGAATGGTGGTTCTCCAGTGGGCCAGAAGACCAGTGCCGTAAGGGGGTAAGTATGTGCATGCATCAGTGCTCTTTAGTTCATTGAACTCAACACAAACTGATTGTTCACCTTTTTGATAAAGACCTCATGTAGATAAATGAGAGTCTCTTTTGTATATATGCATTATTTGTAGATATTATGTGTGAATAGCTGTATATACTGGAAGGGTATCCTGGGATCTCCAACATATCAAAAGATCCTTTGTTTGTTTTTTGATTTGATAGACATCAAGGTAACTTCCATCTGTAAATAGGCATTGTGGATAGCCTGTATTATAATTACTAACCCATAGTATAGAGTTACTAATACCTTAGGGAAAGGTAGCTTGAGGGATCTTTGAAGTACAGAGATAGTCAGGGACAGTCACTATAGTCTATAAGAATAAGTAATGTATATAGTGTGCATATACTTATGACTAACAAAATAAAATTAATATACTAATGATTTAGAACTTAGGATTATTAATATCACTAATTTAGCTTAAGTAAGGTACTAACATGGAAACTTAGTTCTCTGACATTTTGCTTATGGAGTTTTACCATGTTCTTTTGTTATGAGTTAGGTGCAAGTTTTAGAAGCACGATAGGTTGTTACATTTTTGCTGTTAAATGTGTTTCAAAGATGTTTGCATTGCATGCTTTAGGGATAATGTTTGCAACTTATAATTGTTGCAGTTTTGATTTTCTGTTTGTGATATTCTGTTACATTTGTAATGATGTTTGTATTTTATATCAAACCTATTTTTTCCCTTGTTTAAACTTTCCTTTTTCCCTCCTTAGATATGGGTAGATAGTGTGATAAGTCATAGCATAGTAAGACTGTTAGGGTGTTAGGAATAAGACATTTAGGAAGTTGCTTAGTTAGAGTGTAGACAGGGTAAACTGTGCTGCAATATCTTGAGCCTGCAGAATTTCCAGTGGAAATTCCTACAAGAAAAGGGGGAATTACTGTTATGTAGAGATTGCAGCATGGAATCCCTGCAAAATACAGGGTCAGACTCACCCAGAATTCCAGGGGACCCCCCTGGAGAACTTTGGGTGAGGGGACAGTTGAGAAGGGTTAGTCAGTTGCTTTCTGGGGGTTGAGGTGAGCGGATCACTGCTTATTGCTCCGGACTTGGGGGGTTCACCTGAGAGGCCATTGTGGCAAAGCCATCGTGGTTTCTACTCAGGAGTTAGCCTGCTTAGTAGGGTTGGTCTTTACCAACATCAATACAACAATTATTTAGTGATTTAGTAATTAGAAATATTCACTATTAGCAAGAGAGCCAGTTTAGCCAAGTGCCCTTCACCCCCTCCTGTGGGGGATGGCAGTTTTAACCTAACAGATCAGGGTTACCCTTTCCCTCATCCTAAACCTAATTGTCCCCTCTAGCTTTGCCCTTTACTTCTTAATATAAGCTTTACCTACAATATCTGTGCCTGGGAATTATTTGGGGATACTCACTGCTCCTCGTTATCCCATAGCTTGAATCCTCTCAGCTGCCAGTTTAAAGAAGATCAGATCCATCTCAGACCTCAACATTTAGATAACTAGCTTCTACTTATTCCTCTATCGGACCTGTGGGGAATATAAGTTAAAGAAAGGGAACATCATTGGAGTTCAGTTTCAACAGAAACTGGTCAGAAGAACCTCAGCTTGTCTCCATTATCCCAACTGAAAATCAACTGCTTGTGGGGAGGGGTTTGAGAGTCAGGAGTGTCTAACCCCCTCCCTTCTCACTGAAGCCTGTCAGTCAGTGTCTGTGTCTTGGAGGTCACTGGCCCAGGCATAATTATCTGCTTCCCCAAAATATCTGTTACTATCAACGTAACAGATCACATGGTTTGATGGGGACATGATTGGGGATGAATAGGTCTTGATCAATGACCCATGTAAAACCCAGTGGAATTGCACATCAGCTATGGGAGGGGGTTGGGGGGAAAGGAGGGAAAGAACATGAATCTTGTAACTGTGGAAAAATATTCTAAATTAATTAATTAAATAAAGTTTTCCATTTGTTCATCCAGGCTAGAGGCATGAATGGATCTATAGGGAAGGCCAATTTCATTTCCTTCTAACATTAAGGACCCACAAGGAGCTGGCATGCTGTGGCCACTCCCTTCTCCTCTAAGGAGTCCCTCTACTTGGGGTAAGGAGTAGCCTTTGCCTCAAGAGAGCGTGGCTTCTATGGAGAAGGGTGTTAGGCTCTCTCTTTCTCATTCTTTTTGGACCTTTCAATCCCAAACCTAGCACTCGGCACAAATTACTTAACACTTAGGTTTTGGCATATGCTTAGCTCTCTCTGAAAGGGGTCAATAGAAAGGCACTCAGTGAGCAGTGTAAATCAGGTATGGGACTGGTATTTATTTCCTATATAGAGAATAAATGCTAAAGGATACAAAAGACTCATGAGTGTGTATTGACAGAACAACTTACAACAGGATTCAGCAACTTAATTTATAACTACTGTTACGATCTTCCTGGAGTCTGATACTTTAAATGTATCTAAATATGAGAGCAGTTTGCAGGATTGCTGAACAGGTATTTTAAATTTTGCTTTGGCTCTGCACAGTCTCTTTCAAATTCTATGTCTCTGGCAAGTTAGACAAGGTCCTGAGATCCCCCTAGAAGTAATCGTCTTTTTTGATCTAGAAGCTTTCTTGCCAACTCATTGGATCTCAGAACCTCCAGATTTCTCAGCTCACGAGGTTGCCTCCAAGCCTGGACACACACATCTCAACAATGATGTTTAGTCATCTACTCAGAAAAGAAAACCTGAAACAGAAAAGGCAGGCAGGTCTCAGACATGAGATCACCTACCTGAGACAGACTGTTCTTCATGTAGGGGCACTCATGGGACATAACAAGCCCTGGGCGGGCCTATGGCTTCCCTCCTGCCTCCTGTACCCTGATATGGATGTATTCCTTGTGTTTCTCTCCCTCGTTCACCCTCTTAGGGGTGAAGTGGAGGGGGGGGAGGATCAGGGGACTCCCCCACTTGCAATGTCATGCTATAACACCAAATTTCCTTTCAGTGTTGAGCTGGAAGTATCACCTCTAAAGAGCCTAAATGTTATATCACGTGTAGTTGATCAGAAACAGAAAGATTGGGGGCAGCTGGGTGGCTCAGTGGTTTGAAAGCCAGGCCTAGAGATTGGAGGTCCTGGATTCAAATCTGGCCATAGACATTTCCTGACTGTGTGATCCTGAGCTTAACTCCCATTGCCTAACTCTTACCACTCTTTTGCCTTGTTTCAGAGATGGAGTCAGAGAAAGATAGACAAAATCCAGCATCACCAAGATGGCCATGAGAACTAATGCAAAGAAACATAGGCAAGAAGAGAGGTAAAGGCTGGACAAAGCATAGCATTGATTCCAAGACAAAAAGTAAAAAAGAAAGAAAAAAGAAAGGAAGAAAGAAGAGGAAGCAGAAACATCAACTTTGGGCATGTCTTATTTGATGTTCATTGTATCATGTTCCAAAATCCTTCCATCTTCTTATATTTCGTGTTCTGAGGGTCTTTTTTTTTTCAGGCCCTAATCATCTTTATTCTTAAGATCCTTCCCAACTCTACTATCTATCTTATTATTTTAATAATAGATATAATTATTGTTATAATGGTAGCAATAACAGTAAGTCACTTTTATGTGGTACCTTAAGGTTTACATAGCAATTTTCTCATGAGCTAGTCAGGGCAAATATTAGACCTATTTTATGGAAAAAGGAACTAAAGCTCAGAGAAGTTAGTTAAGTGACTCCCTCAAGATCATTGTTAGTATGTGTCCAGAGCTGGTGTTTGGCGACTGATTCCCTGACTCTGTTTGCAATAGTTTTTCTGCTATTTATCATAAGAGAATATATTTAAATCTAGAAGAGATCCTAGAGCCTGGCTACACCAACCTTATCATTTCTTAAGTGACAAAACCAAGTTGGAGAGTAACTTGATCAAGGTCACAAAAATAAGTGAGAAAGCTGGAATTAAAACTCAGATCTAGTTTCACATTGACCAATCAACAACATTTAATAAGAGCCTAGATTTAGGGTTGGAAGGGGTTAGACACCATCTTGTCTGATCTCCTCAGGAAACTGAGGTTTAGTGACTTACATAAGGTCCTGCATGTAAGAACTGAGATTTGAACCCAAATCTTCTAATCTAATCCGTCACTCAATATGCATTTGTCAAGTCTCTAATATCTGGAGTTAGGAGTCATCTTCCTGAGTTTAAATTTGTCTTTAGATATTTACTAGCTGTGTGATGCTGGACAAGCCATTTTACCCTGACTGCCTCAGTTTCCTCATTGGTAAAATGAGCCAGAGAAAGAAATGGCAAACTTCAATAGTTTCTTTGACAAGAAAACCCCAAATGGGGTCAAGAAGAGACATATAGAGAACATGTAGGGCTAATAGGTACCTTATGACTTCTGACCCTAGAAGTAGTTTTTCATCCTTTGTAGTGTAGACACCGCACCAAATTTATTTGGGCCATCATACTGTGTTCGATCAGTTGGTCCTTTAATCAACTGGGCTGGCTCCCTGAACTCAGATGCCGTTGCTATCAGCTCAGGCATACTCTTATTGCAGATCAGTCTTCAGGAATACTTTGAAGGATCTCCTGATATCATTTACTCATCCACTCACTCACATCGTTTCAGATTCCTCTGACATTAAGTACTTACTATGTGCCAAGCATGGTGCTAGCCACTGAAATACAAATAAAAAGCAAAAAGAGTCCTTTTTTTCAAAGGAGTTTACATTCTAATGGAAGAAGCAAAATATACAAGCCAAAGCATACAAGATAAATACAAAGTATATGGGAAATAATCTTAGATGATAGCATTTGTAACTGGCCAGTGGGGAGAAGGAATGGCCTCCTTGGGGAGATGGCATTTGAGTGGAGTCTTAAAGAAATCCAGGGATTCTAGAAAATAGAGGTAGAGAGAAAGAGCATTTCTAGAACATTTCTAGATAGGACCAATAGTCAGTGAAATAATAATAGCAGTAATAATGATAATAAATAACAATTAACATTTATATGATGTTTTGAAGTTTGCAAAAAGCTTTTCTTATGTTGCCAAATTTTCACAACAATCCTGGGAAGGAGGTGCTAGCATGGCACCATTTTACAGATGAGGAAATTGAGTTCGACAGAGGGTAAATGATTTGTCCAGGGTTACACAGCTACTAAGTAGCATCTGAGCTCTAGGATTCAAACTCCAGTCTTCCTGACTCCAAATCTAATGCTATATCTACTACATTGCCTAGCCATGTCACCAAATGAGAAGGATGAATGAGGTGGCTTCCAAGCTCCTTTCCAGTGCTAGGTTGCTCCTGGCTGCTGGCAATGGCAGATGGGAGAAGAAGAGAGGTATCCAGCTGGAGGCAGGAAATCTTTTCTTGCTTCTGGCCAGCCAACCAGCCGGAGAAGGAGGAAAAAGATGAGTAGAACTTTTGCTTGCAGCAGGGTGAGAGAAATACAAGGCCAATTATAGACGGTGAAAAGCGTCCCTGGATTCATGAGTCTCGGCTGCCTGTTGCCTCTAAGGGCCCTACATCACTTTCATGCCAACTCTTTAGTGCCAGTGTAATTCTTCCCTAATGCCTCCCACAGGCCAGGGGAGTTTTCAGGAAAGGCAAGGGACCAATCAGCAGCCCTAGACACTGGAACTGCCTTAGCTGAGAATTTTTCCAGGATCTGTGGGCTTCCAGATGAGAGCTGGGGGGTGTGGTGTGGGGAGGGGGTTTAACAAAGATCTCTGAGTGCCTTGAAGTCATAAACTCAATGAAAGGCCAGAAACCATCTAGTTCAATAATTTTATCTTGCATGTGACCCTTGAATCTGAGGCTCCCTCCTGATAAGATGGGCCCCGAGACACCCCAAAGACTTTTCATTCCTCCCTTTGGCTTTTCTATTGTCAACTAGGTGAAATCTGGGAACTTCAGGATCTGACTCTCCCTCAAGATTGGTTCTCAATTCATTCATGTTGACAATCTAATTTATTTTCTCACCTGGGAGCATCAGTGTATGACTCCCTAAAACAGGGGTTCTCAACCTGGTTTGTATCATGGACCCCTTTAGTATATCTGGCAAAGCTGATGGACCCCTCTTCAGAATAATGTTTTTAAATCCATGAAGTAAAACATATAGGGTTAAAAAGGAAATCAGTTATACAGAAGTATAGTTGTCAGAAATATATATTTAAAACCAAGCTCATAGGTTCTAGGTTAATAAGCCTGTCCTAAAGGGTGGCCATCTACCTTTATCCCCTGCAAATACTCAGTTCATAATGGATCAACCAGAGAAGAACTTTTGTTTAAGGAGTTGCACCTGAATCTACTGAAGGTTAAAGGACTCTGTTCTCCTTTTCCTTAGGGACCTGTGCAATTCTTATGACGTATGCCATCTCGATTGGAGACTTCAGCAAAGGGAAACAGCTTAGAGTTTGCTTAGACAGTCAAGTGAATCTGCCTCCCTCCAATGGCTTAGAGAGTCTATATTATTGAAAGTACTGGCCTGGATTGGCCTCTTAGCAAAGAAAAAGAACTTGGGCTTTCCCTCCTTCTTGTCAAAGCTTGTTGGTACTGGGTCCTTTGGCAGTTGTCCTCAGAAGTTGTTTCTCTGCCTTCTCCTCTCTAGCTCTCTGCCTGGTTGCTTTGTCCTCTCTCCTACTATCCCTCCTTTCTTCTCCTGATATTTTTTGTTTCTTCCCATCCCCATCTTCCTCTGTCTCCTGTCATGTCATGGATTTTTCTCCCCATGGTGGTCTCACCCTCTCCTAATGCTTTCTGACATTGCTTTTCCTCCTCCATCAATTGTGCCAGTTCTTGAGTGTGGGCTTGAGGGAGAAGGGCTAACAGTGTTATTGTTCTTCTAGTGTTTTGCATTATGGCCAGAATGTCTCTGGGTTCCTTAAAACTTTCTGCTTTTTCTTTACCCATTGGTGAGTTCTTCCAAAATTTTCCATTTTGAGGAAGGTCCCCAGACCATCCACTTTCGATTCTCTAGACTTAATCACCATGTCTCAGCTGCCTCTTGGCTCTGTTCCTGTGAGTCACTTCTCCTGCTGTGACTTCTCCTCAGAACCTCTGTTTTGGGGAAGGACTCCAGATCAGTCATCCTTCATTCTGTGGACTTAGCCACTATGCCCCTCCCAGGGGACCACCTAGCTCCCCTCCAATTTTCATCTCCCTTTTGCTGTGTTGTCTTATTCCATTAGAATATAAGCATCTGGAGGACAGGCAATGGCTTTTCTTTTGCTTATATTTGTATGTGCTTAACACAGAGTAAATGTTAATGTTGATGGACTGAAATGGGGATAATAATAGCACTGATCTCATGGGTTCTGAAGATCGACCGAGATATTTGTAAAGTGCTTTTCAAACCTTGAAGCACTATGTAGATGTTATTAATATTACACTCATTACTTAGAACTTCCACACGCAAGGAGTTTCCTCGGGTTATGAAGGGAACCTTTTTTTTCTTTTTTTTTTATGTTACAAACCCTTCTCCATTAAATCTCACTATTTTTTACTTCTGTCTGAAGGTAAGAGAGGATTCTGTATGGGGTGAGACTTTTCTGATTTTCTCATTTCTGACCTCAGTGAATTGAGTGATTCCCATTTTGTTATCACATTCTACTGAGTTTTGGGGCTTTGAGAAACACCTCCCTCCCATCCTTTCCTTAAATATTTTCCCATTTCTCCTCTTCCTCTGAGGCAACTGGGCCAGACTGTTCACATAAACTCACATCCGTCTTGAGAGACGTTGGAATGGGAGAGGGACAGAACCAGCAACTTCATTTGCTACATGGGCCTTAGAGATGGGAATCCTTTTGAGGCAGCGAGAATTCATGTTCTCAGCAAATATGGATGGGGAAACTACTCCAAACAGTGGAAATGCCTTTCCCATCATCACATAGCAAGTTAGTGGCAGAAGCAAGGCTATAATTCAAGTCTTCTCAGTTCTACTTTTCCTATATCATATTGCTTTCTTTTTTTAAAAAAAATTAAATTTAGTTTTTTTTAATGAACAAAACTTTACTTTCTCTGCCTCCTACTGCCTCTCCCACTGGAAAAAAGTAAGAAAAATTAGACCCTTTTAACAAATTGCACATAACCAAGCAAAATAAATTCCCACATTGTCTATGTCTGAAAGACATGTGTCTGGTTCTGCACCATCACGCTTATGTCAGGAAGTGGGAAGCAGACTTCATTAAGTTGCTTTCAAGGCCCATGATCTGACTTCTGTCTTTTCTCATTGACACCATGTTAGTCTGAAACAATGATAGTGAACCTTTTGGAGCCCACATGCTGTGCCTCCCCACAATCAGTGCTGGGCATACCTCCCTCTTTTACCCTACATAGGGGAGAGAGAAAGCATCCCATTGGGCTGCTGGGTGGAGGGGTGGGTGAAGTGAGGAATGTCCTCACTGAGGGTAGAGAGGGGAAGGGGAGTGGCCCATGTGCTCTGCTCCCCTCTGGCTCTGCCACCTGTGAGCCATCCATTGTGCTGCTGGGCAGAGGGGCGAATGATGTGAAAAAATATCATCAGGCATGGTGGAGAGGAGGAAAGGAGAAGCTCTGCTTGAGTCTCTCTGCCTTTCTAGTAATGAACTTGGGCTGGGGGGGGGGAGTTGGAGGGAAAGGTGGTATGTGTGTCCACAGAGAGCCCTCTGCATGTCATCTTTAGCACCTGTGCCATAGGCTTACCATCACTGGTCTAGAATCTCCTCCTCTCATGCCTGGATGACCACACTGACCTCTACCTGGTCTACTTGACTCCAGACTCTGCCCTCTGTGTTCTGATTTTGTGAAATCATTTTTCTTCTCAAGAACCCATAGTGATATCCCATTGTGGAAAAGGACTATCATTTCATTAATTCAATCAATAAACATTATTAATTATCTATTAGATGCACACCACTGTGCTGAGTATTCATTGAGGAAGATGGTGTTGTGAATAGGAATTGGATAGGAATGCCAACAGGGTAACCAACTCTTTGAGGTTCTAGGAGGAAGGCAGTGATTTATTATAGTTGACATTTATGTAGCATTTAAAGATTTACAAAACAGTTAACATATAATTTAATCCCAAAAAGTAGGGTCCGCAGGTATTATCATCAACCCCATTTTATAGAGGGAGAAACTAAGATTCTGAGAGTCTTGTCCATGGTCACATAGCTAGTAAGAACTAGAGGAATTCTAACCTCAGTCTTTGTGACTCTCAGTCTAGAGTCCTTTCAACTCTTCTTCATTTTCTCTTAGGAAGTAAACAAATAGGATGGGTAGGTGGCTTAGCAGGCCTGAAGTCAAGAAGATCTGGATTCGAATGTGATACTTCCTGGCTGTGTGACCTTGTGCAAGTCACTTAACCCAATTGCCTAGCTCTTACGTCTTGGAATCAATACTAAGATAGAAGGTAAAGGGTTTTAAAAAAGAAGTAAATCAACTCAGCTAAACTGTAGCACACACTTAAAAGGAGAGGGGTCATCATATCATTGTGTAGCAGCAGCATAGATGATGTAAGCTGGTCTGACTGTTTTTTAATATTTAAAAATTTTTATCTTTTTAAAATTATTCACTACTGATCCTGGTGGGAGAACTAATGCTTACCAGTACTAGGGACTCCTGCAGTGTTGGTGACCTGATCATTGCCTATCTCTCCATAAATTTCTTGGCTTTCTGGGTAGGTTACTGCAAGTCAATTCGATATAATTCCACAGGAGGAATGTTAATGTTTTAAGTGATTCTTCTCCAAGAGTTCCAGGATCCTTTTCTTAGCTGGCCCTGCCCTGTGTTTTTAGAACTGGAACTCCTTGGGCGATGGGAGTGGAGTCAAGTTGTTAATTTGGATAATTTGGTTAATTTGGTTGTTTGAGGATAATGAGAAGGAACTAGCTTGAGCTAGTTGGATGGCCACTGATAAGAACTGGTCCCAGATTAGAGTTTTGTTCCTGTTCAGTCATTTTCAGTCACGTCTGACTCTTTGTGACCCCATTTGAATTTTTTTTTTTTTTTGGCAAAGATACTAGAGTGTTTGGCCATTTCTTTTTCTAGCTCATTTTACAGATGAGAAAACTAAGGCAAACTGGCTTAGGTGTCTTGCCCAGGGTCACACTGCCCATAAGTATCAGAGGTCAAATTCGACCTCAGGATTTAAAGCAATGTGCCACCTAGCTCCCCCTGTCTCCTCTCCCTGACTAGGGAACAGAGGCCCTTAGTATATATTTCTGCGACTGTCTCTGACTTAACAGGAACATAAGATTCTTCTCATTTAGTTCTAATATCCTATGAGTCTATGACACTCAGTGAAGAAGATACAAAGATAAGCTCTTAAAAAGAGCTTACACTGTAGTTCAGAAAAAAAGACAAGCTATATAATTATTTTTAAATGAAAAAGACTATGATAAGTGTTGCGGGAGAAGTATAAAGACCTTTGGTTGATGAGAGAAGGCATCTTGGTGGAAATGGCACTTGAAGGGTGGGTGGGCTCTTTCTGTATAGCTATTTAGGATAGAGTAGTGGAGAGAGTATTCCAGTCATACTCGATGGCGTAAGCCAAGGGACAGAAATGGAAAGCTCTGGACATTTTTTTTTTGGTGTGGGAGGATGATGAGCAGCAGAATTTGTGTGTGGGATGATGCATGTGAGGGGGAGTAGGAGATAAGATTGGAAAGACTGTTTGGAGCTGGGCTGCAAGGCCCTTGGATTCTGGGCTGCTCAATGTGGACCTTTCTGGCAATATTCCTGGACATGTCTATTTTTTTTCCTATGATCCACTACAGTACCAAGCACAGGGATGGGCCTATGGTATGCTCTTAATACATACTTATCTTCACAGAATATTATATTTTTATATGTATTTTCTGCTTCTACCCATTAGAAGGTAAGCTTGTGAGTAGAGATTGTCTGAATCTTTGTACTTATATCCCCAGACCTTAGTGTAGTGCCTGGTATACGATTGGGACTTTAAAAAATTGATATTGATTGGAAACTTCTTTAGACTACTGTATTTTAGAACTTAAAATGGATCTTACAGCACAGAATGTCAGAGCTAGAAGGGATGTGGAATGTTAGATCTTGGAATATAGACTATTGGAATTGGAATAGTCTTTAAGAATATGGAAGAGAGTATTCAGAAGAGGCTTGGGACACCATCTAGATCAGTGATTCCCAAAGTGGGCGCTACCGCCCCCTGGTGGGTGCTGCAGTGATCCAGGAAGGTGGTGATGGCCACATTATTTTTTTGGTATTACATTCTATTCTGAGTTCAATAGTTTCATAATTTCCATAAGTAATATTTTTTCTGGAAAGGGGGCTGTAGGCCAAAAAAGTTTGGGAACCACTGATCTAGATTATGGAGGACACCTTGAAGACCTTCTAGTCAAATCCCTTCATTTTCCAGATGAAGAAACTGCAGTCCAGGGAGGTTGTGACTTGCCCAATATCATGAGGTAATTTTAATTGGCATATGCTGCAAGGGAGACACTTATCTGCCTAAGAGAAGACTTTTGTCTATGGAGGAGGGAGGGCAAACACTCAGGTGGGAGAGGGTCTCTCCTCATGTTCTAGCCTGTCTGAGTTGCTTTTATTTTCTTATACTTGTCCATGGTAGAATAAAGTGGAGTTCACTGACTCATTGGTTCTTGATGCTTTAGGAGCAGTGAGGAGAAAGGCTGCTCTTGGTGAATAGCCACTGCTGACCCTGCTTCACCCACTTTCTCAACCAGCTCTCAGGATGACCCCAGTTGGATCTGCTTGTCTGCTCTTTTGCTGGCTACACACTTTGGCTGGGTGATTCTAGAAGTTTTCCTTAGAAGCCAGGGAAAGAAGAAGGATTATGGGATTATTGATTTAGAGCTGGGAGAGAGCTCAATATCTGTTGTCTTGTGGTCAATTAGGTTGTGAACTCCTCTAGGGAAGGACATTTTTTTGTATCCTTGGTGCTTAGTAGAGCACTTGGCATGTAGTAGGCATTTAATAATATTTATTGACTGACTGAGATTGAGTCCTACCCACTCATTTCAGCATTGAGGAACTGTGATATTCAGAGATAAATGATTTGCCCAAGGTCTCACAACAGAGACAGGATTTGAATTCAGGTTCTTTGACTCCAAATTTCTACTGTATTCTGCTATCCTTGGCTGGTTTTGCTAAAATATATTATTATGGGTTTCATTGCCTCCATGACATTGGGAGTTCCACTAGGACCCAAAGATCCTGCCTTTTTCCTTTCATCTTCCCTTTAATCCAACTTGGACATGCCATGGATGGTCACAATATGCCCACAGATGGATGTGTGTGATATGAATGTAGATAACTTTGATGTGTGTAGTTCTTGGTAAAGCATGCTCCATGCTGTGCACATGTGTTCTAGAAATATGAAACCCACATTAAAAAATTCATGTCTAGGTTTTAATGAAAGGCTGACTTACACTCAGCTCTTTGGTATTAGAAAGGTAAAAATAGCTCAGGTGAACTCCATCCTGCCTGGATTCAAGGAAGAATTAATAGGATGACGTGTGTGTCCATGTGCATGCACATGTGCACATGTGTATATTCATGCATGTGTGTGTGTGTCCCATAGCCTCTCGGGCTATGACTGCAAAGGATCTAGTTCTGTCCTTCAGTTATTGGCAAAAGAGACATCCGACTCTGTGCCTGGCAATCGATCAATTGATACACATTTATTAAGTACCTACTAGATACCACCAATTGTGATAAGTGCTGGGGATACAAAAAGAGGCTCTCAAAGAGCTCACAATCCAACTCGGGTTGGGGGGAAGGGGAGACAATACATGGACCAATATGTACAAGTAAACTATCAAAGGCTAAATAGGAAATAATTAAGCGAGGGAAGTCACTAGAATGAAGAGGAGTCAGGAAAAGCTTCCTGAAGAAGATGTGATTTCATTTGGAGCCTAGTAGGCAACTTAATAAATACTTTAGCTGGAACATAGTAGACACTTAATACTTGTTGATTAATTGTTCCCACTCTATATACTCCAGGAGAACATTTAAAATATACTCACTTGATATAACTTCGATTTAAAATTTTCCAGCTGTGGGCAACAGGGTCTCAAATTTCCTCATCCTGCTCAGTATACTAAAAACATCTCGGAAACGGGGCAGCCTTCTTTTTACGCCATAGAAATACACAAAGCACAGGGGACTTACAGCATCCTAGGAACAGGTACAGAAACATAAGGGACCCAAATAGGCTATTAGAGTTCCCTGAAAAGGTAAGCGTGCCTTGGAGGCTTCAGAAAAGGCTCCCTTCACACTGGACCTTCTGTGGCAATGCTCATGGCAAGAGAAGAAAGGATTGATGAGGTTCACATTCCTTGGCTCTCTATGCTGCCAATGATGGGATTCTACTGTGCCAACCGAAGAGCCCACACTGGTGATGGTCCCTCTCCAAGAAACATATTGTTGAGGAAATCTCTTTCTCTCTCTGTACACACACCCACATATATGTGTGGCTATATACATATACACACATAAGTATGTATATATATATATACATATAAAAAAATCTACCAGAAAGGAACACATATATTTATCTGTCTATATATAGAGGCACATATGCATAAGGATGTGGGTATATATATATATATATATATATATATATATACACACACACACACATAAAAATCCCAGAAGAATGGAATGCATATGTATTTATGTGTGTATATGTGTGTACATGCACATATATGTATACACAAAACACCAGGAGGGCAGAACATGCCAGGATCTTCAAGTCTTTAGTTTTCCATTTGCTTCTCCTATAAGCCATCAAGAAGACTCTGCCTGGGAAGGTGGAGGGGGTGAAATTGTCTCCTTTTCCCAGAATGAAAGTCAGCTTGTTGGTTCCTTCTGAAAAAGGGAATGTGGAAAAATTGGGACATTAATGCATTGCTGGTGGAGTTGTGAATTGATCCAGCCATGCTGGATGGCAATTTGGAACTATGTCCAAAGGCCTTTAAAAGACTATCTGCTGTGGCAGCTGGGTAGCTCAGTGGATTGAGAGCCAGGCCTAGAGATGGGAGGTCCTGGGTTCAAATCCGGCCTCAGACACTTCCCAGCTGTGTGACCCTGGGCAAGTCACTCATTGCCTTCCCTTACCAATCTTCCACCTATAAGTCAATACATAGAAGTTAAGGGTTTAAAATTTAAAAAAAGAAAGTTAAAAAAAAGACTATCTGCCTTTTGATCCAGCCATAGCACTGCTGGCTTTGTACCCCAAAGAGATAAAAAGGAAAAAGACTTGTACAAAAATATTTATAGCTATGCTCTTTGTGGTGGCAAAAATTAGAAAATGAGGGAATGTCTTTCGATTGGGGAATGGCTGAACAAAGTGTGGTATCTGCTGGTGATGGAATACTATTGCGCTGAAAGGAATAATGAACTGGAGGAATTCCATGTGAACTGGAATGACCTCCAGGAATTGAGGCAGAGTGAAATCTGATTCAGGAGAACATTGTACACAGAGACAGATACACTGTGGTACAATCAAACATAATGAACTTCTCTACTAGCAGCAATGCAAGGATTCAGAGCAATGCTGAGGGATTTATGAAAAGGAAAACTAGCCACATTTGGAAGAAGAACTGTGGGAGGAGAAGCATAGAGGAAAAACAACTGTTTGAACACATGGGCTGATGATATTATTGGGGACATAGAAGCTAAATGATAACTCTAGTTCAACTATCAATAATATGGAATTCAATCTTGATCAATGATACATGTAAAACCCAGTGGAATTGTACGTCAGCTATGGGGGATGGGGGAGTTTGGGGGAGAGGGAAAGAACATGAAACATGTAACTATAGGAAAGTATTCAAAATAAAAAATTTAAATTAAAAAAATTCTGACTTTTAAATAAAATCTAAATGTCATAAGAACAATATTTCCTGGTTACATACAGGTATACTTGACAATGTAGAATAAGGATAAAAATAATTATGTCTAGTTTTGCAAATTGTCTTTAAATATGAGAAGTATTCGTTATTTACCATACAGGCCAAATATGGCTTTTTAGTAACCTCTTTTGGTAAAAAAAAAATGAAAAAGGGGAGGGAAGGGATGAGAAGAGAAGAGAGAGACAGAGGCAGATAGAGAGACAGAGAGGAGTCAGTTTAATTTCACAGGCTAGAAGGAAATAGGTACACATCCAATCAGAGCCCCTGACTCTCAGTCATCAATTGCCTTAGAATCAGTCCTAGTCCCTGGGAACAGTGGGAGATCCCTGTGTCCTCTCAGCCAGGTGGCAGGCAGGTATCTACTTCCATGGTTGGTCCCCTCCACATGCTTTCATACAAAGCTCTATGCACTTTAATCTCATCAAGTTGTTTGAATTTATCAAATTGGTCAAGTGCTCAACAGACTTTCCTATTTAAAGGTAAATGATATGGGGCATGTAGATGACTCAGTGGATTGAGAGCCAGAACTAGAGATAGGAGGTCCTGGGTTCAAATTTAGACTCATATACTCCTAGTTGTGTGATCTTGGATAAGTCACTTAAATGCCATTGACTAGCCCTGATCCTTCTTCTTCCTTGGAACCAATAGACAGTATTGATTCCAAGGTGGAAGGTAAGGGGTTAAAAAAAAGGTAAATGACATCTATACCTGAGTTTATTATAATTCACTATCCATTTATGTGCGTTTGACATGTGCCTGCATGCTTGCAGCATGTGGCATGTATGTTGTGGTGTGTGGTTTAATATGGCAATCCCATGAAGATTATTGTAAAAAATGGAGAAAGAAGTCTTAAGACCTATGTTGGGGAACCTATGGCAAGAATGCTGGAGGGGGCTGCTCCCCTTCTTCCTCTCAACCATCCCTGAGGACATTTCTCCCATCACCTGCCCCTCTGCCCAGCAGCCTAATGGGAGAGCTTCCTCCCTCCCCTGTCTAGCTTAAGGGGGTGGCTCACAGGAGACATGAGGGTTGCAGTTTGGGCATTTAGTCTCTAAAAGGTTCACCATCATTGCTCTAGACAGACCTTGTCATGAAGTAGCTAGGTGGTATAGGGGATAGAGTTTTTGATTTGGAATCAGAAAGACATGAATTTGAATCCTACCTCAGTCTCTTAGTTGAGTGACTCTGGCAATCATCTCAGCCTCAGCTTCCTGATCTGCAAAATGGAGATAATAATAATACCTATCTCATAGGAAAAGTGCTTTGCAACCTTAAAGTATTATATAAATGCTAGTTATTCACTCACCTTGTAGTAGCCAATGTCATCCTCTGTCAGTGAGCCCAGCTTGGGGTATGACTTACTTTGTTCTGCTATAAAACCCCATAGGCTCACCTAGAAGCCTTAGAGACAGCACAGAATAATGGAAAGAATGCTGTATGGACTTGGAGTCAGGAAAGACTTGGATTCAAATCCTAGCTCGAATACCTTTACTAGTCATTTAGCTTTATTGATTCTCAGTTCCCTCATCTGTAAAATGGTAATAATAACAATGGCACTGCCTACTTTGTAGAATTTTGGTGGGGGAAAGAACACTGTAAGGCAAAAATTGGTGAACAAATGTGAGTTAATATCATTAGGGAGGACTGAGGCCAGCCTGGATGCCAGAAGGCTCCTATATTGGTGCCTCATTCTGGCTTGGAAAAAGGAAATAGGACCACTGACCTGAGCAGGGGCTCCATGGGAAGGAGTAGGTGAAGGAATGCTCTAAAAACCTTGCAGTCAGCCACACACATTTCTCTTAATTCTAGCTTAGAATCTCCAAGGAACTAGGATTTCTGCCTGACCCGGGCAGGGGTAGGAGAAGCTGATGGCGCAGGCCCATGTGGGAATGTCTTAGAAATACCACACATTCCTCCACTCCAGCTTTCCCTCGGGGCTACTGGTAATTATAAAATGGGTGTTTTCCAAGATTCAATTATCTCCCTTGGGTTTCTTTTGTGGGTTGGTGGAGGTTTTCTTAAAGCTTTCAATCAAAAAGGAGAGTTTTTTTTCCTTCCCACTCCAGCTCCATTTGGCTGGCCTGCTTTCCTTCCCAGAGGCAAGGGAGAAAGAGGAGAAGAGAGAATTAGGATCAGGAGAGCAAGCAGTAGCCCTGTTCCTGCCCTTTTCTTGGCACGAGCTCACTTCCTGGACCTGGTCCTGGTCTTCTGCTCTTTCCTGGTCTCTATTCTTGTCCTGTACAGTACTTTTTTTTTTAATCCTGTCTATGCCTCTGTCACTCTCTTTCCATAGTTCAGCCCCTATTTCTGTCTCCACTCCTGCTCCCACTTCTGGCTCAGCCTGTGTGCTCTGTTTTTGCCTTTGTGACCCAGCGGTGGGCTATTGAGTCTATTGTTAAATTTTCAGTGTGAGCATTTATACTTTGGAAAATGATAAACATAAATTAGGACTTAGCTTACTGCTTCAATGAATGTCTAGATGCAAGAAAATGATGGAGAAAATATTAATAAGGCAGATTAAACTTTAAAATGTCTTGTTCACATTTCCTCTCTCCCTTGTGAGCTGGTCGTTAAACATTTACTAGCATACCCCTGCTTGTACCAGTCTGGCTCCTGTCTCTGGTTCTTTCCAGTCTCTATCCTGTTTCTGTCTCTGTCTTTGTACCTAAGTTGCTATTTCAGACTCTCCCTGCTGCTCCTGTCCCGACTCCTGCCTTTGTCCTTGGTCCTGATCCTATTCTGTGCTTGTTTTCATCTACATCTTGTTCCTACCTCCATCCCTGTCCCCATTTCTGTCTTTGTCTATATCAGTGGTTCCCAAACTTTTTTGGCCTACCGCTCCCTTTCCAGAAAAAATATTACTTAGCCCCCTGGAATTATTTTTTAAAATTTAATAGCAATTAATAGGAAAGATAAATGCAACTGTGGCCATCACTGCTCCCCTGGATTGTTGCAGCACCCACCAGGAGGCGGTGGCGCCCACTTTGGGAATCGCTGGTCTATATCTATGACTTTGTCTCTATTCTTGTCCATGACCCAGTCTAACCTCAAGTAACCATCCTAAGACCACAGGAGTTGGGGTGCTGTCCCATTCTTTGTTCTGAACCCAGGGTCAGGAAATAAGGTCTTACCTTGAGGGAACCTGGTCTTTAACAAGAAGGGTGCTAGTATCTCAATTCTCATGTCTTGGGGAAGAGTTTGTTTATAGCTAGGTTACAGCTAAGGTCACATCTAGGGCTTTCCCCAAGAAAGAGGATAGAAAGATATTCACCATTTGGATTGGGCATAGGATGGATAATTATCCCTATACGCAAAAGAAATGCTAAACTCAGAACACTCTCAGGGGTGCATTCGACAAAAACAAATTCAAAATAGCATATAGCAACATAACTTCTAACTACTGTTACTGTTGGGAGGAAGATATCTAACCTCATCAGAGCATTAAATAGTTTGCAGGATTGCTAATTAGGCATTTAAATTTTATCTTGGCTCTACATAATCGAAACAATTCCTAGTAGTTGTCTGCTGATAAAATGAGCTCTTGAAGGTAGTTGGAAGCTAATCTATCTAAAGGTTTTGGAGTAGTTTCCATCATTCATCATTCAGGCCCCATGTGATGGGTGGATGTGTGTGTGGGGGTGGACCTTCCAGACCTCAGACTCCCATGTTCTCCTTGAATCCCGGACCTATCTATCACTGCATATGTGCTTGCTCACCTAAGATTAAGAAAAAAAAAACCATAAAAGAGACTTCAAATCCAAGCTCGGGTTTGTCTAGTTAGGTCTTGTGTTTTAGATGTCATTTGCTCTTGTTTGAATGGAAACTTTCTATCTCTATGGTTGGGATGGGCTTTGGGCCAGTATTCTTTTCCCTATTCCATTTTTAGGAAGCAATCCTTTGAGGTTAGTCTTAAAATGATTCACAGCCAAAAATGAATGGAGAGACCATTTTGTTCCCTTTTATATATCTATTGAGTCATCCTCTCCTTTAGCTCTGTAGCCAATGAAGAGATTCTTTATCATTTCAAGGTGTAAATCCTTTAACCTTGAGTCACACATGGTTGGAAGCTGCTTCCAAAGCTACCATGTGATTGTTGGAAACCAGGAATGGGAATTCCGAGCATGTCTCATGGGATGGACGAATTCCACCTTGCTACACCAGTCATATTTGTTCTCACTCCTGTTATTGTGTCTGCCTTGTCCTTGGACTCTGTTCCTAATTCCAGTCCTGTCTCTTCTCCATGTCTTGTTCCTGCCTTTGCCTCTGTCCTTTTCTCCTGTTCTTGCCCTTGCCATGGTTTCTGTAACTCTGCTTTTTGGCCTGTTTTTGTCTCCTTCCTCATCTTTTCCTCCTTCCCTATCCCAACTTCAGAGTCCCTACTTTCAGAAACCCTTAGAAGCAATTTTCATTATAAATTGATGTGTAGCATTGGAGGCATAAATTGCCCCTTTAAGCACATACCTTATCCATATATGTCTCCTATATGTATATTCCTCCACTTGTGTCCTCCACTTTTCTCATTGATGCTATATGTATTTATGGGAAAGTATGCCCCAGGCTTCAGGGTGTTTTATTTTGACCTTCCTTACTATGCCACTTCACTAAATACCTGTGATTTCAACTAATTTTGTCTTTTAGCTGACTATTAAAAGTAGAAAGGGACAGCTAGGTGACTCAGTGGATAGAGCACAAGGTTTGGAAATGGGGGATTCTGGATTCAAATCTGGCCTCAGCCACTTCTAGCTGTGTGACCCTGGGGAAGCAACTTAACCCCAAATTGTCTAGCCCTTACTGCTCTTCTGCCTTGGACTTGATACTCAATATTGATTCCAAGACAGAAAGTAAAGATTTTTAAAATTATCTTTTTGGGGTACAAACCCAGCAGTGGTATGGCTGGATCAAATGGCAGGCAGTCTTTTAAAGCCCTTTGGACATAGTTCCAAATTGCCTTCCAGAATGGTTGGATCAATTCACAACTCTACCAGCAAAGCATTAGTGTCCCAATTTTGCCACATCCCCTCCAACATTTATTACTTTCCTTTGCTGTCATATTAGCCAACCTGCTAGGTGTGAGGTGGTACCTCAGAATTGTTTTGATTTGCATTTCTCTACTTATGAGAGATTTAGAACACTTTTTCATGTACTTATTGATAGTTTTGATTTTGTTAACTGAAAACTGCCTATTCATATCCCTTGCCCATTTATCAATTGGAGAATGGCTTGTTTTTTTGTACAATCGATTTAGCTCCTGACCTTTGTCAGAGGTTTTTGTTATATTTTTTTCCCAATTTGTTGTTTCACTTCTAATTTTTGTTGCGTTGGTTTTGTTTGTACAGAAAAATTTTAATTTAATGTTAACAAAATTATTTGTTTTACCTTTTGTGATATTCTCTATCTCTTGCTTGGCCTTAAATTCTTTCCTTTCCCATACATCTGACAGGTATACTATTCTTTGTTCACCTAATTTACTTATAGTTTTCTTCTTTATATTTAAGTCATTCACCCATTCTGAATTTATCTTGATGTAGGGTATGAGATGTTGATCTAAACCTAATCTCTCCCATACTGTTTTCCAATTTTCCCAGGAGTTTTTGTCAAATAGTGGGTTTTTGTCCCAAAAGCTGGGATCTTTGTCTTTATTGTACACTATCTTGCTGAGGACACTTACCCCAAGTCTATTCCATTGATCCTCCCTTCTGTCTCTTAACCAATACCATATTGTTTTGATGACCACTGCTTTGTAGTACACAGTTTAAGAACTGGTTCTGCTAGGCCCCCCATCTTTCATATTTTTAAAAATTATTTCCCTTGACATTCTTGATCTTTTGTTCTTCCAAATGAACTTTGTTATATTTTTTTCTAATTCAGTAAAAAAGTTTCTTGGTAGTTTGATAGGTATGTCACTATATAAGTAAATTAATTTGGGTAGGATTGCCATTTTTATTATGTTAGCTTGTCCTACCCATGAGCAATTAATGTTTTTCTAATTATTTAAATCTAGTTTTAATTGTGTGGAAAGTGTTTTGTAGTTGTGTTAACATAATTCCTGTATTTGTCTTGGTAAATAGATTCCTAAATATTTTATATTGTGATTTTAAATGGAATTTCTCTTTCTAACTTCTCCTGCTGAGTTGTGTTGGAAATATATAAAAATGCCGGTGAGTTATATGGGTTTATTTTGTATCCTGCAACTTTGCTAACATTTTTGATTATTTCTACTAGCTTTTTAGTTGATTCCCTAGGATTATTTATGTAGACCATCATATCATCTGCAATGAGTGAGAGTTTTAGTCTCCTCGTTGCCTATTTTAATACCTTCAATTTCTTTTTCTTCTCTAATTGCTACTGCTAGTGTTTCTAGTACAATGTTAAATAATAGAAGTGATAATGGGCATCCTTGTTTCATGCCTGATCTTATTGGAAAGGCTTCTAATTTATCTCCATTACAGATGATGCTTGCTGATGGTTTTAAATATATACTGTTTATTATTTTTAGGAAAGGCCCTTCTATTCCTCTACTTTCTAGTGTTTCCAATAGGAAAGAGTTTTGTATTTTGTCAAAAGCGTTTTCTGCATCTGTTGAGATAATTATGTGATTTCTGTTGGTTTAGTAGTTGATATGGTCAATTATGTGAATGGTTTTCCTGATGTTGAACCATCCTTGCAGTTCCTGTATAAATCCCACCTGCTCATAATGAATAACCCTCATGATCACTTGCTGGAGTGTTTTTGCTAATATCCTGTTTAAGATTTTTGCATCTATATTCATTAAGGAGATTGGTCTGTAGTTTTCTTCCTCTGTTTTTTATTTACCTGGGTTTGGAATCAGTACCATATTTGTGTCATAAAGGGATTTGGTAGAACTCCTTCTTTGCTTAAGGATTAAAAAAAGGTAAACACATCAGTAGGGGCTCATGGGTTATGGTTTTAGAAGAGGTGGCCCTACAAGCTACCTTGAAAATGAAATTTTAATTCCCTGGTTGTCAGTACATATATAGATACAATGAAATATCTAATTAGTGCCTGGTGCTTCATGGGGTGATGAGCTTAGAAGAGGGCATGAATCAGGCCAAGGAGGAACAAATAGAACTTTCAAGCTACCAAAAGAGATATTTTTCTGCTCAGAAGCTCTTTCCTCACTTCTTGCCATTGTTCCTGAAATGCCAACATTAATGACCTTTTTTGAATTTGTGTGTGTCATGAAGAGATCATGGGATCACAGATGTAGGGCTAGAAGAGATTTGGGCCAACTAGTCTAACCTTCTCACTTTCTAGTTAGGGAAACTGAGGGCAAGGGATGTTAAGTGACTTGTCTTAGTTCATATCTGCAGGAAGCGTCAGAGGAAGAGTTTGAATCTAGGTCCTATGGCCTAAAAATTCAATATTAAACTTCAACTTCCTCTTTCCCATCCATTCTTGAAATCTCTTTAGACACTCCTTTCCCATTAGGATGAAGGTGATGGATTTATGGAGGGCTTAGGAGGGGACCTATTGAACAGGAAATTGAGCAAGCGGAAATAGGTGTACCTTAGCCTGGGTTGAGACAGCTCCCCTCCAGCAAGCCTGCATTAATGGAGGGAAGGAGGCTGGTGAGAGCCCCCCAGAGAACAGGGTAGAAGCCTCATTTATCAAGCTACTTTGATCCCCCAGGGCAAATTAGCTGATACCAAACATCATTATTCTGGCTTGGCTCTTGGGAAGAAGTTAAATGGCCCTTCTCACTGTAATGAGGGACTGTAAAGCTCTATGGACTCCCAGGAAGGTTTTTCTCTAGTGCAGAAATGGTGCTGCCCCTCCAAGCTAACCTCACCTCCCGGTCCAATGATGCCTCAAACCATCCGATGCAGATGGACATGGTCTTCATTGTCAGGGAGCTTTCAGTCTGAGAGGAGTGACAAGAGCTCTGTCTTCAGGGATCCACTGGGATTGGGAGAAAGATGGTCCTTTTTCCTGAGTCTTTGTCCTGAGCAGGGTGCCATGGAGAGTGCTAGACTTGGACTCAAAGGACCTGGATTCAAAGCCTGGCTATGATTCATACAGCCATGTGATCTTGGGTGTCACCTTACCTTCTGGGTCTGAGGTTTCTCATTTATAAAATGAGAGGGTTGGATATGATGACTTCCTTCTCTATAGTCCTAGAATTTGGAAGTTTACTCCTTTCCCTCAGGTATCAAGACTATCCTCTACTCTTCTCATTATCTAAATTTACTTAGAATCTCTGATTTTTTGGTTTACTATGAGGGAATTAGGGCAACTTGGTAGTGTGGTGGATAAAGAGCTGGACTTGAAGTTGAGAAGATCTGAGTTCAAATCTAGCCTCTGATACTTTTTAGCTGCATGTCCCTGTGCAGTTCATTTCCCCATTTGCCTCAGTTTTCTTATCTGTAAAATGAGCTGGAGAAGGAGATGGCAGACCACTCCAGTATCTTTGCCAAGCAAACTCCAAATTGGGTCACAAATTGATATCACTGAAATAACTATGAAGGACCTCCGGAGTGATTCCTAGGGAGTGGGTGGAGGGAAATGAAGGCAAAATCAAGGTAAAATCTATTTTCCAATCCTAGATAGTATGCATTTCTTAATTCAACTTAATATTTAATCATTTTCTGCCCCTACCTTTTTCACAAGGTTCAGCCTGAACACATATTGTCTTGCCCTCCTATCACATTTTCCTGTTCCCTCAGACCAATTAGAGAATCTTAATGGGCACCAGGAGTCCCTCTTTGTCTCCTTTACTTCAGTTTAGCCTCTTCAGTCTCCCATCTCCAGGGAAACAATGGAGATGAGCATTTGGTCAAAGGAGACCCATACACAGTCTCAGATGAACCTGGCTAGAGTATTCTAGCCCCATCAGGAGCTCTCACTAGCCTGGCCTTCAATTCATCTCAGCCTCACCCCTTACATGTCCTCAGATATGACTGGGTTTAGGGTAGATCTAGGTACAATCCTCATCCCCTTCTTGGCCTTATTTTCCCCAACTCTCTCATTTCCCTCAACAAGGAAGAAATGGAGCCTGGCTGAGAGATGACCTCAAAGTCTTGGGGGTAGTAAAAGAAAACTTCCATAAAAAGTCTTTAGGGAATAGCTATTTGGTTCCGTAGATCAAGAGTCAGACCTAGAGGAGGTCTTGGGTTCAAATGTGACTTCAGATACTTCCTAGCTGTGTGACCCTGAGCAAGTCACTTAACCTCTATCATCTAGCCCTTACCTCTCTTCTGCTTTGGAACCAATACACAGTATTGACTCCAAGATGGAAAGTAAGTGTTTAAACAATTTTTTATGTTGATATTTTCTGTTCTTATATCATCTACATTTCTCTAATGCATCCCTGCCCTCTCGCTCCCCCTTTAAAGAGAAATCCTTGATAACAGAGATTCTTAATCATTTTTGTGTCCTAAATCCCTTTGGCCATTTGGGGAAGCCTATGGATTCCTTCACAGAATAAGGTTATTAAATGTATAAGATAAAAATACATAAAATTACAAAGGAAACCAATTATGTTAAAGTAGTCATTAAAATATTTTAAGAACAAAACAACCAGGTTCTGAGACCCCCAGGTTAAGAATCTATTCTTTATTAAAATAAATGAAAAAGGGAGAGTAGGGTAAAATTAACCACCAATGTGAAAAAATATGACATTATATGTAATGTAGTGGACTTATAGCTCTTGACTTTTACAATGAAGCAAAGGAGGAGCCTTTGGAGAAGATTCCTTAGAAGTGGGATGACTTGAACTTGCCCTCCAAGAGCAGAAAGTAGAATAATATAATAAGAAAATAAATTTAAATGCGGAAGAGCCTTTAAAAGTCACCTCATCAACCCCTGTCCTCATTTTACAGATGAGAAAACTGTGGTCTAGATAAGTTAAGTGATTTACCAAGGGTCACACAAATGTAAGTAGAAGAGTAGAATTTGAACTCAGGTTTTCTGTCTCTAAGGAAAAAAAACACCTTGATGGTAGTTTTAGGCTTCATCAGTCCTGCAGTACTGGATGTCATTTGGGCCCTAGGCGCCAGAATTAAGAGCAACCAATAGACATTATAAAGAGACATAATATGTCTCAACAAGAGAGAAAACCTCCTCACAGTGACTGCTGTCCAAAGGTAGAAAGGGCTGCTATAGCAGGCACAGGTAGGCAAAGTATCTAGGATTCATGATTTAGAATTTGAGTTCCTAAGAACCTTGGACTTTGTGATGTCTGACATGCTTGTTCTCACCCTGCTTATCCAGCTGACCCCTCACGATCCCTATCTGGGAAGTCCTGGGAACAATTAGGGAAATGTTATGAAGTAATTTCAACCTGCTCTGTGACTTTGGACAAGACACTTCCCCTCTGTGAGCCTCAGTTTTGCCATTTATTCATTGGGAGTATTGGGTTAGGATGGTTATCGGTATAGATAAATGATTGATGGATGGATAGATGATAGGTACATGATGTGGATAGACAAAAAAAATATAGAAAGGTAGATAATAGCTGCATAAATGGATGGATGGTTAGATAGATAACAGATATCTGAGGCCCACTGATGAGAATTCTGTGTTCTGTGAAAAAGGAGAAAAATGAACTAGCAGAAGAGGGAAGAAGAGAAGAAAATGCTGGTGTTATTTAGTTGTTTTTAAGTTGTGTCTGACTCTTTGTGATCCCATCTGGGGTTTTCTTGGCAAGGATACTGGAGTGGTTTGTCATGTCCTTCTTCAGTTTATTTTACAGATGGGGAAACAGAGGCAAGCAGTTTTTGCCCAGAGCGTACAGCTAGTAAGTGCCTTAAGACAGATTTGAACTCAGATCCTCTTGACTCCAGGGCCAGCACTCTATCCACTGCACCAATTTAGAAAAGAATAAAGGGGGTCCATTGCAGGAAATTTGTGTAGCAGAATCTGAAAAACATTCATTAAGTCCTTCTATTGTCCTTAGCCTGGAATTCAAAGCTTTCCATAATATGGACTCAAACTATCTTTCTAGCTTCATATCATCTTATTTTCTCTCATGATCATTATATATTAGCCAAAAACAAGTCTTGATGTCCCCTCACAAGTCTTATGCTATTCCATCTTTGTTCATCTCAGGACCAAGAGGGATACAAAAATTATAAAATCTTGCCTCTGCCTTTGAGGAGCTCCAAAGATATCTATCTATCCATCTATCAATCAGCTATCAATTCATTCATCTATCATCTATCTATCCCAGTGATGGGCAAACTTTTTAAAGAGGGGGCCAAAGGAAAGGAAATGCTCCTCTGTCAGTCTGTTTCTAAGGCAACTTTTTCAAAGTTTCATTGTATTGTATCCTATTCATTGTATTCATCAGATTAGTAATAATGTCTCTTGACAGGATAGAACATGTCAGGGGGCTGCATCTAGCCCGAGGGCTGTAGTTTGCCCATCACTGGTCTACCCATATATCTATCAATCATTTTTCCATAATCTACTTATCATCTACCTATCCATCCATCTATCCCTCTATCAGTCATCATTCTATCTTTCGATTAATCAAGCCAATCTATCAATCATCTCTCTCTCCATCCATCCATTTATCTAGCTCTCAATCTTCTACCTATTTATCTATCCATCCAGTCATCTGCCATATACCTATCATCTATCTATCAATCATCTATCATATATCTATACCAGTGATGGGCAAACTACGGCCCGCCGGCCAAATGCAGCCCCCTGAAATGTTCTATCCAGCCACAAGACATTCTTCCTAATCTGAAGAATATAGTGAGTAGGATACAATACAAGGAAACATTGAAAGAGTTGCCTTAGAAACAGACTGACAGATGAGCATTTTCTTTCCTTTGACCCCTTCTTTAAAAAGTTTGCCCATCACTGATCTATACCAATCCATCCATCATTTATCTCTCTATCATCCATCTATCTATCTGTTTCTCCAGACCAATTAGAGAGTCTTAATGGTGTCAGGAGTCCCTCTTTGTCTCCTCCTCTACTTTAGTTTCATCTCTTCAGTATCCCATCTCCAGGGAAACACTGGGGCTGAGCACTTGGTTGACGTTCTTCTTTCACCATACACAGGCTAGATGAACCTGGCTAGAGTATCCTAGCCTCATCAGGAGTCTCACAAGCCTGTTCTTCAGTTCATTTCAGTCCTATATCTTTTATCTTTTTTAATCTACCTATCCTTCCTTCCATCCTTCCATCCATCCATCCATCCATTTATCTATCTATCTATCTATCTATCTATCTATCTATCTATCTATCTATCTATCTATCTATCTATCTATCTTTCTATCTATCTGTCTGTCTGTCTCTACCTACCTGTACACACAAACTCACATACACACCATGTCCCCAAATGAGATTTGTTAAGAATAAAAGAGGGTCAAAGAATTTAGAGCTGTCAGAGACCGTAGAAGTCATCTGTTCTCACCCCCTCATTTTATAGGTGAATACCCTGAGGCTTTGAGAGGTTGCCACTTGTCCAAGGTCACACGGGTTGTAATTGGCTAAGTTGCCCTTCAAACCTGGGTCCTCTGATCCAAGTTCCAGTATTCTTTCCATTATACCATTAGATTAAATTAAACATTAATTAAGTTTACTATGTCCCAGGCATTGTGCTAAGCACTGGGAATACAAAATCAAGGCAAGATAGAAAAGTCTAGAGAGTCTGTAATGGATATTGAATATGAGTATGACTGGTTTGAGTACTTCCTTAAATGAATGTTACAAGAAGAAACTAACCCAGAAGAGGTGGGGCAGTCAGGGGAAGGACTCCTGGAGTGGAGGCATCTCCATCATGATAAGGCAGATGGTTAGAAATGCAAAAGACTGGAGAGTCAGGAGTTAATCTTAGTTAATAATACTGGAGTTGGGAATGGCTAGGTGGCTCAGTGGATTGAGTGCAAAACCTGAAGACTGGAGGTCCTCCTGGGCACAAATTTGGCTTCAGACACTTCCTAGCTGGGTGATTCTGGACAAGTCGCTTAACCCCACTGCCTGGTCCTTACTACTCTTGCCTTGGATCCAATACACAGTATTGATTCTAAGAAGAAAGGTAAGGATGTGTATAAATATAAATATATATTTACATGTATATAAAAGAAGTACAAGAGTATAAGTTGCTGTAGGACCAACTGAGGCAGGAATCAATTTTAGTTTGGACATTAGGGAAGAAGTTAATAATAAAAATAATAATTGACACTAAGTGTTTTTAGTTATTTTTATGTGACATAAAATAATATGTAACATAGCAATAATACAGTACATATGATTTGTTATAAACATGTAATAAATCATAAAAGATATGCTTATCCAAAATTATCTCAATTAACCTTTACAACAAACTTGTGGGGTAGGTGTGTAGGCATCCCTACTTTACTGATCCTGAGATTAAATGATCTGCTCAAGGTCCCATAGCTAATCCTAATGTCTAAATGTCTAATTCTCCCGGTCATTTGCTTCCTTTTCCTTCTTGAATGACCATGTCCACAATGATTTGTGTACAGATTGCATTCCCCTAGTTGAATGTAAGCTCATTGAATGCATGGACTATTCTTCATTTTGTCTTTGTATCCCCAAGTTCCTTACACAGGGGTTGGTACGTAGTAGGTGCTTAATAAATGCTTGTTAGAAAAAAGGGGGGGTGCAACTAGGTAGGACAGTGGACAAAGCATCAAGCCTGGAGTTGGGAGAATCTGAGTTTAAATGTGGCCTCTGATACATCCTAGCTGTATGACCCTAGGCAAGTCACCTAACCTTGATTGTTTAACCTTTGCAGCTCTTCTCTCTTAGAATTGAATCAAAGACAGAAGGTAAGAGTTTAGAAAAAAATGCTTCTTGGATTGATTTGCTACGGATGAAGATGGATGTAGAAGGAAAGAGACAGCTCATGTAGGAGTATATTCCTGAGGGGGTTCTTGTTTTGGGCAGATGAGGGTGGTATTGGGGGGAGGGTGGTACTGCTTTGTGTTGTGTTCCCCTTTACTCCCCCACATGTTCTCTAATAAATGGTAATGAAGGATGCATATAGAACAGAAGGTCATAGCTAGCGCACATGTTTTCTAGGACTGATGAGGCTTCTTTGTTAATAAATCCACATTGTCATGCCTTTGGAAATTGGAATTCCCACCCATTGGTGATCCGTCCAACTCTTCTCCCTTCCTCCATTCTTGCTGGAAGCAGGCTGGGTTTTGGCAATGCTAATGTTGACACAAATGTCTGTGTGTACTACCGGCAGGTGTGGGTGTTGTGTGGTCTGTGTGTGTGTGTGTGTGTGTGTGTGTGTGTGTATGTGTGTGTGTGTGCATGCCAGACAGGTGTGGGTGTGATGTGATCTATGCGTGGGAGGCTCTGTGTGTGTACACATGAGCGTTAAGCAGGTGTGGGTGTGATGTCCTGTGCACGAGCCAGGATGGTAGAGTTCTAGGCTGTGTGTGCGTGGGAGAGAGAGTGTGTATGTGTGTGTGCTTGTGTGTATCAATTAGTCAGATAATATCGAGCTGCTCAGAAGGTAATAGCAAAATCAGAGACTTACAGGATGCCAGGGCTGGAAAGAGGCCCGGAGATCATTAAGTCCAATCCCCATCATTTTGCAAAGGAGGGAATTGAGGCTCCGTCAGGGAAAATGTCTTGATCAAGGTGACATGGGAGACAATTGGCCGAGCAGGGAATAGAACCTAAACCTCCATCCAGTTCTCTTTCCAGAGAACCAGACCTCCCCATGCAGAGGCTCCAATTACCTACCTCCTCTGCCCCCCCTAATTTGGGGATCAGATCTCTGATCAGTGATCAGAATTCTTCCATTCCCTCCATTGCCCATGCTCCCTCATCAGTGAAATAGATGGGATGACAATAACAGCTCTACAACCTAGTCTCTCTCCACAGTGGTAAAAGTCCTTCCAGTTTATAAGAGAGGGGTCACATCACAAAGCTAGCATTCTGATCCTTTTACAGTTTACGTGGGGGAACTCGCAGTCCTCCCAACTCTACCAGAAAACCTGGGCTCTGTTTCTCATCTTTTCTTTTCTTCACAAACAGATCCAGGAGAGATCTGGCCAGTTTTAGTCTGAGAATCTTTTCCCTGCGGGGTCTGTTCATTTTGGAAACCCAACTGGGGAGGGATGCTAAGAAGGGACACTAGGACAATGAGCAACATGGAAGGGCTTCAGAACACAAAGTTTCCTCCTTCCAACATTTGTCAAATGAGGCAGGGAGTCTGGGAGGGAAAAGGTGTGATAATCCCTTGTTCTCTGCCCTGATCACACTCCATCTGGAGTCTCTGTTTGGTTCTGGGTACCAAAGACATCGATAGGGTAGTAAGTGCCTGGAGGAGGGCAGTCAGGGTGACAAAGGACCTTAGGTCTATGCTGATTGAAGTGAAGACTGATTGAAGGAGTAGAGAATGTTTGGTGCTAGTGAGTTTGCCTAGTCCAGGGAAGGGAGAGAGGGGAATGGAATAAGCAAATGGAAATAAATGTACGTATCTTGCCTACTATGTGATGGGTGCTGCTCTAAGCTCTTTACAAATATCTTATTTGGTTCTCACATCAATCCTGTGACATATCTTATCTTGTGTGGTCCTCACAACCACCTCAGAAGGTGGATGATATTGTTGCTGATCCTAATTTGCAGGTGAAGAAACTGAGGCTAAGGGGGTTAAGTGATTCGCTCAGCTTGGAAGGCTCTGAGGCAGGATTTGAAGTCTATCTATCTACTTATCCATCTATCTATCTATCTATCTATCTATCTATCTATCTATCTATCTACCTACCTATCTATCTGTCAGTCTCTTTCTCTCTACTGAGTTCCCTAGCTGCCTCATAATAATTCTATTTTTAAAAACTCTTACCTTCTGTTTTAGTAGCAATTCTTTTTTTTTCTTTTCTAAAAACCCTTATCTTCTTGGCTTCCTTCAAGTCTCTACTAAAATTCTACTTTCCATAAGAAGTCTTTCTCAAACCTCTCTTAATTCCAGTTCCTCCCCTTTGTTATTTCTTATAAACCCCCCATCCCCTTGCTCACTTTCTATCTTAGTAACAACTCTAAGACAGAAGGGCAAAGGCTAGGCAATCAGGGTTAAGTGATTTACCCAGGGTCACATAACTAGGAAGTGTCTGAGGCTAGATTTGGACTCAGGTCTTCCTGACTCCCACAGCTTCCAGATGTTGTAGAGGGATGTTCTTTTTCTGGTATGGGTTCATAAGATCATGAATCCAGAGCTGGAAGGGACCTTAGAGGTCATTGAGTACAACACCTTATTTTGTAGATGAGTAAACTGAGACCGTATTAGGGCAGATCACTAACAAAGTAGAAATTCCAATTTCCAAAGACATAACAACCTTGGTTGCCCAAGATACCATAGTTTATGTTTGAGATGGAAATTGAACTTGGATCACAGGATCACATAGAGCATCTAGGGGGCACCATGGATAGATCATCAGGCCTGTAGTCAGGAAGACCTGATTTCTAATCTGGCCTCCGACACTTACTAGCTGTGTGACGCTGGGTAAATCACTTAATCCTGATTGCCTAGCCTTTGGTCTTATGTCTTAGAGTTGTTACTAAGATAGAAAGTGAGCAGGAGTAGGGGTGAGTGGGAATTACCTAATCCTATTTGCCTCAGTTTCCTCATCTGTAAAATGAGCTGGAGAAAGAAAGGGCAACCCACTCTAGTATCTTTGCTAAGAAAATCCCAAATGGGGTCAATGAAGATTTGGATGTGAGTAAAACAACTGAATAGCAACAACAATAATATAGGATCATAGATTTAGAGGTAGACCCATTCCCCACCTATTTTCCAGATGAAGAAAGATTGAGAGAGATTGTGGATTTGGGTTCACAAGGCTATTAATTGTCCAGTTTGAACCTAGGACTTTCTGATTCCAGGTCCCACTCAATCCCACACTCATGTGACTGGATGACTTTGAAGTCCAGCCTTTGAAGTCCCTTCCATAATTCTGGGGCAGGGAATTTAAGTGTTTGCCATAGCCTAGCATAGGGGGCTCTTGCATGTCTGTTCTAAGCCACTCCCTGGGTTGGCTTCCCCCTCCATATCACAGAGCAGCCTCACTGGGAGTACTTGTAAACACAATCAGCGCCTTCACATCTGATTTCTTGTGTTTTCTTGGGGCAAGCTGTGAAATCTGACAGACTTCATGCTCCCACTAGCCCTGAACTAGCTGCTTAATCCCTAGTATTACTGTTTCTGGATGTTTGCTACTGGAACTTGGCCCCAGGGAATCCAGTGGGGTTTCTTTCTTCCCATGGCAAATTATTTCTCTATGATTCTTTAGGCTGAAGGAGGACAACCTCCCATCTTCCTCCTTAATTCTCCACCTGAACCTCTCTGTGCCATCTCTTATCTGGTCTCTTCATCTCAGTCTGCTTCCAAAAAGGTCACTGGGTCTCCTACACTGCCCTGGGGGAACCTCTACTTAGTAGGAGGTTCTCCTGGGAAAAGGATGCCCTTCTACATCTCTCATGGATAAAGGAAGAGAAAAGGGCATAGAAAAGGGAGAAGTCAGACCTGTCCTCAGGACTCAGCCCTTCTACCTATAGGAAGATGAAGAGTGGGAAGGATGCTTCAGTATCCATAGTACTGATTATTTCCCCACTTTCTGTGGAACTGGGCTGTTCCCTGACTTCTATGTCTTCCTCTTCCTCCACTGTCCCTGATTGAGCCTTAGTTTTGGCCTCAGAACTCATGAAACTGATCTTGGTCACAGATCGGACCCTAAACCTCAGTAAAGTCTGGTTCTCACCCTAGCCACAGACTAGCCATGGCCATAACTGAACTTGCCTGTAGACCCTGAGTCTGGACACTGATTGATCTCTAACCCTTCCGAGTCTATGAGTTTGGGACAAGGTGAGAGAGTATGGAGTTTCAGTATGATCCATCCCATGAAGAAATGTGTGTCCTCTAGAGTCTGCTAAGGACAGAATGATAATGCTGTAAATACCTTCGTGTTTCTTCAGGCTAACCTCTCTTTCAGAGACTTGGTCCCTCTTTCCTTCTGCTTGACCTCAGAAGACAGGCCTAGGATTAGTGGGGCAATTTCAGCCCAGTGTAAGGAAAATTTGTTAACAATGACAACTGTCCCAAAGTAGGATGGGCCATCTTGGGAGGGCATGAGTTGTCTGTCCCTAGATACCTTCCAAGATCTCTGGATTTAGCCAAAGATTCTGGGATTGCATCCCACCTTGGTCACTGATAATCCACGAGATCCTAGGATTCTGTGGAAGTGATCAGTGGTAAGGGATCCCATAGAAGAAATCTTTATAGTCATTCAGTCAATAAACATTTATTAAGCACCTCCTGTGTGCTTAATAATTAAATAAGCTCTGTGCTAAGCGCTGGGGCTACAAAGGGAGACAAAAGACAGTCCCTGCCCTCAAGGAGCTCATAATCAAGGGGAAAAGACCATGGGCAAATGACTGTGGACAAACCAACTTTCTAGGGGGTTGTACTAGATAACCCCTCAGTTTCCTGCCAAACTCGATGGTCATTCAAGACATTGAATGGTGGGGTCGGGAAATGGATGGGTGGGAAATGAGCTCAATTGTTGGAGATCAGATATGGGGCTCCAGGACTTAATGTGTGGGATACAGCTTCCTGGCTTCAATTCTCTTTTGAATAAGCTCTGTGTCCTGGTGATGGAGAAGCCCATCACCAGACTTTGGGGCACATCCCAAACCTCAAAAGAACACAGACATGCCACCTGAGCCCCTGACTCCCCTTCCCAAGGGATCAATAGCCAGAGCAACACAGCACAAGCAGAGAAATTCTCAAGCCATCACTGTCATTGATTTAGGACTAAATTATATATAAGTTTAGACCATGGGCTCATAGTTTAAGAGCTGAGGAATCCAAGAGGCCATCTAATCTGGCCCCCTGGTTTTATAGATGGGGAAACCGAGGTTCAGAGAGATTAAATGACCTCAAATTTCCAAAGGTAGTGAGTAGCAGGGCCAGTATCTGAACCTAGGTCTTTGGACTCCAAATCCAGTCCTCTTTTTCCTTTACCGTTTGGTCTCAAGCTGCTGGCCCCAAGCTTCCTGGAATTTACCCCGACATTAACTTTTTGCTGGCCTAGCAAATATGGGCCAGACCAGCAACTGTGCCCCAAAACCCTGAACACAATAGAAATCTAGTTTACATACAGCCTTCTCCCCACTCCTCAGGACCCTGGGTCCTAATGGAGGGAGCCTCTCTTTGATGAGGGGGCCCTATTGTGTTCCTTTGCCCCTATTACCACTGACCCCTCTGAAGTCCTCCATGGTCAACACCCTCCCTGACTCAGCTTCTTCACAGGCCACAACTGGCTGCCCAGCAGGGTCCTCTCCATCTCCTGACTGCTCCTAGAGCCCGGGGGCCAGGCTCTGACATAGAGAAGAGGCAGCTCATAAATTAATCTATCGTTATGCTTCCAGCCCAAGCCGCTCGCTACTTCTTTCCTCCTTTCCTCATCCCTCGTTGGTGAAATTCATAGAAAAATATGAAAGAAACAGATGATAATTGCTGCACCAGGGCGAGAGGCCCGCGCGGGCCTGGTACTGGCATCGGGGCGGGATGATAAATCCCATCACTTAGAGCGAGTAATGAATTTTTCTGCAGATTTGGCTCAGTGCAAAGGCGGGGGGAAAACGAATTGTAATACATTACTCTCTTACTTTCCCCAGGCAGTGGCGTTGGATCTGGCTTCTGCTTCAGCTCGGGTTCTGGAGGTGCTGTGGAGAGCTAGAGAAACTAGCCACTGCATTGACTATCAGAGGAAACTACCTGTTGTTTCAACCAGGATGCCCTGAGCTTATAATGGGTAATCTGGCTGCTCAGGGCACTCAATCAATTGTCTCCAAATCTTCCACATGCCCCTCATCAGCAGAGAGAGAGAGAGAGAGAGAGAGAGAGAGAGAGAGAGAGAGAGAGAGATATGCAGAAAGAGAGAAATAAAGGACAAAAACAGAGATAGGGAGAGAAGAGAAAGAGAGAGACAAAAATGGAGAGAGAGAGAAAAGAGGAGAGAGAGAGAGAAAAGGAGATGGAGAGAGAGGGAGAGACAGACAGACACAGAAAGAGAATAAGAGAGAGGGAGACAGAGAGGGAGAGACAGACAAACAGAGAGAGAGAGACAGACAGGGAGAGGGAGAGAGAGAGAAAGGGAGACAGAGAGAGAGAAACAGAAACAGAGATAGAGATACAGAGAGGGAGAGAGAGAGACAGAGAGAGAGAGACAGAGGGAGAGGGAGAGAGGAAGAAAGAGAGGAAGAGAGACACACACATATAGACAGAGAAAGACAGAGAGGAGGGAGACAGAGTCAAAGATAGATAGAGACAGATGCAGAAAAAGATAGAAATAAAGGAAAAAACAGATAGGGAGAGAAGAGAAAGACACAAAGACAAAGAGATGTAGAGAGAGAAGAGAGAGACAGATGGAGGAAGAGAGGGGGGAGAGAGAAAAGGAGATAGAGAAAGGGAGAGAGAAAGAGAGAGAGAAAGAGACACGGAGAGACACACACACAAAGTGAGAGAATGAGAGTGCATCAGTGTGTCAGATACTGTCTTCAGGTGTGAATCTTACTTTTGAAGGTGTCTATAAAAGTGCGGCTGTCTCAGGGTGTGAGACCACTGGAGAAAGTGAGTGATAGTCTGAGGACATGGAGTGTTATTCTTTCAAGGTGTACATAACTGAGGATGTGAGTTGGTAACTTGTCTTGCAGTATCTGAAAGCCTGTCAAGTGAAAAAGAGATTGAACTCATTCTTTGTGGCCCTAGAGGATAGATCCAGGCCCAATAGATAGAAGTTACAAAGAGGCCAATATTGGGAAAACCTTTCTACTCCTTTGAGCTGTCTGGGAGTATGAAGTCTCACCTCAAGAGAGGCGGCTTTTCCTTCCTTGGAAGCCTCCAGGCAGAGGATGGATGACCTCTTTTGGACGAAATCATCATGGGGATTTCTTTGGTGTGTATGTTGGCAAGCCAGACGGTTGCTGAAGACCCTTCCAATTCTGGGATTCTAGGACCATTTGAGCATGTGAGTAGGACTGACTCAGGAGCTGCATGGATGTAAACTTCCCCTTCCCACCCCCATACTTATTAGATTTAATTTGCCTACATTTTGGTGCCTCCACCATAGGAGATGCATGGCCCTGTTGAAATGTTGTGGCACAAATTACACTTTTCTTTATTTGGTCTTTAGATTATGAACGAAAATTAAATTTAAACTCTTCTCAGATAGGTAATTCTTCCTAATCACTCACCCTGCTGCACAGATCTCTACAACTTGATTACATTCTAATTAGATTAATTGGATGGAGAATAATCTCTTTTCTCCAGGAATATCAACCGCAGAGCTGAGCAACTGTACTGATCCAAACAAGCCTCCAGACAGGCCCATCCTTGTCTGAAGCCCAGCTGCAGGATTCATCATCACAAGATCCTAAGAATTTCTGAGCAGGCCCTGGTGAAGAGGGTGGTCTCCCACCTTGAATCTTCCTCTCCAATTCTCTCTTTCCTAGGCAAGGGTTGAGACGGAACATGGCACTTCCCAAGAACCACACAGAAGAGAAACACAGAGGATCAGAGCTGGGAGGAGCCTTAGAACACAGAATGTCAGAGTTCAGAGAGACCTTAGAACAGAGAATGTCAGAGCTGGGAGAGAACTTAGAACCCAGAATGTCACAAATGGGAGGGACCTTAGAACAGAGAATGTCAGAGCCGGGAGAGAACTTAGAACCCAGAATGTCACAAATGGGAGGGACCTTAGGGCACAGAATGTGGCTGGGAGAATCTACTTGGTTTTACATATAAATAAAATATATATTATATACATTCTAACATAGAGATAGATTATAGTCTATCAAATGGTGCCTTCTCTAGTGCTGAGTGGGGAGGGCAGGAGATAGCTGGGAACTTAAAATGTAACAAAAAGGAATTAAATTAAAAATTTAAAGGTATATAGATTATTATACCTAAAAGACAGCTTATAATAGATAGAGTGCTGGATGTGGAATCAAGAAGAGACATCTTTGTGAATTCAAATCTGGTCTAAGACACTTACTAGCTATGTGACTCTGGGAAAGTCACTTAACCCTGTTTGCCTCAGCTTCCTCATCTGTAAAATGAGCTGGAGAAGGAAATGGCTAACTACCCCAGTATCTTTGCCAAGAAAATCCCAAATAAGGTCACAAAGAACCAGATATGACTGAAATGACTAAACAACAACAACCACCTAAAAGGGGCTTTAGAGCCCATCTAATTCCAAAGATTTCCCAACACCCAGTCTGGTACTCTAATCCCCCTCTCTGACTCATGACTCCTAACCATCTCCATGGATCACAGTTCAGACCCTCCAGCCACAGAAAGTCTTCATTCCTTCCTTGCATAGGGGTTGGATAACGTACCGAAACAACTGAAGACACTTTGTAATGCCTTCCCCAGAGCAGAGGCACGAGCCAGTTCTAATCTTGTCTCTGCCTCTAACTGCCGTGGAATCATCTATACATTTGTTCCTAAATAACCTTGATTTTTCAGAGATCATAGCAGGACTAGAGGAAAATAGGGACCATGGAAGAACCACAGCCAAGGGTCCATTCAGCTTCGGTTTGGAGCCCTCCACCAAGGAGACGGGACACTCGTTTTTCCTTTCACCGAAGGTCTACCAACAGAGACTGGCTGGCCACATAGAAGGTTCTCTATAAATGCTATTATCAGAACGGTCTGGTTAATCACAATGATTCCATTAAATATCCTCCCTGTGTGGGTGTGAGGAAGGACTGTGTGCTCCGTTCTGGGAGGGAGTCAGAGCTAAATAAGACAGCATTCCTAACCTCATGGAGCTCTCTGGCTAGTTGAAGAGACAAGACATACACAAAGATGATAAATAATTCACTGCGGTATATCCTAAGAGCAAAATTAATAGGCTGTGTTAAAAATGTAGCCTCGGAGTTCAGACAGAGCTCCCAATCAATTGAGCAGCTAAGGAAGGCTTCTTGGAGGAGGTAAGCACCCATCTGGGTCAGATCAGAGAGAAGGAGGCGAGGGTGCTGAGAGTGGAAGAAGGGGAGACAACTGAAGCCACCAGCCAACGATAGGTGCAAAGGATGGTGAGAAGGGCAATTTTGCTGATGTCTTGGGGGGAGAGGAGTGAGAGGGTGGTCTGGATGAGGTCAGTCTGGAGAAGGCTGGCTTCTCCCTATTCTCTGAAGGCAGGCAGTGCCTTGGGGCCTTCCCACCGAAGGGCCTATTGAAAGCAGAAATCTATTATTCCCATTAGCTTGGATGGCAGCTGATGGATCTGACAGCTCCAGGGATGTGTCTCTGGGCAGCTGGGGCCAGACCTCTCATTAAACAGTTGCCTTCTCCTGGGGACCACCTGGCAGAGCGCCCTGGTGGGAGCAGGGAGGGTGGCCCCCTGCCTGGCATCTTCCCCTCTCCCCCCACCAGCACCAAGAAAGACCTTTAAACCAAATACAATTTTACAGTTCATTTCAGTTAATCACAGACTCTCTGTTTGGAAATGGCCTGCTCCAAATTGCCTGTGGAGAGGCACTTGGCCTGATTGGCATTCCATTACTGCCCGGCTCACCCACTCAGATACTGCCCGGTGCAGGGAGGATGGAGAGATCAGAGTCGACTGTTCAGCCAAGACTCGTTCTAAGACCTGGGTGCGACCTGGGATCACGAAGGAGGAAGCGCTGTGTGTGTGGAGAGCTGGGCAAGAGGACCGGAGTGTGCTGTGGAGGCGATCTGAGGTGGAAAAAGGCAAGATTTCAGGAAAATGGCAAATATGCCAAGGTGCCCGGAGCCAGGGGAGAGAAGCTACACATTAAAGGGCAGACAAATCAGACAGGGACAGTCCACCAAAAAATGATCCGATAAATGGAGAGCTGTGGCCGTGAGAACGCCAAAGCCTGAACAGTAGAAATAAACTCCTGGGGGACAGTGGGGTGGCTCAGTGGGTTGAGAACCAGGTCTGGAGATGGGAGATTCTGGGTTCAAATCTGACCTCAGACACTTCCTAGCTGTGTGACCCTGAGCAAGTCACTTAACCCCCATCACCCAGCCCATACCGCTCTTGTACCTTGGAACCAATACATGGCATTGATTCCAAAATGGAAGGGTTAAAAAAAAAAAAACCAGAGATACAGTGCTCATGACTGCCCTAATGAAACCTATTTATTTTTTGGCAGGAGAATAAGTTATTGGCTTGACCAAGTAGTATACCAATTAGAATATAGCACAAGCCTAATCTAGGGGGCACAGTGGATAGAGTGCAGGACCTGGCATCAGTAAGACCTGAGTGGCCCTAAGCAAGTCCCTTTGCCCCCATTGCCTAGCTCTCACTGCTCTTCTGCTTTGGAACCAATACTTAGTATTAATTCTAAGATGGGAGGAAAAGATTTAAAAAAAATCTTTGATGTCCCTGTAGCACATATTCTGAATCCTTCTATGAGTGACAGCCTCCTATCTTGACTCAAGAACTTGGCTCTGGAACTGTTATTTCTGGTTTTCTTTGATCAGATCCATCGACCCAGTCTCAGTCCCTTTAGATAGCTTCTTGTGCCCAGATTCCTTGGCTCTATTTCCCATTTCCCACCCCCTGCATCTCCCTTTTGGGATACTCTGACCCTCTCCCCTGCCTCTTTTTTGACACAGATTTCTGGATATGGCTCAGCTTTGAGAAAAACCCTGCTTTTGACTGATTGGCGGTCCCCTCAAAGTCACCTTACTGTTAGTCCTGGCTCCAGGCAGCAGCCATCGGAGCGCCACGATATTATTAACCCGATTCAGAGACGAAGTCTGCTTCAGTCAGGGACTTTTTCTATTTTTCTTGGCAAGGCAGGAACTAGTTCCAGGGCTTCGGTGGGCCTCAATTCACAGCTTCAGGTAAACAGATGGCTATTCTGGAGAGAGCAGTGGGATGTTCTGACAGTGATTAATCACAATCTAAAAGCCTGATGAGGACTTGCCCCATCTCCTCCGGAGCTCTGTGATGATTTCTATAGAACACTTTACACGCCTTAAAAGGCTCACCAGTTCTTGGGGGTACTGTTAAGGGGAGGAGATGGCTTCAGGGGCTTTTAGATGGGTCAGAGTTTTAATGCAGGAGAGATCAGCTCCCTCTTTAGACACTTAATAGTTGGATGATGGTGTGCTTTGGTCTCCTCATCTGTAAAATGGGGATAACATCTTAGCTGGGTGACCCTGGGCACTTAACCCCCATTGCCTAGTCTTTACCACTCTTCTATCTTAGAACCAATACGTAGTATTGATTCCAAAATGGAAGATAAGGATTAAAAAAAAAAGGGGATAACATCTTAACTGGATGACCCTGGGCAAGTCACTTAACCCCCATTGCCTAGCCTTTTCCACTCTTCTGTCTTAGAGCCAATACATAGTATTGATTCCGAAGTGGAAGGTTAGTTTTTTTTTTTTAATGGGGATAATATCTGCCTTGTGTACAAAAGTGTGAAGAGTTGGCCAAGTGTGGATTGATGTTAATACTTTGATTTATTATTAATTCTTATTATTCTTGTTACCTCTCTTGCTTCTAGGTGTTGTTAGGACCATGTTAGATGAGGATAGGTTGAAGGATGTGGGAATTGGAGGAAAGAAGGCTTGGAGGCATTGAACTATTTGAAGGACTATCATGTGGAAAAGAAACTAGAAAGAGTTTTGTTTGATTCCAGGAAGAAGAATCAAGGTTGGGTATAAATTGGTATAAATTGAAAAGTGGATGGAAGAAATATGCCTCCTAGCAAAGAGAGCCAGCTTTCCTGGGGAGGCTAAAGTGACTCCTGGTTGACCATTTACTGGGGATTCTTGGGCAGCTCTGTATCAGACAGGGCCCTTCCGAGGCTGGCATTTTGTGGCCTGGGCTCTGGGCGCCTTGGGAGAGCAACCTCCACATGGCTGGCCTTTTGCCCTCCAAGATCGGGGTGTCCCTCTTTCTTTAGTTCCAGCTGACCTCTCTATCCAGGTTGAAGTGGTTAAGAGGTTTGTTTTTTCAAAGAGTGTTTGTTAACTGAGACATCATCACCGAATGTAATCCTTTCATCCATTAAAATATTTAGATGGATCCAGGGCATTGGGTTCAGGCTCCTGGCCATCCCAAATATCTTTGGGTTACCGTGCCAGCAGTCTCATGCTACCCTTTCCCCAATTCTCCCTCCTCAGAGGATGATATTTCACCCATCTGCTTTTCCTGGAATTGTCTCCCTGTTCACAGCCAAGAGGATTCTGGTTGATTTAGGGGCCCATGTTCTCAACAAGAGGCCAAGGGGAGCAGGGCCCACTGAGGCCCTGGGAACAGCCTTAAATCACACCCTGGAGAGGCTCGGGGGGACAGGACAGTCCCTAAAACTCTCTGAGGGGCTTCTTAATTCCATTAACCGGTCATGGAACCTGGAGAGAGAACCCCTGGTGGGGCCTGAAGAGCGGGAAATCGATTTCCCGAGGAGTTTAACATAAATTCATCTTTGGTTGCATGGTAAAGAGCCAGCTTAACAAATATGCATTCAATTTCCTTTTCTTGTCCCCTACTCGGAGGGGTGGGAAAAGTCTTGCTGAAGACTTACAGCGCCGTAAAATCCTCTTAAAAGCTACGGCCATAAACTCCCTACTGTCTCTTTGACAGATCTCCTGCTTGGCTCCGGAGAAAGCAGAACAGGGCAACCTCTCTGCCAGGGGACGCATGTCTGCCACGGGAGTCAGCCAGAATTACAGCAAGGGATGGGGAAGGGGCCAGGGATGTAGCCAGCATTAGGATGGGGCGATGGACTTTTTCCCGAGGATGCCCACACGTTGAGGCTGTGAATAGCCGTGTCCCTGAGCAATGGCACTATCTTCCCGGGGCCTCCACATCTCTCTGACGGCCGATGGTTTTTCAGCAGAGTAGAGACATCTTAGTCTTCTAGTACATTCTTTCTCTTTTACTGCTTCCCCACTCTCCTGCTGAGTATTCCTCTTTCCCTCCTTCTTCTCCCAAGTATAAGCAATTCCAGCTGGCTATTAAAGGGCATTTTCTTAATCTGGACTTTGATGACTTAAAAAAAAAGTTTTGATCACTATATTTCAAGTTTTTACATTATTTTTTCAAATATTTTCAAATTTCAAAGGTTTGCTTTGTTATCTTATGTATTTCATTTTATGCATTTTAAAAGTCCTCTTCTGAGAAGGGATCCATTGGCTTCACCAAACTGCCAAAGGATTCCACTACTCTAAAAAAGATTAAGAACCTCTATTCTTGTGGATAGGAAGTTAGGTGCTGCCACGGATAGAGCAGAACCCTAGGTGTGAAGTCGGGAAGACTCTTCTTCCAGAGTTCAAATCTGGCCTCAGACTCTTACTGGCTGTGTAAGCCTGGACAAGTCACCTAACCCAGGTTGCCTCAGTTTCCTCATATGTAAAATGAGTTGGAGATGGAAATGGCAAATCACTCCAATGTCTTTGCCAAGAAAACTCCTAATGGGATTGTGAAGTCAGATATGACTGAAATAAGTGAATGACAACTACTCTTGTAGATAAGACCTGGAGTCCCATCTACTGATGCTTTTCAGCTAGCTGTGGGACCTGGGTGAGACTCTGGGATGTCCCAGTGTCCTCCTCTGTAAAACAAAAGAATTAGATTAGACAGCCTCTGAGATCCTTTAAAGGTTTAAATTTAATTGCTTAGGAGGCAACTAAATGGCTCAATGGATAGTGTGCTGGGTCTGGAGTCAGGAAGACTTGAATACAAATCTGACCTCAGACACTAAGTGACCTTGGACAATTCATTTAATTTCTATCTGCCTCAGTTTTCCCAAATGAAAAAAATAGGGATAATAATAGGGTTATTGTGAAGATCATATGAGATAATATCTGTAAAGTGTTCAGTATGGTACCTGGCCCTTAATAAATGTTTATTCTCTTCTTCTGATTCCTAGTTATGGTTGGGATCAGGTCAGCAAGGACCACTGGTCTCACCTGCTTACTCTGTTTGGTTGTGGTGGACTCCTTATGCAGACCCATGAGAAGGTATATGAGTATCATGTTTTCCCCACCTTAGGTCAGCCCCATGGCTCTGTGCATCAATCCAACCCCAGCTCAAGATCCTGATTTGGGTGGCACCACTGATTGACACAAGTGATTGGGTGAGTGTTCTTTATTTCTCCTTCTTATTGTTCTGTGTGCTCTCCTTCTTCCCCTCCTTTTCTCCCTAATCCTGGTAAGAGGTGATACTGAGAGAAAATGTAAATCACTTTTGTGTATGTTTGGTCATTGAGTCTTACCACAATCCAGTAAGAAAAGTGATATCCATATTGTTGCACCCATTTTACAGATGAGGAAATGGGTTCAGAGATGTTAAAGGCATTGTCCATATTCATCCAGTTAGTAAATGTGTGTTTGTGTGTATGGTAGGGGATTAGAACCCAGGCCTTCTTGGTTCCAAGTTCAGTAGGCTAACCGTTAAATCATGCCACCTCTCACTGACAAAAGGTGCCTTAATAGCATCTCTCTGAGATCAAGGGCTTCTTCTAGGAGGAAGAAGCAATGGGGGATGCTAGATAGAGGTCACTCTGGGGTGGTGGTAGGGAAAAGGCCACGGCTGTTACTCACACTCAAGCAGTGTAGCGTGGTGGGTAGTGTTAAAACTTGGATTCAGGCAGTCCTGGGTTCAGAATCTGATTCTTAAGCTTGTTTTCTGTATAACCACAGGAAATCAGCTTCTGGGGAGCCTCAGTTTCCTTATCTATTTTTGTAGAGACTTTATAGTACTTACTGCACAGTTTTTGCATAGACTAAATGAGATAATGAATGTGTAAAGCTTTTTACAAACTCTTAAAGACTTAAAGAACCATATAAATATTTATTATTATAAAGGGGAGAGTAGACTTCCAGAAGTACCAACAGAAAGAGTGAAGGAATCCAAAGGTCATTAAAAAGAATTATGCCTAGCCCAGAATGGATCCCACGAGTCTTCTGAAACTAGCCTCCCATGAGCCGTTCTCCTCCCTCTCCCCCTCTCCTGGGCTGTCATGATTATCCCTGCTGTCCAGACCATCCTGCTCCTGCTCCACCTCAACTGGGAATGGCATTCCCCCCCTAGAACCACCTCCCACCGTAACCTCTCTGATTTGACATAGATTTGCAGGGGAGGGAGGGAGCTCACCTCTCTGTGCTTATATCTGTCTGGTTTACAATCCTAGGCTCACCCTTGGCCAATTGGGTAAGCTCGTGACAAAGGGTGAGCTTTTGGTAGCTTCCCATTTATCCTCCCCAATGTCCTCAAGGAGCTGACATTCTACTGGCATATCATTAGGCATATACAAAACCGTAAAGCCATTTCTTTCTCCAGCTCATTTCACAGATGAGGAAACTAAGGCAAACAGGATAAAGTGACTTGTTCAGAGTCACACAGTTAGGAAGTGTGTCTGAGGCTAGATTTGAACTTAAGAACATGAATCTTCCTGACTTTAGTCTAGGACACTCTATATCCACTGTACCACCTAGCTGCCCCTGTATAATCCTACTGGCTCACTTAAGAGATGAGGTAATGGGTCTAGAGGAGTAGAATACAAGGTTGGAAAGCTGGACAAGGCCAGATTGGGGTAAACTTTCTTTTATTGATTTTTTCTTTTTTTCTCCTATTATAAAGATATTTTATTTTATTTTTACCAATTCCATGTAATAACAAATTTCCACATAAGTTTTCCAAAGTTACATGATTGAATTTGTTTTCCTTTCTCTCGTCCCCACTCCTGGAGCTGGCAAGTGAATCTGGGTTATACACGTATTATCATGCAAAATATATTTTCATATTGTTCATTTTTGTAAAAGAATAATCTTATAAAACCCAAACCTCCAAATAGAAACCCAATAAACAAGAGAAAAATCATGTGCTTTCTTGGGATGAACTTTCAGTGCCAAAAGGAGGAGTTTATATTTGATAATCCTGGAGGTAATGGGGAACCACCAGCATTAAGTGAAAAGAAGAGTGATAGGGACAGAAGGAGATAAGACACAACCCCGAATCTTAGGAAATTCATTCTATAGTATAAATTCAGACGGAATGCAAGGAGGAGAGGCTGGAGGCTGGGAGTCCAGTGAGGAGACCATTACACCAGCCCAGCCTCCATGATGGACATCAGTTTCCTTCCTTCCATATAAATCACCTCCCTGAAAAGGCTTAGAGAATACACACAAATATGTAAAGCTCAGATAGTGGTGGGATATTGGATTTGGAATCAGAAGACACCTGAGTTTGAATCACTCATATTTGTGGGATTTCCTTCCCACTCTAAGTCTGAGTTTTCCTTGACTGTAAACCAAGGACCTTAGAAGATCTTTCAGGACATTTTAAAAATGACCTTAGAAGGGGGCAGTTGGGTAGCTCTGTGGATTGAGAGCCAGACCTAGAGATGGGAGGTTCTAGGTTCAAATCTGACCTCAGACACTTCTCAGCTGTGTGACCCTGGGCAAGTCACTTGACCCCCATTGCCTACCCTGACCACTCTTCTGCCTTGGAGCTAATATACAGTATTGACTCCAAGATGGAAGGTAAGGGTTTAAAAAAATTAAAAAAAAAAAAGACCTTAAAATCGTATGAGTCCACAGTCCTGACAGTCAGGACTGGCTTGCTTAAGAATTCTAGAAGTGGAGATAGAGGTCCTGGGTTTGAAACCAGCTCCGTCCCCTTGGCCAAGTCATCCCTAGACCAATTTCCTCATCTGTAAAGTGAGAGAGTTGGATTACATAGGAGCAGCTAGGTGGTGGTGCAGTGGGTAGAGCACTGGGCTTGGAATCAGGAAGACTCATGCTCCCAAGTTCAAATCTGGTCTCAGACACTTCCTAGCTGTGTGACCCTGGGCAAGTCTTCACCCTGCTTGCTTCAGTGAAATTAGCTGGAAAAGGAAATGGCAAACCAGTCCAGTGTCTTTACCAAGAAAATCCCAAATGGGGTCACAAAGAGTCAGATGTGACTAAACAACAACAACAAGCATTAGATCACTTTAAAGGCTTTTCCCATCTCTGAAAGCTCTAAATTTATGTTATAGCTCATGAGCAGAGAAGGTCTTGCTAAATGAGGTTTGAGGAGCTTCAGGGAAACTCTGCCTTACCTACTCCCCATTTCCTCTTTTATTTTTCTGTCTTGTCTTTCCTTGTCTGAAATCTTCCATGAGGCCAAGCTCCTCTCATTTCCCTCAATGCATTAAAAAATAACGCCGTCCATTTCTGTAGGGCATTAGGGTTATATAACGTGTTCCATTCATTATCTCAGTTGATCCTCCACAGTCCTCTGAGACAGATGGGGCCCTGGGTTGTTGCCCCCCCATTTTACAGATGAGGAGACTTAAGCTCAGAGTAGTTAAGTGACTGCTCAAGCAAATAAACGGGCAGAGTTGGTACTCAAATCCAGTTTTTCTGGTGTAAAATCTTTCCATCATCATCTATGAGAGAATCAAGGTAAAATCTTTCCATCATCATCATCTATGAGAATCAAGCTATGCACTTCTTTCCTCCATGAAATTCATCAGGAAGGCCTCAGTGGACCAGGATTAGGATTGTCTTGGGGGCAGACAGCCCTTCTTCATTTTCCTTCTTATAATTCTAGGCTCACAGGGGATGTGGTCCTGAAAGAGGAAGGAAGGAGGCTGGAGAGGGGCAGAAGGAGGCAAAGATAAGTGCTATCTCCTTGCCAGTGCCCAATGAGGCTGGGTCCCTCTTGTTGCTCTGTGAGGCTGCCTCTCCTTCTTCTCCTGGAGAAAGTCACGAATACATTGAAATGATTCCAATTCATCCATGCTTGAATCCTGGCTCACTTATATAAATTTCTTGACCTCTCTGGTCCTCTATTTCCTCAATATTTTTTTCTTAAAAAGAGAAGGATTTGGATTACATGGCTTCTAAGTTCTTCTGACTCCAAATTTGTTTCCCTACTTTGCTTTGTCATTAGACCACCAAAATTGTTTCTTTCATTAAATTTCCCTCCAGTGCTAAAAAAAACATGCTCCCCCTCCAATTCAGTTTATAATCTTGATCAATGTTTGTGGAGTAGTTAATTATTTATCTGTATTCCTGTTCTCTCATCCCAACTCTAATAGAATGTAGTTGAAGGCAAGGATTGTTTCCTTTGCTTTCCATGACAAGGGCCTAGGATAATGCTTGCTCACAATAGATATTTAAAAGAAAGTTGAGTTGAATTGGAAGGGACCTCAGAGATTGCTTAGTTCAATCTTTTATGAGGAATGAATTAAAAAAAAGCTAAAAGATGACTAGGAAGTGGAACCTTCTTTTCTCCTCTTCTACCATCTTTGCTTATCTCATGACCAAATAGGTCTCCATTGTTGGAGAACTCACTATCTTTTGTGACCATTTATCTTGGAATCAATACTGTGTATTGATTCTGAGGCCGAAGAGTGTTAAGGGCTAGGCCATGGGGGTTAAGTGACTTGCCCAGGGTCACACAGTTAGGAAGTGTCTGAGGCCAGATTTGAACCCAGGACCTCCCATCTATGGGCCCAACTCTCAATCCACTGAGCCACCCAGCTGCCTCCTTTTGTGACCATTCTTGATTGCTTGGCTGATTTCTAATTTGAAGAGAGGTCATGATAAACTCTAAGACCTTAAAAAAAAGATGGTCTTGGTTGTTAGAGGGTAGGATAGGGAGTGGAAATCACATCATTTGAGGATTTAATAAAAGGAACTGGAGATGTTCAGCCAGACAAGACAAGACTCAGTGGGAGGTGTTTTCAAATATATGAAAGGCTATTATATGGTTGAGGGGGGGGGGGCTGGGCAAATTCTGTTTGGTCTCAGAGGGCTGAATTAGGATCAATGGGTGGATATGACATAAAAGCAGATTTTGATTCATTATAATAAAACTCAATATAAAGAAAGTAAAGGCAACATGTTGTAGTGAATAGAGGCCTGTACTTGAAGCCAGGAGGTCAAATCAATAAACATTTCTCAAACATTTACTATGTGCCAGACACTGTGCTAAGCACTGGGCATATGAATATGAGAAAAAGAAATCAGCCCCTGCCCTTTAGGAGCTTCCATTCTAATGAGAGAAGACAACCCATAAAAGGGATCTAAAAAACTGGAGGCTGTGGGAGAAAATCCTCAAGTGGAGGCATGATGATAAAGTCTAGAGAGCTGAAGTTGCCTGGGCCTTTTCTCCATAAAGGAACCCACTAGTGGGATGAGGGGTCTGTAGGGAGGGATGGAGAAGGCACCTGAAGCATGGTGGAAAAGTCTGGAAAGTGGAAGGGCTGGGTTTAAAGACTTGCTTCTAACATGTACTAGTTATGCTACCATGAATAAATCAATGTAGAGTGACAGAAATATTGTTTGAAGAATGACTTGTGTCTACATCAAGAGAAAATGCTGATCAATAGAAACAAGTGAGACATGGTTTTGTATATACAAATATCTTTTTGTCAAATGATGCCTTCTCTAGTGGGGAAAGGGGAGAGATGGAGGGGGTTACCTGGGAATTTTAATATAAAAAATTAATTAGTTAAAAACAAACAAACAAAACAAAATCAAGGAACTGCTCAGTGCTCCGGGCAATTCTTTAAGACCATATGTTAAAATTAAATTGCTGATCTGAATTTCTGGAGAGGGTTTCTATACTGAGAGTTCCCCATATGAATGCACAGGACCTTCTTAGATGATAAAATCACAGATATGGATTAAGGATCAAGGAAATAAGGAAAGAGGGAAGAAAAAGATTGAATCAAAGTAGAATGATTTGTCTTGCATGAGGAGGGTAGTGCAAGTCAATGGCAATCTATGATTCAGGGCTGGATTGATTACCACTTTGTTGGAAATTTGGGGATGTTGAAAAGAGAATTCCTTTCTAAAGGATGGTTGAATTAGATAACTTCCAAAATCTCTTCCATCTCGGAGATTCAAAAAGTCTTTGATTCTTACTCTTCTTACCCATGCATGATACTAAGGTACATAGTCTGATCAGATCAAATCACTAGCATTAGAGCATTGGTTTTTATCATTCTGGCTGACTGTGTTCTGCAAGAGAGGGGAAAGATCATATGAAGACACTCTCCCTCCCATCCCAATTTTGTTTCCACAGTGATGACTTCATTTACTGGAGTGCAAACTCCCTTAGTTACACATCGTTGGCAGCTCCTCTGTGGTTCATACTTCTACTGTGTGATCCCATTTGTCACTTGTCCGTTCCCTTGGTCTGGCCAGCTGCCTTTGTTGATTGTACTTCCTGGGGAGGTGCTTGTGTGAAATGGGGAGAAGGATGAGAGGAGGTATTTTTTTCTTGTGACCGTATATCCCTCATAGCATCCTGCCCTACTACTCCATCATCTATGCTTATTCTTCACCAGGGAAAACTGAATATCAGAGAAATCTGGGGGATTTCCTTGCTAGTGACCAGATAGTAGGAAAAATCAGAGATCTAGTATGTGCCAGAGTGTGCCTTGAAGTCTTAGCCCTTGAAAGACTTTAGCCTCCAGCATTCCTGGCCCCGAGCTGTTACCCTCTCATCTTATATCCCAAGGCACCAGGGATGGATTTCTTGCTACCTCTGAGTCCCTCAAACGCAGCATGATTTCAAGCTCAATGTCAATTGGAAATCACTAGTTTTACTGCTCAAACCGCTCATCGTGCCAATTACTGCTCCGAGCTCTAGCTGCCTCTCCCCATTCCCCATTTCCCATTTCACTGCAGTGCAGCAGATAATTTCATGTTTTCAACTGAGCTGGTTTCAATTGCCAGAAAAAATCATCAGCAAGACAGTGAACTGGGCCCAGGAAACTCTTTGGTAAAAACCTGTTTATTCCAGGCAGTGCCTACTGTGTGAGAGTCACCAAGCACTCTACAGACTGAAGCAGGTGACCAAGGACAGCAGTGGTGCACACCACAAAGCATGAACACTAGAGCTGGAATCCCCAACTCTGGAATTTGAATCCCAGTTCTGCTGTCTACTATCCTAACGCCCAGGGTGGATGGAATGACAATTATGGATGATGAAGACAAGCGGAGCTGTTCAACTCCTTTGCTTGATAAAATCTCTCATACCATTTTCGTAGACAAGAAGGAAAGATGTGAGTGAGATGATACAAGTTAAGAGTTAGGCAGATTCAGGGATGCTTGAATGGCAGACCCAGAGAACAGTCATTAATAGTTAGTTAGAAGTTAGAAGGAGGCTCCTGATCTGATCTTGGTCATGCTTGCTATTTAACATTTTTATCACTGATGCAGATAAAAGGCATTCTTATCAAATTTCCAAATGACACAAAGCTAGGAGGGATGGCTGACACATTAGATAACAGAGCCAGAATAATGGTGTCCAAAAAGATTTCAACAGGCTTGAATGATGGGTCATATAAATGTAAAAGTCTTATGCTTCAGTTGGAGAAATCAACTTTCTAAGAATAAGTAGTGGGGGAGAGATAGGACTAGACAGTAGCTCATTGGAACAATATCCAGGCATTCTCATGATCTGCAAAGTCTGAGGAAGCTAGATTGGTACAGAGGATAAGTGCTGGGCCTTGGGTCAGGAAGACCTGAACTCAAATCTGGCCTCAAACACTGTGTGACCCTAGGCGAGTCATTTATCTTCTGTCTCCTTTAATTTTTTAACTATAAAATGGAGATAACGATAGTACCTACCTCTTAGAATCAAATGAGAGAAAATAGGTAAAATGCTTAGCACAATTTCTGGCACATAGTATAAATAAATAAATGGTCACATCCTTCTCCATACTCTCCTTTCTGCTTCCCTATCCCCTCAGGCTTAATATGTCTTGGTTAGAAAGAAGTTTGTTTGAAAAAGGTCTGGGGGATTTTGTGGATTATAAACTGAATGTGAGCTTGTAACAGTCAAAAAGACTAATGGGGTGTTGGACTGAATTGCGAGGGAGAGAATCTCTGGAATAGGGAGGTAATAGTCCCATTCTACTGTGCTCTCCTCAGATTTCATATGAACGATGTTGTTTAGTTCTGGGCACCACAGTTTAAAAAAGACATTGATAAGGGGAGCTAGATGACTCAGGGGATTGAAAGTCAGGTCTAGACATGGGAGGTCCTGGGTTCAAATGTGACCTCAGACACTTCCTAGCTGTGTGACCCTGGACAAGTCATTTAACCCCCTATAGCCTAGCCGTTACTGCTCTTCTGCTCAGTATGCTTGGTTGGTACAGAGGAAAGAGTATTGATTCTAAGATGGAAGGTAAGGGTTTAAAAAAAAAATAAAAGAAAGACATTGATTAGCTGGAGTTAGTCCAGAAGAGGGGAACCTATGAAGGGCCCTGAAGGGCCATGCCATATGTGGATCAGTTGATAGAGTTGGGCATGCTTAGACTGGAAAAGAAGAGACTTATAGGAAAGATGATAGCTGCCTTTAAGTATCTGAAAGAATGTCATTTGGAGAAAAAATTGGACTTGTTCTCTTTGGCCCCAGAGGACAGAAGCAGGAGATTGAAAAGAATTGAATTGAGGCTTGATATCAGGAAAGATTTCCTAATAACTGAGCTGTCCAAAAGTGAAATGGATTGCATAAAGAGGTTATGGGCTCCCCCTCCTTGGATGCCTTCAAGCAAAAGCTAGATCAGCATTGTTGAGTATGTCATAGTGGATATGCCTTTTTGTGTGGGTTGGAACATATGGCTACTGAGGTTCCTTCCAAGTTCTAAAATTTGGTGATTTTATGATTCTGTGATTCATAATTTCTAAGATTTCTTCTTTGACCCCTCCTCATTATTCAGTATAACAATGTTAAGTCTTTGGTTAGGTCTCTATATTTTGCTTTTGTTTCCTATATTAATTTATTGTGTTACGAGCTATAAAATGTACTTAGTAGTATTGCTTTTTTATATTTATAATTCCTCTATGTTCTGGTACTTGGTCTATTTTTATAAAGGTACCATGTGTTGCTGAGAAATATGTATATGTCTTAATGTTTCTATTCAGGAGATACCAGACCCTTTAGCTCTAAATTCTCCAACAATTTGTCCAGCTCTGTCTTTTCCTTTTTGCTCACCTTTCTGCCAAAGACTAGGTTTAGGAATAAGGGCAACAAATACCACTTTGTCTTACCACCATTTAAAATACTGGAATGTCCAAAGAGAATCAGGGAAACCATTAAGAACATCAGAGCCCAGATGAAGAAAGGAAGTTTCTCACGTATATTAGGAAATGATAGGAGTTCATGTTTGTCATGCTGTGTTCTCTGTGAATCTGCCTCTCAGATATTGGCATGTATGCTAGTGAATCAGCAGTGGTCCTGGAAGAAGAGGCTCCACAGGGCTGGAGGAACGTGCTCTCTCCTTTCCCTTCATCCTTTCCTCTCCAAAGCTGGAAACCCTTAGGGGCTCTATCAGCAGCTATGTTTCCATGTCTTGGTGTAAGACTGTAGGCCAGCTGACTACAGGACAAAATTTCATTCCAATACATTTGGCCTAAGAAATGTAAGGGTTGTGCATAGGCAGTCACTCATCTTTCAGGTGTGGCCACTGACACCACAAAATCATCCATTTAGAAAACATTGACTGTGAAACACTGGAGAACACAGCCAAAAGAATCTGGTTTCCCCTCCTGCCTTCAATAATGCTTTGAATAGCTTAATAAAAGTAGAGAATGTATGAAGAGGAACAAATGGGAAATAAATCTTTAAAGGTAGGCTGGAGCAAGACACTGAAAGACTTTATGTGCCTGACTAAGAAGTTTACATTTTGTCCTAGAGGTAGTAGGGAGCCGGCAAAGATTTCTGAGCAGAGAAAGTCCTGTTCTTTTGGAAGATTACTTTGGCAGCTGGATGAAGGATGGATTGCAGTGAGGAGAGACTGAAAGCTAAGAAACTCTTTGGGAAACTACTTAGTTATTTCTAAGTCTTTGTGACCCCATTTGAGGTTTTCTTGGCAAAGATACTGGAGTGGTTTGCCATTTCCTTCTCTGACTCATTTTACAGATGAGGAAACTGAGATAAACAGGATTCAAGTGACTTGTCCAGAGTCACACAGCTATTAAGTGTCTAAGACTAGATTTGAATGATGAGTCTTCTTGACTTCATGCCTGGCACTTTCTCCATTATGGCACCACCTATCTGTCTTTGGAAGGCTTTTACAATCCAGTCAAGAGATGATGACTGGTGGTGGTGGTGGTGGCCATGAGTGTGGAGAGAAGGGGACCAGTGTGAGGTGCTGGGAGGTGAAATTGATAAGATTTGGAAACTGACCGAAGAAGGAGGGGTCAACAAGAGTAAAGAATAAATTCTGACTCCACCTTTGCCTCATAAAATTCCTCTCTTCCTTCAAGACTCAAGCACAAGATTTTTTTTTCCATGAAATCTTTTCTGGTTCTCCTAATTGTGAGTGCCTTTCTTCCTTAACTATCTTATATTTATTTATTCTCTATGTATATGAATATACATTTAGAGTGCTTGAAGAGGAGCAATGAGAAATAAATCTTTAAGTGTTGGCTAGGGTAAGATCTTGCAAAAAAGTGTTGTGCCCAGCTAAGGAATTTGTGTTTTATCCTAGAGGTTCTTGGGAGCCTCCAAAAATTTTTTTTTTAAATAAGGGAGTGGTATGGTTCTCCCCTGACAGAGTGACAGCAACTTAGGAAGAGAATGATTTCATTAGTTTTGGTCTTTGTTTCACCAGGACTTACCACAGAGTCTGATATGGAGAAATAATAAATGTTAATAATAAATGCTGATCGATGAATTGATTGGAAGGTTGAGGATGGCTGTGAATTTCTGAATCTAACTGGAAGATGGTGGCACCCAGAGCAGAAAAAGGCAGATTTAGAGAAGGAATGAGTTTGTTGGGAATGGCGGGGAGGGGATATAATGAGCTCCATTTTAGACATGTTGAAGTTCAGTTCAGATGCCTGTGGGACATCCAATTGGAAACATTAGATAGTGCCATAGTCATTCTTTGGCATGGGACTGAAGTTCAGGAGAGTGACTACAGCTAGATGTATAGATCTGAAAGTCACCTACATAAAGAGGATAATGGCACAAATGGGAGCTGATGAAATCACCAAGAGGGAGGGAGTAGGGAGAGAAGAGAGCCCAAGAAAGAGCTTAATAGCTTGCATTAATGTAGCAATTTAGGATTTGCAAAATGCTTTAGAAATATTATCTCATCTGATCCTTGTAATCAACTTGAGTTTGGTTGTTTCAATCACATCTGACTCTTCATGACCCAATCTGGGGTTTTCTTGGCAAAGACACTGGAGTGATTTGCCCTTTCCTCCAGCTCATTTTATAGATGAGGAAACTGAGGCAATCAGAGTTAGGTGACTAGGCAAGGGTCACACAGTTAGGACCTGAGGAGGGATATGACCTCAGGTCTTCTGACTCTAGATCCAGCACTCTATCCATTATAATACATAGCAGTGCTATTATTATTATTATCCCCATTTTACAGACAAGTAAATTGAGGTGGAGAAAAGTTAAATGCCCAAGTTACACAGCTTCTAAGCATTTGAGTCAGGATATGAACTCATGTCTTCTTTATTCCAGGCCACTGCACTGTATAGCTGCCTCAGTAAAGATAATTCAACAAAAAAATGATGGTCCAGTAAAAGAGATTGAGAAGGAATGTCATAAAGTCAGGAAGAGAACCATGAGAAAATGTTGTCTCAAAAAATGAGGGACAAGAACTTATCAAGAGGCCAGGTAGGTGGCTCAGTGGATGGAGAGCCAGGCCTAGAGATGGGAAGTTCAGGGTTCAAATCTGGCCTCAGACACTTCCTAGCTGTGTGACCCTGGACAGGTCACTTAACTCTCATTGCCTAGCCCTTACTGCTCTTCTGCCTTAGAACCAATGTATAGTATTGAGTCTAGGACAGAAGGTAAGGATTTTTAAAAAGGAACATACCTAGGGGGAGGCTAACAGCCCTGGATACTTTTTGGAGATAGACTGACAAAAATGACGGAAGAGCAAATATTCTGTATGCAAACAAGGAAATTGTAGACAGATAAGCAAAACAAAACAAAACAAAACATTACTAAAGTTAGAGATAGCTAGCTAGATAGCAAGATAGACAGACAAACAGAAAGAAAAATAAATAGATAGATGGGCAGGCATTCTGTACACAGTCATAGAAATTGTAGACAGGCAAGCAGGAAGGCAAATGGACTATGTATACAGAAAGATAGATAGACAGATATAAAGATAAGCAGATAGTTAAACACAGAATTAGATAAGGTGGTCAGTAGATCTGTTTAAGAAACCAGCAAGGGATTTTTCCTTGGGAAAAGATCCAGTGAAGCAGGCATAGTCTCCCATCAGCTCCTGGCCCACTGGATGGTTTTCTTTCAATTTGTCACTCCCCTCTTCCCCCTCTTATTTTCTGTCTCTCTCTTCTTTATCTTTCTCCCTCCCCTTGCTAGACGCCTCCATCATTGATTCCTCCCTCCCCCAATATCACAGGAACTTTCTTTCCCCTCTGAAATATCTGTTTGGAGCTGAACAAGTCATAATTTGCAGAAATGGTGACATTACACTTGATTTACACAACAAGACCCCTAATGGAAAGTATTTGCTGATACATGCACTCACACACAAATATGCATAGTCTTAGTCAGATTTCAGAGGAGAAGCTTCAGACAAATTTGTGATTTATAATCTGCCCTGCTCCATCTAGCAAAGAAAAGCTAGGAGGAACTGGGTGTCAGCATTGAGGAGGGACTTGGAACATTCAACATCAGAGCTGGAAGTGACCTTAGGTCACAGAATATTCAAATAGAACAAATCATTGGAACATGTTAAGTCAATGGTGAAAAGGGTCTTAGACCATTGAATGTCAGATCTGTGAGGGCCTTTAGAACACAGAATGTCAGAGATGGGAGGTTCCTTTAGAATGCAAGATATCAGAATTGGGAGGGTCCTTAGATCAGAGGAGGTCAGAATTGAGAGGGTCTTTAGAACACAGAATTTCAAATCTAGGAAGGTTCTTAGGACAAAATATCAGAACTGTAAGAGATGTTGGAGATGATCTAGTTCACACCACTTATAATCTTACAAGGATTACAAATTAAGAAATGGATCTAGAAAAAGGAAATAATTTTCCCAAAACGACACAGAGAGATAAAGATTGAGATGGAATTTGAACACAGAACTCTCGATTCCAAATCCAATGTTCTTTCCACTGTGCTATCTTCCTTATATTCCTCTCCTTCAAGTAGGGAGATAAATAGAGGGGGCATGCTCAATTTGGGACAATCTGCCTTCCATGTGGCTCATGGGTCAGTCATGACTGACCCAGGGCTCTTTGGGAGGCATCATTCCATCGAGCCCCAAGGATGACCCAAGGACTCAGGGTCCACACCAAAGTCATCTGAGTGTAATTTCCTCAGTTTCAGGATCCTAAACATCTCTCCATTTTCTAATCTTACAGTAATCTTGGACTTCCAAACATTATCTGTTATATGAGTCGTTTTTTCAGATTAGAATATTACCCCACTTTCCTCTCTTGCTACGTCCTCCATAGCCAGTTTAGCCCTCTAAGATGTCTTTGTAGATGTGAGGAAGGAAACAGGATTAAGGTTCAGCCTGGGGTCTCTCTCATCTCCTCCTACAGCATTCCAGCTGCAGGCACATTTGGTTACCTGTAGGTTTCTACTTAAGGGATAGATGATTCCTAAAATTCCTTCTCACTCCAAATCTGTGATCCTATAAACTGTTCTTTGAAGACTCAGAGCATGTATACTCCCTTATTCTACTCTTAAACTGAATCCTAAACCTGGCCCCAGTTTAAAGCCTACCCCCCAGTTCCAGATAAAGCCATCAATTTTTCTTTACTATTGTTGGAAATTGTCTATTCTCATTCTTTTATGTAATTTCGTATTTGTGAGAATAACATGGGTATCAAGGATGGAGCCATAAAGGATATGAGCTATCTTGCAAATGTAGAAGCTATGTCCCAAGTTCATAAGTTTTAGGTTAGAAAGGACTTTAGTGATCATTTTGTTCAATGAAACTGAATTCCAGAGAAGAAAAGGAACTTGGTCAAGGTCACACAGAATTAATTTCAATTGATTATGAAAACAAATTTTTTTTATTTTTAAAATGAAAATCACTTATTTGCAAATGATTCTTCCCATTCCTACTCACAGAAAAATTCTTACTTTTAAGTAAGAAGTATATTAAGCAAAGGAGACCAACATACTGGACATGCCTGACAACAGGTATTTCATTCTGCCCCTATAGTCTACCATCTCTGAGAGTTAGGATATATAGGGATGGAGGTTATTGCATTGATCTCTTTTCTTTCTTCAGTGTTATCTTCATTTACATTACTGAAGTCACTGTTATCTGTTATTTCCCTGGTTTTTCTTTCTTTTTTTTTTTTGCATCAGGTCATAATCTTCCCATGATTTTTTTCCTGGGGTCTATATTTATCATTTCTCACAGTGCAATAATGCTCCACTACACTCAGAAACTGTAATTTGTTCTTTTCTGAAGGTTAGCTATTAGCTATAATGGCTAATTCTTTCTAGAAACCATAGTTGGCTCTCTTCTCTGCTGCCAGGGGTCAGACTTCTTAAATCTGCTTCCTGTCTTGAATGATGCATCCTTGTCAATTTAGAGAGAGTATATAGCTACTTTCTGTAAATGCAGTATCTCTTACTGGGTGATTAAGTCTTCTGCAACATGCTGTGGCTGATGAAAGAAGGAGAATGAGATAAAATCTGCTCCTCTTCTGCTCCCATCTTCATACCCCACAAAGCTCCTCCTTCCCTTGGACTGCCAAAAACCCTTGAATTGTTTGACTGACTTCAGGGCTAACTGGCTTAGTTTTTAAGGGCAATTAAGGACTTGGCCATTCTTTTCACATTCAATGCCAATGTCCCTTCCCATTTAAATCAGGGGATTTCCCCCCACATTTCATAAAGAGTAGTCTATTAAAAAAACCAAAACAATTTCTTTTGCATATTAATACCTAATCATCTTCTTCCTTCTCTTAATTATTTCCTATTTTTCCTGTATTTTGCTTATTTATACATATTTGTTTGCTTGTTGCCTCCTCTATTAGAGTGTGAGCTCCTTGAGGGCAGAGACTGTGTTTTGCTTCTTTTTGTATCCCCAGCACTTAGCATAATGTTTGACACACAGTAGGTGCTTAAAAAATGTTTAATGATTGATGGACTCCTTTATCTACCCCTTACTTTCTGTGATGATGCTATAGTACACACACACACATACACAAACATGTATGTATGTACAAACATACATACATGTATACTTTTCCTCTGTTTTTGTACTTCTTGTGGTAGATGTCTATTTGGTTACATAGTATTCAGTATATAGTTTAGTTACTTTCCTAGTCTAGTTCCAAATTATTTTTCAGAATGAATCTATTTTATAGACAAGGAAAGAGAGCCCCTGAGGAGTTAAGTGATTTATCTAAGGCTCTCAGGTAGTAAATAACAGAGTTAAGTTTTGAACACAAGAATTACAGAAGTCTTTGTAATTTGTTGCGGATTGATTAAAACATGAGGTTGTTGTTGAAGTAGGTAAGGTGGAAAGGCTTGAAGCTCCTGGAGTTGTTCAATCATTTTTCAGTCATTTCTGACTCTTCATGACCCCATTTGGGGTTTTCTTGGCAAAGATACCAAAGTGGTTCACCATTTCCTTCTCCAACTCATTTTCCAGATGAGGAAACAGAAGCAAATAGGGCTAAATGACTTGTTCAGGGTTACATAGCTAGTAAGTGTCTGAGGCTGTTGAATTCAGGTCTTTCTGACTCCAGGACCGATGTTCTGTTCACTTAACTACCTAGCTGTTCTTGGTAAAGTGGAAGTCCAGAAGCTCCTGAAGAAGACCTTAGCATTTATTCTTTCCCTAGGAAGAGAGGATGGGTCTGAGCTCTGGACATTCTTCCTTGTGGCTTGGCTTTGAAGTATGTTGGGTGATTCAGGAGTAATCACGCTTGTCAGAAGACCTATGGATGTAGTCAGGAATGAGCTGTAGAGGATTTAATTTAGGGGATGAGTCCCAGAAACCCTCAGTACAAGGAAAGAGACAGCTCTCAGAGATTGGATAAAGAAGAGGAGAGACCATGGTCCCAGAGAGGGAAGTTCCTGTCAGTCTGTCCACAGGTATTGTAACTGGAAGCCCAATAAAGAAAGAAGTCTGTAGCCAGCTCCAGGCTGTGAATCTGTGGTCCACAGAATTCCTCAGTTGAGTCTTCTTGTAGTAGTAAATGGTGGCCATGCTGATCAGACAGCCAGTGTAGCAAAATGGGTGGAGTGCTAAATTTGAAGTCAATAATGCCAGCCTTCCAATCCCACTTCTGACACTTTCTGAACCTGGGTACATCATGGATCCTCTCTCATTCTCAGTTCTCTCAACTCTATAATGGGGACAATAAGAGTTCCTGCTTCAATGAGATGCATTGCATTGTATTGTCCTGTAAAGAATGTTGCACTTAGAGGACCTAGATTCAAATCTAACTTCAGACACTTCCTAGATTGTGTGACTCTGGGCAAATCACTCAATCTTGATTTGTTAGTCCTTGTCACTCTTCTGTCTTAGAATTGATACTAAGGGAGAAGGTAAGAATTTAGGGGGGAAAGAAAGAAAGGAAGGAAAAGAAAGAAAGAAAGACAGAGAAAAAGAAAGAAAAAAGAGAAAGAAGAAGAAAGAAAAGAAAGAAAAATGAGGGAAGAAAGAAAAGAAAGAACAAAGGAAGAAAGAAAGAAAGGAAAGAAAGAAGGAAGGAAGAAAGAAGAAAGAAAATAAAGAAAGAATGAAGGAAGAAAGAAAAATAAAGAAGAAAGAAGGGAAGAAAGAAAATAGAGAAAGAATGGAGGAAGAAAGAAAAAGAAAGAAGAAAGAAGGGAGGGAGGCAGAAAGAAAAAGAAAGAAAGAGAAAGAAGGAAGGAAGGAAGAAAAAGAAAGAAAGAATGCTGCACTTGGAATGTGAAGATTTGGGTTTGAATCTTAGCCCTATTATCTGCTAGTTGAATGACTTTGGGCTCCTCTTTGGGCCTCAGTTTCTTTATTTGTAAAATGAGGTGGTTGGATTAGATGACCTCTTTCCAGTTCTAAATCTATGACATTGTTAGTAGTAGTAATGATTAACATTAGTGATAATTATTAATATTATTGAATGAGAGAAGAGTTCAACATGGTTACAAAGACATCCTGACACATTTCTTTCCATTGAATCAAAATCTGCTTTCCTGCAATTTCTTTCTGTTGTTTCTTGTTCTGCCCTCGGAGGCCACACGGAATAGGTCTAATCCTTCTTCCATTGTTGTACCCAAATTTTAATACCTAACCCAGGTTCGATCATGGCCAGAGGAAGAACCACACTGACAATGCAATATGCAAGAAGAGGCTCATTCTTTACTAGCTATAATAGCTAGGGTCACTAGGCAGAGAGGAGTGCCTGAATGACCCCTTGGAATTCTCAGCCAAGAGTTTATATAGAAATGTTTGGGGAAGGGGGTTGGTGCGTACAAAATTATCAAGGTAGTGTCAGGGACAGATGGTCAGGAAGCATCTGGGGGGGGGGG